>NC_064828.1:114017836-114322732 GCF_024166365.1 Elephas maximus indicus | reverse complement strand
GAATCAACTAGGAAAGGACCTCCATTCCTGGGCCCTTCCTTAGAAGATTGAAGGGGGAGATGGGAAGGATATGGCCGGGTCGTGAGAGAACACGGGATTGGCAGACAGAAAGCTCTTAGTTCAAATCCCAGGGCCACCACGTATGACCTTGTGGTTCAAATCTCAAGACCACCGTGTATGGCCTTGTAGTTCAAATCCCCGGACCATCACAAATGACCTTGTGGTTTGAATCCTAGGACCATCGTGTATGACCTTGTGGTTCAAATTCTAGGACCACCACACATGGTCTTATGGTTTGAATCCCAAGACCATATGACTTACAGGGGTCACTCTGCCTCCCTGAACCTCAGCATACTAATCTTTCAAACAGGACTAAACTCCTTACGGGGTTGTTGGAGTGCATTACCTAAGTCAACACTTGTGCATTTGCCTGGCACATAGTAGGCGTTCAGCAAGTGCTTCTCTCTCTCTCTCTCTCTCACTCCTAAGAGGAGGCTCACGCTCCACTGAGCCATAGTTTATTCTTTGGTCCCAAGAATGAGTCTTCCTGATGACTGGTATGGCAGGAGTCACGGGCAGGGTCAAAACCATGCTCAGCCCAGCAATTCTGCTCCTAGTTATATACTCGAGAGAAATGAAAACACACATCCAGGCAAAAACTTGTACACAAATGTTCATAGCAGCATTATCCATAGTTCCCAAGAAGTAGAAATAATCAAAATGTCCCTCAACTGACAAATGGATAGAAAAATATGGTACCACCGTCAGATGGAATATTATTTGACCATAAAAAGGAATGAAGTACTGATACATGCTACAACATGGATGAATCTTGAACACATCATGTTAGATTAAAGAAGCCAGTCACAAAAGACCACATTCTATATGATTCCATTTACATGAAATGTTCAGAACAGGGAAATGTGTAAAGACAGAAAGCAGATTAGTGGTTGCCTAGAGCTTTTTTTTTTTTTTTTTTTAGAGCTTAGAGGGTAGGAGGTGATGATAGCTAAAGGATAAGGAGTTTCTTTTAGAAATGATGAAAATATTCCAAAATTGACTATACCGATGGTTGTATATATCTATGAGTATAACAAAAACCATTGAATTGTACACTTTAAATAGATGAATTATATGGAATCTGAATTATATTTCAATAACTCTGTTTAAAAAAAATGTTAAAAAAATCTGCATGGAGGTATCAAATACTTTTTATGTTAGCTTACTTAAGCCAGCCTCTACATGGGGAGGTTTATTATGTTCCCCATTTTACAGATTAAAAAACAGAGAGGTTAAGTGGCTTGTCCAAAGTCAGAGTTAGTGAATGGTCATCCAGGAGTCCAGCCTAACCCCCAAAGTCCAAACTTGTCCCAGGACCATCATTTAATTCTCACAGGGTTGTTAGATCCCACCTCCCTCCCCATTCACAGAAGGCCAAGATTGGCAATGCTTCACCCACGAGTCCCCCCACCAATCTATTCAGTCCCTTGGTCTCCCTGGCAGCTCCAGTCTCTTGCCCCCACCCATCCTGTCAGTGTTTCACAACACAGACAACACGGCCAGGCCGGGCTTTGCTTCTAGCTCGACCCTTCATCTTCAAAGATAATTTCCGCTGCAAATATTTATGGCAAAATACACGAAGAGCCGTCTTTCACTGGGGCCTCTGTTTTAGGTGGTGGTGCCAACGTGCAGGTATGTGATAGTCAAATCTCTTGTGAGGGTACACGTGCTGGCACACACCCGCCCACACAAGGAGTTAAATCCCCAGCAGCGTTCCAGTGGTGGAGCCTCCCTGAGCTTCTGAGATGCCCTGCCCAGCATAAGCGGCTCCAACTCTGCCCCCCGGGTTCAATGACACCGAGAGGACACTAAAGCTTGGGTCCTGGGCAAGACTTCCTCACCCAGGGGGGACGCCCATCACCCTGACTTGTTCCCTGTGTAGGACTCGGGCACCCCTGTGAATTCCAGCACCTCCGTTTACTAGCTGCGAGACCTCAAGCAGATCACCTCGCCTCGCCGAGCCCATTTCTTTAACTGAAAAGTGGGAGCCCTAATAGTAACTCAGGGCTTTTACGAGAGAGCTTCAGGATTTTACAAGAGAGATTTGTAAAGGGCTTACTCTCTTGCATGCTAAGAACTCAGGAAATGTTAGCTACTATCACTTTCTCTTCCTCCTCCTCCTCTTCTTCCTCCTCTTTTTCATTAAACACAGAACTATGCAAACAAAAATAGCCACTATGTGTCCACCCCGTTTGTGCTGCATGCCCAGCTCGGCGCTAGGCCGCTTGCACGTGGATCGCTACCCTTCAGAGCACCACGTCGGTGGCCTTCTCGGCCTGCTCTTTACGGAGAGCAAACTAAGGCTCAGAAAGGGCAGTCAGTTGCCCAAGGCCAGTCCACTCAGCATGGGTCAGCTAATGTGGAGGCTCTGGACCATCCGCTAAGCCCCCACCATGCCCCTTCTCTCTGAAAAAAGCCATCAGAATAAACCTGATTTAGGAGCAGCCACTGTGCGTGAAGGATCAATCGTTCATTTCCAGCCTTGGACTATTTCTCAATTGTGACTCGCTGATGCAGATTTGGGGGACGCTCGAATCAGAACCGTCAGCACATTCCTGTGGTGGAGAAGTCAGCCCCCGCGATGACACAGCTTAGCACAGCCCCACCCTCCACCCCACCCACCTCACCTCCCCAAGGTGGCCAGGCCAGGCCAGGCGGGGCCAGGCCCACGTCTCCGAGGTCCCTGGCAGGAGCATCCAGGTAGAAGGCTTCTTCAAGAGAGGTGGCCCAAGTCCAGGAGCTGACCAGCACCCCTCCCTATCAGCCCCCTACCAGCACTTTTCTGAGGACTGGTCAGGACAAGGTGACGGGGAGGAGTGCCTGTCCCCTTGGGCTGCAGCATGCAATGGAAAGAAAGTTCTCAGGCCCTGGAGGGCAGGGGTGGGAACCTCTTGCTTGTCGAGAAGATTCCCAGCACCAAGCTGTGCCGAGCGCTTACAGGTATGTTGTTCAGGCAGCAAGCCAGCCAGTCCTTCCATCAGGCCAAGTCCTGAGGACAAGGACTCGAGAGGGGACAGTCAAACAGCTTGGTATGATGGAGTGATCATGCGGATAGGAGCCAGACAGACCTTACAGTGAGCTCGGCCCCACTACCCGGAGCTCGCAGGGATGCAAGCTCCCTGAGACTGAATTTCCTCCCCGGGAGAAAGGGGTCCCTGACGATCACCCCCGACTGCAGTGAGCTCCACGTGAAACCACGTACGTGGAATGAAAGCCATCCTTTCAGGAGTCCCTGGGAGGCACAATAGTTAACTTCTCAGCTGCTAGCTAAAAAGTTGGAGGTTCAAGTCCGTGCAGAGGCCCAGCAATCTATCTCCGAAAGCTCAGCCACTGAAAACCCCATGGAGCCCAGCTCTGCTCTGACACACACGGGGTCACCATGGGTCGGAGTCACCTCGATGGCAACTGGTTTGGTTTTTTGGTAACGAGAACCATCCAGTCATCCCTCACTCAGTCTTCGAGAATCTACCACGTGTAAGGACACTTGTCCGGCCCTGAGTCAGTCATTGAAAACGTATTTAAGAGCCACCCACTCAGTACCTCTTCACTCATTCGGAAAGTTATATATCCTTCCACCTCCAATCGAATGACTACTCCATGCCCAACGTGATTGGTATCCCCCCTAGAATTTGCTCAGTTATTCACTCATCCCCTTACTCAACAGACATACTAAATACCCACAATGGTTTGGCCCTAAGTATCTCTTAGTCTGGAATTCCCTTGGAAATAAATGAACTCCAAGCGGAGGGCAAAGTAGAACTAGAGTGTTTTCCACTTATTGCTCAGCTAGTGAAACAGTAGTGGATTGAGGTAGGTGAATTTTGAACTCTCACACATTCTGGCTTACGGGGGTCTTGTTAGAGCCAACCCTCTCCTACAATTATGCTCCTGCGCAGTGACCCTGGATGTCTGCTTTCTCTTCCCAAACAGTGACCCACAAAAAAGAAAAAACAAACAGTTACTGTTGAGTCGACTCTGACTCGCGGTGACCCGGTGTGTGTCAGGGTAGAACTGTCCTCACAGGGTGTTCAGTGGCTGGATCACCAGGCCTTTCTTCTGAGGTGTCTCTGGGTGGACTCAAACCTCCAACCATGTGGTTAGAAGCCAAGCGTGATAACTGTTCGCACCACTCAGGGGCTCCATCCACACAGGAAATTCTGTTTGAACTGGGAGCCCACTTAGGAATGTCCCTTGTACAGATACAGCCTTTATGGAGACACGTAGAGGGCAATCACTCTCAGAAAGAAAGAAAAGTATTTTCCCAAAGCAGCTTAGTGGGTGCATTGAGTGCGAACAAACAAGATCTTATACCAAAAAAAAACTTTTTTAAATACTAAGAATCCCAGGCACCACATGTATCTGCGTCAGCATGCCCGATTTAAAGTCAGAATGTCGTGGCCTGCAGGCGCAAGCGTCCAAGTCCATAAATACAGACAGAAGCTGTAAAGTCAAAAGGCCAGACCAGCCGAGCCTGTCACCCTTTCCGCATTAATCAATTATGTGCACCCCTTTGCACTGAGGTGCCTGGAGGCCCGAGGCCCTGGCTCCATCCCACATGAGTCATCCCGGGGGCCCACTCTCCCTGCCATCTTCTCCCCTACCCCAGCCCGCTCACTCCGCCCTCCCTACCTGCTGTCTCCTTTGGGCAGACCAGGTGTGCTCCGTGATGGATTGCCCAACTGGCCCGTGCAACCTGGAGGCTGTAGATCCCTGGTGGCAGGAAGCATTCAAGGTCTTTGGCAGACCGCGGGCACGTCAAAACTGGAAACAAACCTGTCTTGAGGAGATACGCATGTCACTGGAGTTTCAGGGGCTCCATCCAGGCTCCTTCCCTGGGAGGCTGATCCACCACACCCTCCCATTCCCCTCACCCCGTTCACTCCTCACATGCATTTGGCTGAATGTAGGAAACTCAACTTTTACCCAAAGAGCAACCAAAAGAAGTCAAGTTTTCTCCCATTTTCAAAGACTTTTCTCTGGTCTTAAGATGGAACCACCAGCATGCCATGTCTCCAACTAGCTCCTTACAATTCAGAAAGACGGTTGCTGAGAGTTATTTAAAAGGACACACAGCATCTTTAATAAATTTAATCCACGTCTGATTACAGAGGAAGAAAGCTCTCTCTCTCTTTTCATCTTACAGAGCTGGAATATTGCAATAACTGTTCCATCTGATTTTAAAAAATAAGATTTGCTAAAGGTCAGCGCATCTCGTGGCCACATATGCAGCAACATTCAAATTTTCCTGGCCTCAGAATAAAAAGATTCTATCATTAAAAAAGAAAGCATAAGGACATCTCTGGAGCCTATGGAGGATTTTAGAAAGAGGAGACATTTCCTTATCAAGGCACAATCACGGGATTTTTAAGCAGTATCTCTAATCTGCTTCCCCTCCCTCCGCTCACAACCCTTCCACCCCCTACTCCCCTCCCCCCCCCCTTTTCACATCAAGGTCTTTTTATCTTCCAATTTTGCATCTAAAGATGAGGTGAATACCATTAGCTCAATTCAACCTCAAGTGTAGTCAGATGGGCCTGTGATTTCTGAAAAGCACCGTCTAAGGTCACATTAAAATGTATAAGAGCATTTCCATTCCTGAGAAGGGGGCTTATTATCCACCCAGGGCGTAAAGAGGAATGTCAGTGGCCACAGACTTGGGTGAAAACAAAAGAGATACCAGGATTTCAATCTTTTGTCCCAGAGCCTCTCTGGTTTCTTTTCATGGCTCTCCCTCCAGCCCCTGAAGATCACTGCAACTTGGGCCTCCTGGAAAAAAAGAAGAAAAAAAAACACTTAAAAAAAAGAAACAAGTTTAACCGGCTTCCTCTACTCCTCCTTTAACCCTTTCAGCTAGTGTCAGCCATGTCGTTGGTTCCCAAATTGCAAAATGGGCCTTTCCTTAAGGGAGAGAATTTGTGTGTCCTGTGTTCCTGTTGGTTTGCTTGTCTGTCTGTCTGTCTTGTTGCTAAAAAAAAGCATGGACTTCGGAGTCCCAAAACTGCATGAAGCCCAGTGTTGCCACTGACTAGTGACGCAATCCTGGGCAGTCATGCATCCATTCACTCATTCAACATGTACCTCTTGAACAACCCCAACATGTCAGACATGGTTCCTGAGTCCGGGGATACCTGGGTAGACCCAAGGCAGAATTCAGGAGAGATGCATTCTCACAAAGGTTCGGGTTCCTCACAGAGAGGAAAAGAAACATGGCGGATAGGGATTATAATAATTTCTGCTGAGTAGAAAAACAAAGTGATATAAAAGAGGGGAACTTGAAGAAGGACAGCTCCAGAGAGGGTAACTGAGGAAGGCCATCTGGGGAAATGGCAGTTGAGCTGAGACCTGGAAGTTGAGAATAAGCCAGTAATTCAAAAAACTTGGCAAAAGCATTCCAGGTGGTAGGCCAGCAAGGGTAATAGCATCTGTTGACTTGCTCACCCAAGCCTCCATCCTCCTCCTTCCCATCAGCCTTGTTTGGGCACTACCCAGTCTCCATGGCATACAGCCTTAGTAGGGCTATCCCGGTTACGGTGCCCTGACCTCATCCAGCCAAGAAATGGGTACATGACCCCAGCTACCGCGGTCATATTCTCAGCTGGGGGTGCTCACGCTGAGTGGAGAAACGTGAGGAGGGAGAAGAGTTGAAGCCGATCCATCCCATTGGTGGCGCTCTGCGCTCTGATGAGAGGGCTATTTGGTGCCTGCGGCTTAGATCCTAGAATCCCTCCAGTTCCCTCTTGTTCCCAATTCTGATCCTTCAGCTTCTCATTAGATCGAGCAAGCTATCACTTGACCTCCCGGTAAGTGCCGTGTTTGCTTTTGTCAGTCGGAATTTGATCTGTGATTGGAAGTCAAACGACCGTAACTTACATAGAAATCAATCCCAGAGAGTAAATCTTCAGGTAAAATAATCTAAAGAAATGTGGGGTGTATTGAATTGGCTATCTGGCCAGGAGGGGGAAAAGATAGTGAGACTGTCGTTTATATTCAGGGTAGGAATTTAACATCCAACAGTACATAGAGGTGAAACGAGAATTAAGGTGTCACCTGTGGTGCCCTCAAAAAGGAACCACAAGAGTGAAGCTTTGTCATGGACAGATCTGAGTGGAGTTGCAAGTGTTGGTGTGACCTTGTGGTTTTCAATATAGGCAGACAGATGTAGCTACAGACCTGAGCCTACGTTTGTCTGTAGCTGCGATTGTGTATATGTGTGTATACAGACCTGTATTTTCTAGCTTCATCCACTGAGAGGCCTGAGAGCAGTGACACTCCAGTAGCAATGAGTACACCTAGCAGCCAGATCTCTGTTTCGAAATACTGTTCTTTGCTAAAAGGAACAAGAGTTCCTTGGAGAAATGTATGATTTCGGGGTGGGAGAGGGAAAGTACAAGACGGGTCTGGGAAATCTTGTGCCAAAAAGCAAGAAAGTGTTTGTCTTATTATTCAGTTGTAAGAATTTTTCTTGATATAAGTACTTTGCCAGATACATGCTTTGCAAATATTCTTTCAGTTGTAACTTTCTTTTTCCATTTTCATAATGGTGTCTTTCGAGGAGCAGAAGTTTTTAATTTTGTTGGAGTTCACTTTATCAACTTTTATGGTTAGTGCTATTTGTGTCTCAAGCACCCACTGCATACTCCAAGGTCAGAAATATCTTCTCCTATATTTTCTTCCAGAAGTCTTTTTTTTTTTTATATTTTCTTCCAGAAGTCTTACATTAAACTATAGGAGTTTGTGCCAAAGCATATAAAATCCATTTTTAGTTCATTTTTAATTAAGAGTGGTGAGATTTATGAGTGGTCGAGTGGAGTCACGGGTTTTTTTGTTTTTTTTTTGTTTGTTTTTTCTCTGGGATATTTGGTTGTTCCTGAACCATTTGATGAAAAGACTATCCTTTTCCTGTGGAATCACCTTCGCCCCTTTGTTAAAAATCAACTAGTCACATACGTACGCCTCTCTTGCATTAATCTAGATATCTATTCTTACGTTGGTCTGATTCTTTTGGTTTGTTATACTGTAAATGTTGAAATTAGGTAAAGCAGTGCCTCCAAATGTGTTCTCCTTTTTCAGAATTATTTTGGCTCCACTAGGTCCTTTGCATTTCCATATAAATTTTACCATCAGTTTTTTGTTTTCTCCCCAAAAATGTACTAGGATATTCATTGGAATTACAATAAACGTGATATATTAACAGCATTGAGTCTTGCAATCCATGAACATAATGTATCTCTCCGTATATTTAGATCCTGTTTAATTTCCTCCAGAAATGTTTTGTAGTTTTCAGTGTCACTTTTGGAATCGACTCGAAGGCACTGGGTTTTTTGGGGGTTTGTTAAATTTATTTCTAAGTATTGTATATTTCCAATTGTTCTTACTAAAAAAGTGTTTAGAAATACGGTAGACTTTTGTATATTGACCTTGTATCAAGAAACTTTCCAAAATTATTCACTTTAGTAGCTATTATTACAGATACCTTAGGATTTTCTCGGCACACAATCATGTCATCTGCAAATAAACAGGGCTTTACTTCTTCTTTTCAATATTTATGCCATTTATTTCTTTTTCTTGCCTTTGGCACTGTCTAGAATATCTAGTACAATGCTGAACAGAAGTAGTGAGAGTGGACATCTTCGCCTTGTGCCTGATCTTAAGGCGAAAGCACTCAATAGTTTACTACTCAAGTATGGCCTTAGTTGTTTTCATAGATGCCCTTGATTATGTTAAGAAAGATTCCTTTTAATCTTAGGTTTTTTTATAATTTTTATAATGTGTGCATATCAAATATTATCAAATAATTTTTTCTACATATATTGAAATAATCATATGATTTTACTTCTTTTTTCTGGTAAGATGGTAAATTGCACTGATTGTTTTCTGAATGTCATATCATCTTTGCATATTAACAGTATCCGGATAATATTTCTGGATTCAATCTGATAATATGTTATTAAGGATTTTTGCCTCAATATTCATAAGAAAGATTAGTCTGTAATTTTCTTTGTATTATATTTGCATCATGGCATCACAACATTAATTAGACCGTGTTCCTTTTTTCTCTATTTTTGGAAAAAATTAATATAATATTGGTATTATTTCTTCCTTAATGCTTAATAGAATTCATCAATTAAACAGTTTAAACATGAAGTTCCATGGTGGTAATGTTTTAAATTATTAATTCAATTTTCAATAGATACAGGATTAATCAAGGATTTTTTTCTTGTGTTCATTTTGGCAAATGCGTTTTTCAAGGAATTTGTTCATTCTAAGTTGTTGAAATTATTGGCATAATCATATTCATGATAGATCCTTAGTGCCTTTTTATTGTCTGCATAAGCTGTAATGATAATCTCCATTTACTCCTGATATTGGTAAATATTCAGTGATGTTCCTTTTTGATCAGTCTATCTGGAGATTGCTATTATTGATTATTGCTCTTTTTTATTTCCATCTTTGTACTTAGTTTGGGTTTTATTTGCTCTTCTTTCCCTAGCTTCTTAAGGTGGAAACTTTGATCGTTTATTTTAAATTTTTCTTATTTTCTAATATAAGCATTTGAAGATAAACATTTCCCTCTAAAACATAAATATCACAATTTTCTGTTTTGTTTTTACTTTATCACCATTCAAAATACTGTCTTACTTTGTGATTCTTCCTTGATCCCATGGGTTATTTAAGTGTGTTAACTTAAAAATAGTATTTGTGTATTTTCCACTTTTATTTTTCTAAGTTATTTCTCACTTAGTTTCATTGTAGTCAGAGAGTATATTCTGTTTGATTTTAAACAAAGACTTATTGAGACTTATTTTATGGCCCAGCACGTGGGCTATCTTAATGAATGATCCATGTGTGCTTGAAAAGAAAGTATATTCTTTTCTCCTATTGTGTGGAGTAATTAGGCCAAGTAGGTTTTTTGACGTTGTTTAGGTATCCTATATCCTTACTGATGTATTTTCAATTCTATCAATTACTGAAAGTGTTAAAAATTTTTCATTTACAGCTGTAGATTTATCTCTTTCTCATTTCAAGTCTCTCCATTTTTTTCTTCATGTACTTCAAAGTTCTGTTATTTGGTCCATATACATTTAGAACTGTTACGTTTTCTTGATGAATTAGCCTTTCATAATTCGTAAATACTCCTCTTGAACTTTGGTAGTATTCCTTTTGTTGAAGTCTACTCTTAGGGATTGAATTGTGCCCTCCACAAACATGTGTTGTAAACCCTAGCCCCTATATCTGTGGTTATAATCCCATTTGGGAATGGGTTTTCTTTGTTATGTTAATAGGACGAGATTAGTGTAGGGTGTGTCTTAAGTCAATCTCTTTTGAGATATAAAAGACATTAAACAAGCAAGCCAGAGAGACAGAGTCGGGGCAAGATAGCTGCCACGCCACATGAAGACTGCCCGGGATATGACATAGTTTATAAGGAATATGTTCTACATTCTACTTTGGTGAGTAGTGTCTCGGGTCTTAAAAACCTGTGAATGGCCATCTAGGATACTCCACTGGTCTCACCCCTTCAGGAGCAAGGAAGAATGAAGAAAGCTAAAGGTACAAGGGAAAGATTAGTCCAAAGGACTAATGGACCACATCTACCATGGCCTCCACCAGACTGAGTCCAATAAAACTAGGTGGTGCCCAGCTACCACCACTGACTGCTCTGACACGGATCACAATAGAGGGTCCCAGACAGAGCTGGAGAAAAATGTAGAACAAAATTCTAACTCAAAAACAAACCAGACTTGCTGGTCTGACAGAGACTGGAGAAACCCTGAGAGTATGAACCCGGACACTCTTTCAGCTCAGTAATTAGGTCACTTCTGAGGTTCCCCCTTCAGCCAAAGACTGAACAGGCCCGTGGAACAAAACAAGACTAAAGGGGCGCACCAGCCCTGGGGCAGGAACTGGAAGGCAGGAGGGAACAGGGAAGCTGGTAATGGGGAACCCAAGGTTGAGAAAGGAGAGTGTTGACATGTTGTGGAGTTGTTAACCAATGTCATAGAACAGTGTGTGTACTGTCTGATGAGAAACTAGTTTGTTCTGTAAACTTTCATCTGAAGTACAATAAAAATAAATTAATTAATTAGCAAAAAAAAAAAAAGATTGCCCAGGAGCAGAAGCTTGAAGAGGCAAGGACCTTCCTCCATAGCCAACAGAAATAGAAAACCTTTTCCTAGAGTTGGCACCCTGAATTCCAACTTCCAGCCTCTTGAACTGTGTGAAAATAAATTTCTGTTTGTTAAAGCCACCCATTTGTGATACCTCTGTTATAGCAGCACTAGATAACTAAGATATCTACATTGTCTGATATTAATATAGCCACTTCAGATTTCTAGTTATTGATCTTCACATTAACTCCTTTTACATCCTTTACATTTTGCTTATCTGTTTCAGTATATTTAAAGTGTGTTTTTGGAGACAGCGTGTATAATTGGATGCTGTTTTTTATCCACTATAAAATAGATGGAGTCCTGGTGGCACAGTAGTTGAGTCTGGCTGCTAACCAAAAGGTCGGCAGTTTGAATCTACCAGTTTTTCCTTGGGAACCCTATGCGGCAGGTCTACTCTGTTCTATAGGGTCTCTGTGAGTGGAAATTGACTCTACAGTAAGGGGTTTTATACAATAAATAAATACTCCCTTTAATTAGCATGTTTAGTCCATTTACAATTAATATGGTTGATACTGTGGTTGGACTTAAACCCATTATATTAATATTCCTTTTATATCTGCCTCTCTTTTAATACCTTCTTTGGGGCTAATTGAATATTTTCTATACTCAGTTTTATCAGTTGGACTAACTTATAAGCTATGCCTCTTTTGATTATTTTTAGTGGTTTCTCTAGAGTTTACAACACACTTCTTTAATCTGTCACAGTCTGTCTTCAGACAGCATCATATAATTTTACATCTGAGAACCTTACAACAGCATATTCCATTTTTCTCCCCATCCTTTGTGTATTGTTGCCATACATTTCACTTCTACATGTACTATAATTCCCACAATATGTTGTGTGTTTTTTTTTAACAGTCAATTATCTTTTTTAAAATGTTTTAAATGAGAACAAATGTCTTTTCTGTATACCTAGATATTTGGCATTTCTGGCACTCTTCATCCTTTTCTGTAGATTTGAGTTTCCTCCTAGAATCATTTTCCATCAGCTTGAAGTACTTAGTTTGATTTTTAGTGTAGTACATATCAGCTGGTGACAAATTTTCTCAGATTTAATCTGCCTGAAAATAGTTTTGTTTTACCATCACTTTTGAAAGATATTTTTGCTAGGTATAGAATTCTAGATAGGCAGGGGCTTGTTTTGCTTCTTTCTTTCCTTTCTTCCTTCCTTTCTTCTTTCCTTCCTGCCTGCCTTCCTTCCTTTCTTAATACTCCAAAGATGTCATTGCATTATCACCAGGCTTGTGTTGTTTCTAAGATCAATAAGAGGCCATTTTTACCTCCGTTTCCCTGTGTGTATGTAATATGTCTTTTCTCTGAAAACTTGTGAGATTTTCTCTTCGTCATTGGTTTTATAAATTTGATTATTGTTTCTTGGTGTGGTTTTCTTTTTATTTATCTTGTTGGAGTTCACTGAGATTCTTGGATATGTTGTTTCCTCTTTTTCACCAAATTTTTGACTATTATTTATTATTTCCTCAAATATTTTACTGCTACATTGTCTCCCTCCTAGTTATCTAGGATTCCAATCATACCTATGTTAGACTGCTTTCTATTGTGTCATAAGTCACTGAGGTTCTGTTCATTTTTTTCAGCCTTTTTCTTTGTGTTTTCAGTTTGAATAGATTATATGGCTGTCTTCAAGCTTATTCATCTTTTCTTCTGTAATGTCTAATATGCTATTAAGCTGATCCAGTGACACTTTTAATTCATACTTTGTACTTTTCAGGTCTAGGTGATCCACTTGTTTCTTTTTTACAGTTTCCATTTCTCTCCTAATTATGTTCGTGTTTTCCCTTGAATTCTTGAACATACTTATAAAAGTTCTTATATAGTCCTTGCCAAGTAATCGTATCATCTCTGTCATTTCTGAGCCTGTCTCTATTGATTAACTTTCTCCTGGTTATGGGTCACAGTTTTCCTCCTTTTTCATAAGTCTAGCAATTTTTTTATTAGATGCTGGACATTGTAGGGAGCCCTGGTGGAGCAGTGGTTAACAGCTTGGCTTCTAACCAAAAGGTCAGCAGTTCGAATCCACCAGCCACTTCTTGGAAATTCTATGGGGCAGTTCTATTCTGTCCTATAGGGTCACTATCAGTTGGAACTGCAACAAGTTTGGTTTTTTGTTTTTGGACATTGTAGCTGTTGCATTGGAGAGTGGTTGAATTTTGTTGTCTTTCTTCAAAAAATGTTTAGTTTTGTTTTGGCAGGCAATTAATTTACTTGCAGATCAACGTTGATCTTTTGAGGCTTGTTACAAAGCCTTGTAAGAGTGAGTCTAGAGTTATAATTTACCCTGTGGCTTACAAATTGACATCCATTCTATAGTGTATAATATATAGTCTACAATACATGATATATAACTCAGGGTGGTATCTTAGTTTCCTAGGCTACCATGACAAACAATGTCACAAGTGGGTGGCTTTAAAAACAAAAAATTTATTTCCTCTGTGTTCTGGAGGCTAAAAGTCCAAATCAGGGTCTTAGCCATGTCGATTTCTTTTGCGGCCTCTCTCCTAGTTTCTGCTGTCTGCCAGCAATCCTTGTCATTCCTTTGCTTGTAAACAACCCTCACATGTTGTCTGTCTTCCCCCTGCATGTCTCTATGTCTATTCTGCTCTTTTAATAAGACACCACTCAGAAGTGATCAGGTTTAGAACCTATCCAACTCAGATACGAACTAATTAACATAACAAAAGAAAGTCCTTATTCCCAGACAGGGTCACATTCACAGTACAGGGGTTAGGACTTTGACACAATTTTGGGGAGGATGCGATTCAATCTAAAATAGGTCGTTTATGATTATGGGCAAATAGGCTGTGGTAAAGAATCATTAGATGTTCTTTAATCTCATTCCCTCATCCTAAGCACAGAGGAAAATTGCATTTCCTATCCTCCTTTGCAGAAAGCCAGGGCCCTGTTACTATTTCTGTTCAATAAAATTTGAGTGAAGTGAAATTGTCTGTATATTGTCTGTACGGGGAAAAAAGTGTGTGAGGATGTTGAACTGACAAGGTATGGATGGTGGCGGGCATCTATTGTTTTTGTCTACCTGCTGAGTATCCATTCCCCTTTCTGATGATGGTACCACCCAGTACTGCTTTAGGGAAATACCTAATCACCACTGTGTGCAATCTTCCAGGACTGTCAATCAAATTGTCTTGCACTCACCTGGAAAAAGCAGGACTAGCTACATAATTTGCAGGGCCAAGTACAAAATAAAAATCTGGGCCCTTTTTCAAAAATTATTGAAGAATTTCAAGACAGTGACATCAGAGCATTAAACCAAATGTGGGGTCTCTTGTGTGACTGCTCAGTTTACACACCCAGGAAGCTGGCTCTGAGCCAAAGCCTTCCAAGCTAGGCCAATCAGTCTCCCTCCAAAAAATTTAAATATTGACCACCATGAGATAGATTTGGAAAAAATCTTGGAACTAATTTTCTCTAGAGAGTATTATTGGTTTCTGCTATTGGGATCCTCAGGGGTGTCTTGATTCCTGTCTTCTCCAAATCTTGTGCATTTGCTCCCATTCAATTCTATCAACCTCTATTCCATTTTCTTCCAATTAAGTCTTTGGCTTAATTTAACTAGAGTTAGTGTCTAATGGTTATATCAAAGAGCCCTAAGTGAAACCATGAGTAATTCACTTAAGTCTTCTGAGCCTCAATTTTCCATCTGCAATATAGGAGTAACGATATGTACCTCCAAGAACTCTATTTATGTTTTAAAGGAGATTCATTAATGTGAAGGGTACATACAATACCTAGCATGTATTAGGAGCTCATCAAATACAAGTTTTCTTTCCTCGTCTCCACCCCCCACTAAAGCATAAGCAACAAAATCTCTGTTACTCAAGCAAAAGGCAGAAGCATTATCTATCCCAGACCTAGGCCCGGAAGTCAAGGTTTTCAGGCCCATCAGGAATTGTGAGAATGTCCTTGGGTGGGCCAGGTGGGGGTTGGCTAGGGCCCAGCCAAGGCAGTGGAAGGGGAAAGAGCAAAAGGTGAGTGCAGTGGACCTTCAGCATACGTGGCTACCCGGGTTCTACCTCCCTCCCTAGAGAATATCCGATTTCTTTGGAGAAATTAGCTCTTCCTTAGCACGTGTTCTCCAGCACAGAGTGATTCTAGAACAAGCCTCCCACTAACTCATAGCAACCCTACGGGATAGGGTAGAACTGCCCCATAGGGTTTCCACGGCTGTAATCTTTATGGAAGCAGAGTACCACATCTCTCTGCCTCAGAGCAGCTGGTGGGTGGAACCGCCAACATTTTGATTAGCAGTTGAGCACTTAACCACTGTGCTACCAGCTCCTTTATGGAAGGAGGATCAGAATCTAAGTCTCCCTGCCCCTGGAAAAGTAGGGGTGGACATATGACCTAAGGTCAGCCAATCAGCGCCTCCCTTCCAGGATCTGACTCTGGGTGGAATGACGTGAGGAAAGCAGGGATTTCACTGCAGCTAAAACATCAGGGGTGGTGGCCTCCTAAGCAGGCTATTTCCTGTATCTCATCTCCGCGAGTTCTCTTGGTTTCTGCCCGTTCCCAGGTCTTATCCCAGAGCTTCCGGTTCATTTCAGGAATTCCCCTGTCTCCCACCCCTCAACACACAAACACTCCATGATATCCTTCCACCAAGTCTCAAAACCCCAAGTCATTATAGGGAGTCAGACTCTATGTCCTCCAGAAAAGCCAATCTTAGGAAACTAAGATGAGGTGAAGACTACAAAAACAGAGAGTCCAGGAAGGGTCAAGTGTTGAGTGAGGCTGGATCAGGCCCCAGGCAGAGGGACCAAGAGGCCAAGCCAGGTACTCCATGGAAGTGAGCTCATTGGATCCCATAGGTATAGATAGTACAATCCCTATTTTTCAGAAAAGAACTTCATGTTGTTTCTGTGATATCCCAATAGGCGGGAAAGCTGGGACTTGAACCAACAACTCTATATGATGATATTATGCCCGTGTTTACACCTAAAAGGCCCATATTTCTAAATAAAAGGTAACTCAGATTTATTAAGCAAGAGCCAAGCGCTAGGCACTGCCCCTGGACAAGTACTTCCCCTACATTATCTCCCTGAATGCAAGAATCTCAAGCTCCCTGTCTTCCCAGTCACTGTGTTATGATTGTTATATTTCAAATCTACTGCTTCAACATGGGAATATAGAGTGTCATAGGGGTTGGAGACACAAACTGCTCTAAATAAGCTCAAAAGGTTCCAAACTGCTAGGACCTTACTCTCCTAATGCCTGCATGTCATAGGTCTACACATGTTAGGGGCCAACTGCATCATTTCTCTATTTTTGTTAGTTGCCGTTGAGTCAGCTCCAATTCATGGTGACCTTATATACAAAAGAACAAAATATTGCTCAGTCCCGCACCATCTTTATTACCGTTGAGTCCATTGGAATACCACATATATAAGGTGCAAAGGAGTTCCAGAATAATTAATTGTGTTCATACAGGACCTGTACATAGACCAAGAGGCAGTCTTTCAAACAGAACAAGGGGATACTGCATGCCTTAAAATCAGGAAAGGTGTGTGTCATGGTTATACCCTTTCACCATACTTATTTAATCTGTATGCTGAGCAAATAATCCAAGAAACTGGACTATATGAAGAAGAATCTGGCATCAGGATTGAAGAAGACTGATTAACAACCTGAGATATGCAGATGACACAACCCTACTTGATAAAAGTGAAGACTTGAAGCACTTACTGATGAAGATCGAAGACTACAGCTTTCAGTATGGATAACACCTCAACATAAAGAAAACAAAAATCCTCACAACTAGACCAATAAGCAACATCACGATAAATGGAGAAAAGATTAAAGTTGTCAAAGGTTTCATTTTACTTGGATCCACAATCAACAGCCATGGAAGCAGCAGTCAAGAAATCAAAGGATGCTTTGTATTGGGCAAATCTGCTGCAAAGGACCCCTTTAAAGTGTTGAAAAGCAAAGATGTCACTTTGAGGACTAAGGTGTGCCTGGCCTAAGCCATGATATTTTCAATCACCTCATATGCATGCGCAAGCTAGACAATGAATAAGACGAAGAAGAATTGACGTTTTTGAATTATGGTGTTGGCAAAGAATACTGAATAAACCCTGGACGGCTAGAAGAACAAACAAGTCTGTCTTGGAAGTACTACAGCCAGAGGGCTTCTTAGATGTGAGGATGGTAAAACTTCATCTCATGTACTTTGGACATGTTATCAGGAGGGACCAGTCCCTGGAAAAGGACATCGTGCCTGGTAAGGTAGAGGGTCAGCAAAAAATAGGAAGACCCTCAACAAGATGGATTGACACACTGGCTGCAACAATAGGCTGAGGCATAGCAATGATTGTGAGAGTGGTGCAGGACCGCACAGTGTTTCATTCTGTTGTACATACGGTCGCAATGAGTCAGAACCAACTCCACAGCACCTAACAACAACAAGAGGTGATAAAACCTATCAACTTGAAGCCAAAAGGTAATAGTATTAAGACTCACCAGTAAACTCAATTAAAAATTTAGACCAACAAAAGAATATTTCAGGAAGGAATATTCTATCACTGACGTTGTTTGTATTTCCACTGCACAGTGATAACAAAAGGAAATACACTTTGAGCGAGTTTTATTTATTGAATTCCTTGCAGACAAAGTCTCCTGCATTGCCTTCCCCTGGGATACATGGCTCCATGGCCCTGTCCTTAGTACATCTTTTCCACTTTACAGACAAAGAAACTGGATTTTGGAGAGGCCTGATGATGGGGTAAAGTCACCAGAACAGAGCAAGACAGAATTCAAGGTCAAGTGTGTGGGGTGTGCCAAGCTCACCTTCTTCCCACTTTGCCAGGCTGCCTCCAACTTGAAGTTGCAAAAGAGAAGCTTCTCACATGAAATGAATGTCCCTGCCTCCCTCAGTATTCATGTTATCCTGGAGGGGCTTGGGTCACAGGCTCCTTCCCAGAATTCTTACAGTCCCTGGAAGAGAGGTGAGCTGCAAGGACAGCCTTTGAAGATCTGAGTTCACATCCCACCCCACTGTTCGCTTGCCACATTTCATTCCCGGGTTCTTCTCCTGTTCAATGCAGGAGCCCCTGTCTGCACCCCCACCACCCAGAGTTGTGCAAGTAGCACGCCAGGGGGACAGCAAGTTGTCAATAGGGCACTGCACAGACACGAGGGACCGCCATGCTTCTAACCTGAGTGTCAGCATCCGTATCATGAAAGATTTGGATGTTTGCCACCTGAAGGGAGGGGACCGGACTGGGGCGGCAGGCCAAGAGCAGTGCTGCCTCTCGAGACGCCTGGTAGCCAGGCGGCACCATGTGTCCGCACATTACCATTCACACTGAGGAGCGGGTATTTAGAAAACAGGGCTGGGACCAAGCACACCATCTGTGGCCACACTTCCCAGCCCACCGCACCATATTGTAGAAGGCGCCGGCTGAAGGAAACAGCGGTCTGTGTCGCGAAGTGTTTGTTTGGTTTGGGGCTTTTGTTGTTTTTTGTTTTACGTTTTTTTAGCAAATTCAAATGTGGCTTCCTCACTTCAAGAAGCGGGCTGATGGCCCCACAGTCAGAGGCCCAGGAGCGGGAGAGGAGTGACGTGGTGTGGGACTTGCAGATAGGCTCTTGGGGAGCACCAATAACATGCCTAGAGTGGTGAGAGAGAGAGAAGTGGGTGATGACATAGATAACAGAGGTATAGATAATATACATGCAAGTGACAGATACAGAGAATACAGATGTAGAGACTATAAACCCAAAAAAAACAAACCCATTGTCGTCGAGTCCATTTCGACTCATAGTGACCCTAGAGGATAGAGTAGAACTGCCACATCGGGTTTTCAAGGCAAGGCTGGTGGATTTGAACTGCTGACTTTTTGGTTAGCAGCCAAACTCTTAACCACTGCACCACCAGGGCTCCATAGAGAATATAGATATCGATAATATAGATATCAATAATATAGATACAGTTAATACAGATACCCAAATATAGATATATTTGTACCTTATCTATGTAGATATATATATACATATGTATAAGCTATATATAAATGAGCTCTGGTTGCACAGTGGTTAATCGCTCAGCTGCTAACCAAAAGGTCAGCAGTTCGAACCCACCACTAGCTCCAAGGGAGAAAGATGTAGCATTCTGCTCCCATAAAGATTGTTGTTGTTGGGTGCTGTCAAGTTGGTTCCAACTCATAATGACCCTATATACAACAGAACAAAAAGATACAACCTTCAGAACCCTATGGGGTGGTTCTATCCTGTCCTACAGAGTCTCTATGAGTCGGAATCAAGTCAACTGCAACAGGTTTGGTTTGGTTTTGTTTGATAGTTGTATATAGGACTCCCTGGGTGGTGCAAACAGTTAAGCACTCAACTAGTAGCCAAAAGGTCGGCAGTTCGAACACACCCAGAGGCACCTTAGAAGACATGCCTGGTCACTTCACTAAAGAAGACATGCAAGTAGCTAACAGATACATGAGGAAATGCTCACGATCATTAGCCATTAGAGAAATGCAAACCAAAACTACAATGAGATTCCATCCAACAAGGCTGGCATCAATCCAAAAAACACAAAATAATAAATGTTGGAGAGGTTTTGGAAAGACTGGAACGCTTATACGCTGCTGGTGGGAATGTAAAATGGTACAACCACTTTGGAAATCAATCTGACCATACAATCCAGCGATCCCATCCCTTGGAATATATCCTAGACAAGTAAGAGCCGTCACACAAACAGATATAAGCACACTCATGTTCACTGCAGCACTGTTTACAATAGCAAAAACATGGAAGCAACCAAGGTGCCCATCAATGGATGAATGGATAAATAAATTATGGTATATTCACACAATGGAATACTACGCATCAATGAAGAACAACAATGAATCTGTGAAACATTTCATAACATGGAGGAATCTGGAAGGCATTATGCTGAGTGAAATTAGTTGCAAAAGGACAAATATTGTACGAGACCACTATTATAAGAACTCAAGAAACAGTTTAAACAGAGAAAATATTCTTTGATGGTTACAAAAGTGGGGAGGGAGGGAGGGGGAGAGGGATTCACTAATTAGATAGTAGACAAGAGCTAATTCAGGTGAAGGGAAGAACAACACACAATACAGGAGAGGTCAGCACAACTGGACTAAACCAAAAGCAAAGAAATTTCCTGAATAAACTGAACACTTCGAAGGCCAGTGTAGCAGGGGCGGGGATTTGGGGACCATGGTTTCAGGGGACATCTAGGTCAACTGGCATAATAAAAACTATTAAGAAAACATTCTGCATCCCACTTTGGAGAGTGGCATCTGGGGTCTTAAATGCTAGCAAGCGGCCATCTAAGATGCAACAATTGGTCTCAACCCACATGGAGCAAGGGAGAATTGAAGAACACCAAAGACACAAGGTAAGCATGAGCCCAAGAGTCAGAATGGGCCACATGAATCAGAGACTACATCAGCCTGAGACCAGAAGAACTAGATGGTGCCCGGCTACGACTGATGACTGCCATGACAGGGAGCACAAAAGAGAATCCCTGAAAGAGCAGGAGAGCAGTGGCATGCAGGCCCCACTTTCTCATAGAAAGATCAGACTTAATGGTCTGACTGAGACTGGAGGGCCCCAGAGGTCATGGTCCCCAGACCTTCTGTTAGCCCAAGACAGGAACCATTCCTGAAGCCAACTCTTCAGACAAGGATTAGACTGGACTATAAGACAGAAAATGATACTGGTGAGGAGTGGGCTTCTTGGATCAAGCAGACATGTGAGACTATGTGTTCAGCTCCTGTCTGGAGGGGAGAGGAGAGGGCAGAGAGGGTCAGAAGCTGGCTGAATTGACACAGAAACACAGGATGGAGAGAAGGAATGTCCTGTCTCATTAGGGGGAGAGCGACTAGGAGTATATAAAAAAAAAAAAAATTTTTTTTTTTTTTTTTTTATAGCAAGGTGTATATAAGGTTTTGTATGAAAGACTGACCTGATTTGTAAACTTTCACTTAAAGCACAATAAAAATATAAAAAGGAAAAAAAAAAGAAGACAGGCCTGGCAATCTTCTGAAAAGTCACAGCCTTGAAAACCCTATGGAGCAGTTCAAGTCTCCATACTCTCCATACGGGGTCATCATGAGTCAGAATCAACACAACAGCAACAATGGCCGCCACTGCCACAGGTATGTACCAAACAACCCCACATACGCGGCTGTCCAGGAGATTCTGACTCGTAGCAAACCTACAGGACAGAGCGAAAGCGCCCCACCGGGTTTCTAAGGAGCTGCTGGTGGGTTCCAACTACTGACCTTCTGGTTAGCAGCCAAGCTCTTAGCCACGGAGCCACCAGGGCTCCACAGCTCTATGCAGATACATACGTGTGTGTCTGTGTGTGTGTGTACATATGTGTGTGTGTGTGTATATTATTTGTTTATTTATTTATACATGTATGCAGCCCTGGGGTTTATGGAACCCTGGCTGCATAGTGGTTAAGAGCTCAGGCTACTAACCAGAAGGTCAGCAGTTCAAATCCGGCAGCTGCTCCTTGGAAACCCTATGGGGCAGTTCTGTTCTGTGAATAGACTTGATGGCAATGAGTTTATATATATATACACACACCTGTATGGAGCTCTGGTGGCACAGTGGTTAAAGCACTAAGTCGCTAACTGAAAGACTGGAGGTTGAAGTCCACCCAGAGACACCTCAGAAGAACAGCCTGGCAATCTCAAAAACTCAGTCATTGAAAACCCCATAAAGCACAGTTCTCTGATGCACATGGGGCCGCCATGAGTCAGCATCAACTTGACAGCAATTGGCGGTGAGTATTTAACCCAGTGCCATCAAGTCGATTCTGCCTCACAGCTATCCACGTGTTTCAGAGGAGAACTAAGGTCCATGGGGTTTTCACTTAACCCAGAAACCAAACCCGTTGCCGTTGAGTCAATTCTGACTCATAGCAACCCTATAGGACAGAATAGAACTGCCCCATAGGATTTCCAGGGCTGTAATCGTTACGGAAGACCAAAGAAGAACTGATGCCTTTGAATACTGAATATACAATGAACTGCCAGAAGAACGAACAAATCTGTCTTGGAAGAAGTACAACCAGAAGGTTTCTTACAAGCAAGGATGGTGAGACTTTGTCTCACTTACTGTTATTAGGAGGGATCAGTCCTTGGAGAAGGACATCACACTTGGTAAAGTAGAGGGTCAGTGAAAAAGAGGAAGACCCTCGATGAGATGGATTGACATAGTGGCTGCAACAATGGACTCAAGCCCAACAATGACCAATGGTCGTGAGGATGACGCAAGACCAGGCAGTGTTTCGTTCTGTTGTGCATAGGGTCAGTATGAGTCAGAACCGACTCGATGGCTCCTAACAACAACAACAATCTTTACAGAAGCGGACTGCCACATCTTTCTTCCTTGGAGCGGATGGTGGGTTTGAACCACTGACCTTTCGGTAGTTGCTGAGCTCTTTAGCCATTGTGCCACCAGGGCTCCTCACCGCCCTGTATTTCACTGTCAGTGGACTTGCCTGTCTCCCCCTCCAGGACACACGTGGGGCCAAGGCCAACTTCCTGCTCCTGGGCATACAACAGGTGCTTAAGAAACCATGGTTCAGTAATAAGGGCCCCCATTCCCTCTTCCTGCTCTCAGCCTCAGTTTCCCCATCTGTAAAATGGACCACTGGCCTCTAAAGTCTGTCTAGCTCTAACCCCCTTGGGCCCAACGTCTCCACTCCAGCAAGAGCCCTGGGCCAGCCTTGGGGCCCAGCACTAGGCAATGGGGCGCCTTACGCTGTGAAATGCTGCAGGCACTGAGAGGCCGTTCCTGAGCACCTGCGGGTGAGTTGCTCCTCGACACAGCCATGACAAAGAAATGATGGGTCCCACCCGGGAGTGGCTGCACGTGGAATCGTGCTCACTGAGCGGTCAGGCAGCAGGCTCTGCTTCGGAGCACTTGGTCAAATTTGGGGCAGTTAGCAGCAATGGCTTGCACATCACGACTATCACTGCGTCCTCTTGGCACTCCTGCCCCGCTGTAGGCTGCCTGCTTGCTTTTTTTTTTTTTTTTTTTAAAGAAGAAAAAAAAATGCTCTTTGGGAACTGAAGCAAAATAAAAATGCCAAGAATTAAAAATGCAAATTCATCCAAGATGTTTTCTGCCCAAGATGGCAATGGCCACATGGCTCAATAACATTTTAAATGTTAAAAAAAAAATGGGTAATTTTCAGTAAAAATCAAATTTGCCAGAGCCCAGATTTAAACAAATCCCATATAGAGCTTGGGCACTCAGCCAGTATTAATGAACAACAAGTACGTTCAGAAGGTTATGTACTATTAAAATGAGGAGAAAACACAAACTTCGCATATGCAACTCTGGTCTCTGGGAATCCAGAAAACGTGGCTGCCTAGGTAGGGATCCACCCCACCCCTTGCCTTGAGCCGACCCACTGTCCCCCTGAGCTTGACTGCCCCGTCTATAAAATGGCCATAAATAAAATGTACCTTTGGGTTGTTATTAAGATTCATCACAACGCTGTAAAGAACCAGAAAATGTTTTCGTATTGAGGTGGTGGTGCTTCAGCGGTAGAATTCTCTCCTTCCATGTGGGAGACCTGGAGCCGTGGTGGCACAGTGGTTAAGAGCTCAGCTGTTAAACAAAAGGCTGGTGGTTCAAATTCACCAACTGCTCCTTGGGAACCCTATGGAGCAGATCTACTCTGTCCTATAGGGTTGCTGTGAGTCAGAACAGACTCAATGGCAACGGGTTTGGTTTGTTTGTTTTTGTGGGAGATCTGGGTTCAATTGCTGGACAATGCACCTCACGCACAGCCATCATCTGTCTGTCAGTTTAAGTTATGATTCTGAACCGGTCTCAGCAGAGCTTCTGGACTAGGAAGAAAAACCTGGCAATTTACCTCCCGAAATCAGCCAATGAAAGCCCCATGGGTCACAACAGTCCAATCCACAACAGATTGTGGGATGGTCCAGGAATGGTCAGCGTTCCGTTCCATCGTGTGTGGGGTCACCACGAGCCAAGGGCTGAGACAGCAGCTAACAACAAGAAGAAATGGTTTCAAGGCGGAGAAAAGATGGCAAAATAGACAGGCGCTTCCAGAGAGCCCTCTTTACAACAAAGACCCAAAAAAACAAGTGAAACGAGTATATTTGTGACAAGCTGGGAGCCCTGAGCTTCAAAGGCCAGCTTAGAAAATGAACTAAGGGGCAGGGGGAGAAAAAGACCATTCAGAAGCGGAGAGGAGTTACCAGACCTGAATCACAGACAGCCCTCAGGCACCACCCCCAGAGTGGCGGCAGCGGGGTGGTACCAGCATTCGGCCACAGTTTCTTCAGGGAGAAGCAGCCAGCCACACAGCCTACTCACACCTCCGGAACCAGAGAAGAATGGCACTCTCGGCAAAAACTAAGTATTTGCGTGTATTTTACTGTGCCCTCCCACACCCAAGCCAGATTCAGTGGCTGAATTCCCTGGGCCTGAGATAGGCCCTGTTGATCGCCTAGAGCCATCCTCCTGGCCTTGAAGAAGGGGGAGCTCAGGACAGAAGTGGCTCCTGTCCAGGCATAAATGGTGTGTGGACTTTGAGCACCTTTCCCATCTGCATGAACCTGTGTGGGGCTATTTTGGGGGAATAGGCCCTTGTTGGCAGACTCCAACTGTTTCAGCTGTGCGGTGGAGAGGTGGGTATTTGATGTTTGACATTGCCTTGCATATTAAACAAGGTCCTCACCTACCCACATCAGGGACCTAAGGACTGGCAGCTCCACTCAGATCACCCAGCCACCTGTGACAGGGGTCCAAGGATAACTGGTATCTCCCAGTCCTTAAAACCGAAAACTTTGGGTGCCCATGGTCTGTCTCCAGAACCCACCCACCTGCACGCTGTAGGAAACAGCGATGCACTTTCCTCAGAGACTCTCGGGGGTCGGTTCTCAGCCCCCTGCCTTGTTCAGAGCATGAGCCCCTGCTGCAATCAGGTACCGGTACATACACCAATCACCCCTGCCCCTCTAAGACTGTAGGACAGAGCCTGTACCACACACTTGATGATCAGCTACCTGGAAACCTGAGCTGAACTCATACAAGAAAACTGAATGGACTCCTAGACTGATATACCTGATAACAGCTCTAGCCATCTGGGGACAGGACATCAGAGCTCCAAAGGTGAAAATAATCAAGCTAGCTCACTCAAGCAACCCAGCTGGGTATATCAAATCAAAACAAAGCAAGCAGCTATGACACAGTAAGCAAGCATAAACTAATACAAAAACTTATAGATGGTTCGGAGACAACAGTCAATATCAAGCCACATAAAGGAACAGACCATGATCACCTCAACAAGCTCTCAAAACAAAGAATCCAGGTATCTCTAGATGAAAAGTGCATTCATGGAATTACCAAAGCCAGAATACAAAAGATTAATATACAGAACCCTTCAAGACATCAGGAAGGAAATGAGGCAATACGCAGAACAAGCCAAGGAACACACAGATAAAGCAATTGAAGAAATTAGAAAGATTATTCAGGAACATAATGAAAAATTTAATAAGCTGGAAAAATCCATAGACAGCAATCAGAAATTCAGAAGATTAACAATAGAATTACAGAAGTAGACAACTCAATAGAAAGTCAGAGGAGCAGAAATGAGCACGTAGAAGCCAGAATTTCTGAACTTGAAGATAAATCACTTGGCACTAATATAGTTGAAGAAAAATCAGATAAAAGAATTTTTGAAAAATGAAGAAAATTTAAGAATCACGTGGGACTCTATTAAGAGAAATAACCTACGAGTGATTGGAGTACCAGAACGGGGAGGGATAACAGAAAATAAGAGAGAATTGTTGAAGATTTGTTGGCAGAAAACTTCCCTGATATCGTGAAAGACAAGAAGATATCTGTTCAAGATGCTCATCGAACTCCACATAAGGTAGATGTTAAAACAAAGTCACCAAGACATATTATAATCAAACTTGCCAAAACCAAAGATAAAGAGAGAATTTTAAGAGCAGCTAGGGATAAATGAAAAGTCACCTACAAAGGAGAGCCAATAAGAATAAGCTGACTACTCGGCAGAAACCATACAGGCAAGAAGGCAATGGGATGACATATTTAAAATATTGAAGGAAAAAAATTGCCAGCCAAGAATCATATATCGAGCAAAACTGTCTCTTAAATACGAAGGTGAAATTAGGTCATTTCCAAATAAACACAAGTTTAGAGAATTTGTAAAAACCAAACCAAAACTACAAGAAATTCTAAAGGGAGTTCTTTGGTTAGAAAATCAATAATATCAGGTATCAACCCAAGACTAGAAGACTGGGCAGAGCAACCAGAAGTCAACTCAGACAGGGAAATAAAAAAATCAAAGCAAGATTGTAAAAAAAAAAAAAAAAAAAGCTCAGAACAGGGTAGCAGTGATGTTATTATATAAAAGAAGACAACAATAAGAAATGTAATCATAGATCTTACATATGGAGAGGAACATATGGCAATAAAAAGAAATAAAAGTTATGTTTAAATTTAGAAAAATAGGTGTAAATAATAAGGTAACCACAAAGGAAACAAACTATCCTACTTATCAAAATAAAACACAAGAAAAACATAGAGACTCGGCAGAAACAAAATCAACAACAACAAATATGAGGAAAGGACAATATATAAAGATAATCTACTCAGCACATAAAATTAAGTGGGAAAAAGAAACTGTCAACAACACACAAAAAAAGACATCAAAATGATAGCACTAAATTCATACCTCTCCATAATTACACTGAATGTAAATGGACTAAATGCAACAATAAAGAGACAGAGAGTGGCAGAATGCATTAAAAAACAAGATCCATCTATATGCTGCCTACAAGAGACACACCTTAGACTTAGAGACACAAACAAACTAAAACTCAAAGGATGGAAAAAAATATATCAAGCAAACAACAATCAAAAAAGAGCAGGAGTGGCAATATTAATTTCTGACAAAATAGGCTTTTTAAAGTTAAATCCCTCATAAAGGATAAGGAAGGACACTATACAATGATTAAAGAGACAATATACCAAGAAGATATAACCGTATTAAATATTTATGCACCCAGTGGCAGGGCTGCAAGATACATAAAACGAACTCTATCAGCATTGAAAAGTGAGATAGACCCCGTAACCCAGTGCCGTCGAGTCGATTCCGACTCATAGCGACCCTATTTGGTCAGAGTAGAACTGCCACAGCTCCACAATAATAGTAGGAGACTTCAACACACCACTTTTGGTGAAGGACAGGACATCCAGAAAGAAGCTCAGTAAAGACACAGAAGATCTAAATGACACAATCAACCAACTTGACCTCATAGGCATATACAGAACACTCCACCCAACAGCAACCAACTATACTTTCTTTTCTAGTGCACGTGGAACATTCTCTAGAATAGACTGCATATTAGGTCACAAAGCAAGCCTTAGCAGAATTCAAAACATTGAAATATTACAAAGCATCTTCTCTGACCATAAGGCCATAAAAGTGGAAATCAATAACAGGAAAAGCAGGGAAAAGAAATCAAACACTTAGAAACTGAACAATACCCTGCTCATAAAAGACTGGATTATAGAAGACATTAAGGATGGAATAAAGAAATTCATAGAATCCAATGAGAAGGAAAACACTTCCTATCAGAACCTTTGGGACGCAGCAAAAGCAGTGCTCAGAGGTCAATTTACATCAGCAAATGCACACATCCAAAAAGAAGAAAGGGCCAAAATCAAAGCATTATCCCTACAACTCGAACAAATAGAAAGAGAGCAACAAAGGAAACCCTCAGGCACCAGAAGAAAACAAATAATAAAAATTAGAGCTGAACTAAATGAAATAGAAAACAGAGAAACAATTGAAAGAATTACCAAGACCAAAAGCTGGTTCTTTGAAAAAAGCAACAAAATTGATAAACCACTGGCCAAACTGACAAAAGAAAAACAGAAGAGGAAGCAAATAACCTGAATAAGAAATGAGATAGAAGATATTACAACAGACCCAACTGAAATTAAAAGAATCATATCAGACAACTATGAAAAATTGCACTCTAACAAATTTGAAAGCCTAAAAGAAATGGATGATATCCTAGAAACACACTACCTACCTAAACTAACACAAACAGGTAGAACAACTACATAGAACCATAACAAAAGAAGAGATTGAAAAGGTAATTAAAAAAAAAAAAAAAAAAACCTCCCAACAACAACAACAAAAAAAAGCCCTGGCCCGACGGCTTCACTGCAGAGTTCTACCAAACCTTCAGAGAAGAGTTAACACCACTACCACTAAAGGTATTCCATAGCATAGAAAAAGACAGAATACTCCCAAACTCATTCTATGAAGCCAGCATATCCCTGATACCAAAACCAGGTAAAGATACCACAAAAAAAGAAAATGACACACCAATATCCCTCAAGAACTTAGATGCAAAAATCCTCAACAAAATTCTACCCAACAGAATTCAACAACATATCAAAAAAATAATTCACCATGACCAAGTGGGATTCATACCAGGTATGCAGGGAGGGTTCAACGTTAGAAAACAATTAATGTAATCCATCACATAAATAAAACAAAAGACAAGAATCACATGATTTTATCAATTGATGCAGAAAAGGCATTTGACAAAGTTCAACACTCATTCATGATGAAAACCGTCAGCAAAATAGGAATAGAAGGAAAATTCCTCAACATAATAAAGGGCATTTATACAAAGCCAACAGCCAGGATCATCCTAAATGGAGAAAACCTGAAAGCACGCCCCTTGAGAACGGGAACCAGACAAGGATGCTCTTTATCATCGCTCTTATTCAACATTGCGCTGGAAGTCCTAGCCAGAGCAATTAGGCTAGACAAAAAAATAAAGGGCATCCAGATTGGTAAGGAAGAAGTAAATTGTCTCCATTTGCAGACAACATGATCTTATACACAGAAAACCCTAAGGAATCCTCAAGAAAACTACTGAAACTAATAGAAGAGTTCAGCAGAGTATCAGGATACAAGATAAACATACAAGAATCAGTTGGATTCCTCTACACCAACAAAAAGAACATCCAAGAGGAAATCACCAAATCAATATCATTAACAGCAGCCCCCAAGAAGATAAAATACTTACAAATAAATCTTACAAGAGATGTAAAAGACTTATACAAAGAAAACTCCAATATACTTCTGAAAGAAACCAGAAGAGACCTACATAAGTGGAAAAACATACCTTGCCCATGGATAGGAAGACTTAACATTATAAAAATGTCTGTTCTACCAAAAGTGATCTATATGTTTAAAGCAATTCCTATCCAAATTCCAACGACATTCTTTAATGAAATGGAGAAACAACAAATTACCAACTTCATATGGAAGGGAATGAGGCCCCCGATAAGTAAAGCATTACTGAAAAAGAAAAACAAAGAGGGAGGCCTTACTTTACCTGCTTTTAGAACCTATTATACCGCCACAGTAGTCAAAACAGCCTGGTACTGGTACAGCAACAGATACATGGGCCAATGGAACAGAATTGAGAATCCAGACATAAATCCATCCACATATAAGCAGTTGATATTTGACAAAGGCCCCAAAACAGTTAAATGGGGGAAAAGGCAGTCTTTTTAACAAATGGTGCTGGCATAACTGGATATCCATCTGCAAAAAAATGAAACAAGACCCATACCTCACTCCATGCACAAAAACTAACTCAAAATGGATGAAGGACCTAAAATAAAATCTAAAACGATAAAGATCACAGAAGAAAAAACAGGGACATTAGGAGCCCTAATACATGGCATAAACAGTATACAAAACATTATTAAGAATGCAGAAGAAGAACTAGATAACTGGGAGCTCCTAAAAATCAAACACCTATGCTCACCCAAAGACTTCAACAAAAGAGTAAAAAGGCTACCTACAGACTGGGAAAAGGTTTTTAGCTATAACATTTCCCACCAGTGCCTGATCTCTAAAATCTACATGATACTGCAAAAACTCAGCTACAAAAAGACAAATAACCCTATTAAAAAGTGGGCAAAAGATATGAACAGACACTTCACTAAAGAAGACATTCAGGTAGCTAACAGATACATGAGGAAATGCTTACGATCATTAGCCATTAGAGAAATGCAGATCAAAACTACAATGAAATTTCATCTCACTCTAACAAGGCTGGCATTAATCCAAAAAACACAAAATAATAAACCTTGGAGAGGCTGTGGAGAGATTAGAACATTTACACACTGCTGGTGGGAATGCAAAATAGTACAACCACCTTGGAAATCGATTTGGTGCTTCCTTAAAAAGCTGGAAATAGAACCACCATACGATCCAGCAATCTCTCTCCTCGGAATACATCCTAGAGGAATAAGAGCCTTTACGTGAACAGATATATGCACACCCATGTTTATTGCAGCACTGCTTACAATAGCAAAAAGATGGAAGCAACCAAGATGCCCATCAACAGATGAATGGATAAATTATGGTATATTCACACAATGGAATACTACGCATTGATAAAGAACAGTGAAGAATCTGTGAAACATTTCATAACATGGAGGAATCTGGAAGGCATTATGCTGAGTGAAATTAGTCAGTTGCAAAAGGACAAATATTGTATAAGACCACTATTATAAGAACTTGAGAAATAGTTTAAACTGAGAAGAAAACATTCTTGTGTGGTTATGAGAGGGGGGAGGGAGGGAGGGTGAGAGGGGGCATTCACTAATTAGATAGTAGATAAGAACTACTTTAGGTGACAGGAAAGACAACACACAATACAGGCGAGGTCAGCACAACTGGACTAAACGAAAAGCAAAGAAGTTTCCTGAATAAACTGAATGCTTCAAAGAGCAGTGCAGCAGGGGCAGAGGTTTGGGGACCATGGTTTCAGGGGACATCTAAGTCAACTGACTTAATAAAATCTATTAAGAAAACATCCTGCATCCCACTTTGGAGAGTGGCATCTGGGATCTTAAACACTAGCAAGTGGCCATCTAAGATGCATCAATGAGTCTCAACCTACCTGGATCAAAGGAGAATGAAGAACACCAAGGACACAAGGTAATTACTAGCCCAAGAGACAGAAAGGGCCACATGAACCAAAGACTACATCAGCCTGAGACCAGAAGAACTAGAAGGTGCCTGGCTACAACTGATGACTGCCCTGACAGGGAACACAACAGAGAACCCCTGAGGGAGCAGGAGAGCAATGGGATGCAGACCCCAAGTTCTCATAAAAAGACCAGACTTAATGGCCTGACTGAGACTAGAAGGACCCCAGTGGTCAGGGCCCCCAGACCTTCTGTCGCCCCAGGACAGGAACCATTCCCAAAGCCAACTCTTCAGACATGGATTGGACTGGACAATGGGTTGGAAAGAGATCCTGGTGAGGAGTGAGCTTCTTGGATCAGGTGGACGCTTGAGACTATGTTGGCATCTCCTGCCTGGAGGGGAGATGAGAGGGTAGAGGTGGTTAGAAGGTGGAGAAATAGACACGAAAAGAGAGAGTGGAGGGAGGGAGCGGGCTGACTCATTAGGGGGAGAGTAATTGGGAGTATGTAGCAAGGTGTATATAAGTTTTTGTGTGAGAGACTGACTTGATTTGTAAACTTTCACTTAAAGCACAATAAAAATTATATTAAAAAAAAAGAAGAAGAAATGGTTTCTCAACAAAGGTTGAGCAAATTATCTTTCCACCGAAGCTAAACACAGACTTTTAAGGAGAGGGATTAAGTCTTTCTGCGCTTCCCATGCCACCCCAGTTTCGTGCAGTGCCTAGCAAGCTTTTGTTAAACTGGCCTCGAGAGAGCTGGCAAGCGCTCAGTGGGTGCTCACCTGAGCTAGACCCTGTGGTTCCAGGATAACAAGAGGCCCTGTTGCCTTCCATGAGCCCCCATTTACCCAAAGGAGTGGGGTCTTCAGGGAATAAATATGTACCTCTTTCTCCTCCAATACCATTGCAAAGAACACCAAAACCCATTGCCATTGAGGGTAAAATATAACACCAAACTCACTCTAACAAGGCCTTATAACAAGCCTCAAAAGCATAACATTGATCTTCAAGTAAATTAGTCACCTGCCAAAACAAAACTCAACTTTTTTTTACAGAAAACAACTAAATCTAACCACTCTATAATGCAACAGCTACAAAGTCCAAAATCAAAAAACTGAACCCATTGCCACTGAGTTGGGTCCAACTCATAGCAACCCTGTAGGGTTGTCTCATGGGGTTTCCAAGGAGCAGCTGGTGGATTTGAACTGTTGACCTTTTGGTTAGCAGCCAAACTGTTAACCACTGTGCAACCAGGGTTCACCTGGGGTCAAATCCACCTCCGCCTCTACTAGCCATGAGCCTTGGGGAAGGAGCCCCTCCACCCCTCAGTTTCCCCATCTGTAAAATGGGGATAACAATGGAGCCCCCTTCCCAGTGCTGTTGTGAAGATGAATGACCCACATAAGGGTTTTTAACCCTTGCTTGGCCCACAATACCCAAAACCTGCTGCCATCGAATTGATTCTGGCTCATAGCGACCCTATAAGACAGAGTAAAACTGCCCCACAGGGTTACCAAGGAGCGCCTGTTGTGCTGTTGTTAGGTGCCCTTGAGTTGGTTCCAACTCACAGCAACCCTATGTACCACAGAATGAAACACTGCCTGGTCCTGCCCCATCCTCACAATCGTTGTTATGCTTGAGCCCATTGTCGGAGCCACTGTGTCAATCCATCTTGTTGAGGGTCTTCCTCTTTCTCGCTGACCCTCTACTTTACCAAGCGTGTTGTCCTTCTCCAGGGACTGATCCCTCCTGACAATATGTCCAAAGTACGTAAGACACAGTCTTGCCATCCTTGCTTCTAAGGAGAATTCTGATTTTACTTCTTCCAAGACAGATTTGTTCATTCTTCTGGCAGTCCATGGTATATTTAATATTCTTTGCCAACACCACAATTCAAAGGCATCAATTCTTCTTCGATCTTCTTTATTCACTGCCCAGCTTTCACATGCATATGATGCAACTGTAAATACCACGGCTTGGGTCAGGCACACCTTAATCTTCAAGGTGACATCTTTGCTTTTCAACACTTTTGCAGCAGATTTGCCCAATACAATGCGTCTTTTGATTTCTTGACTGCCGCTTCCATGGATGTTGACTGTGGATCCAAGTAAAATGAAATCTTTGAGAACTTCAAACTTTTCTCTGTTTATCATGATGTAGATAATTGGTCCAGCTGTGAGGATTTTTGTTTTCTTTATGTTGAGGTGCAATCCATACTGAAGGCTGTGGTCTTTGATCTTTGGCAGTAAGTGCTTCAAGTCCTCTTCACTTTCGGCAAGCAAGGTGTGTCATCTGCATAACACAGGTTGTTAATGAATCTTCCTCCAATCCTGATGCCCCCTTCTTCTTTATATAGTCCAATTTCTAGGGTTATTTGCTCAGCATACAGATTCAATAGGTATAGTGAAAGGATTCAACCCTGATGCACACCTTTCCTGACTTTAAACCACTCAGTATCTCCCTGTTGTGTCTGAACAACTGCCTCTTGATCTATGTACAGGTTCCTCATGAGCACAATTAAGTGTTCTAGACTTCTCATTCTTCGCAATGTTATCCATAATTTGTTACGATCCACACAGTCAAATACATTTGCATAGTTGATAAAACACAGGTAAACTTCCTTCTGGTATTCTCTGCTTTCAGCCAGGATCCATCTGACATCAGCAATGATATCCCTGGTTCCACATCCTCCCCTGAATCCAGCCTGAATTTCTGACAGTTCCCTGTTGATATACTGCTGCAGTCACTTTTGAACGATCTTCATCAAAATTTTGCTTGCATGTGATATTAGTGATATTGTTTGATAATTTCCACATTCGGATGGATCATCTTTCTTGGGAATGGGCATAAATATGGATCTCTTCCAGTCGGTTGGCCAGGTAGCTGTCTTCCAAATTTCTTGGCATAGATGAGTATTTCCAGCGCTGCATCCATTTCTTGAAACATCTCAATTGATATTCCATCAATTCCTGAAGCCTTGTTTTTTGCCAATGCCTTCAGTGCAACTTGGACTTCTTCCTTCAGTACCATCGGTTCCTGACCATATGCCACCTCTTGAAATGGTTGAACATCGACTAATTCTTTTTGGTATGATGACTCTGTGTATTCCTTCCATCTTCTTTTGATGCTTCCTGCGTCATTTAATATTTTCCTCATAGAATCTTTCACTATTGCGACTCGAGGCTTGAATTTTTTCTTCAGTTCTTTCAGCTTGAGAAATGCCAGAGCATTCTTCCCTTTTGGTTTTCTATCTCCAGCTCTTTGCACATGTCATTATAATACTTTACTTTGTCTTCTCTAGCCACCCTTTGAAATCTTCTGTCCGGTTCTTTTAGTTCATCATTTCTTCCTTTTGCTTTAGGTATTTGACGTTTGAGAGCAAGCTTCAGGGTCTTTTCTGACATCCATTTAGATCTTTTCTTTCTTTCCTGTCTTTTTAATGACCTCTTGCTTTCTTCACGTGTGATGTCCTTGATGTCATTCCACAACTCATCTGGTCTTCGGTCATTAGTGTTCAACGCATCAAATTTATTCTTGAGATGGTCTCTAAATTCAGGTGGAATATATTCAAGGTCGTACTTTGGCTCTCTTGGACTTGCTCTGATTTTCTTCAGTTTCAACCTGAACTTGCATATGAGCAATTGATGGTCTGTTCCACAGTCAGCCCCTGGCCTTGTTCTGACTGATGATATTGAGCTTTTCCATCATTTCTTTCCATAGATGTAGCCAAAAGGAGCACCTGATGGATTCAAACTGCTGATCTTTTGGTTAGCAGCCGAACGCTTAACCACTGCACCACCAGAGCTCAAGGTAAGTGCTCAAGAAATGAGGCTATTTAAATCACTGTATAATGTCATTCCTCGAAGTAGCTGCTGTCGAGATGTCCCTTGGTCTAAAATGATTCGTGCATCTGACCAAGATGGCCTAGACTATGATGTAGGGTCATGCACCAGGGGTCTTCTGGGGATCATCCCCTTGCACTCAGTCCGGGTGGGGACTGAGGTGGAGACTGGGCCAAAGCCTCCCCACCCCCTCAGTGTATTCCTTCTCCCAACATCAGACCATGAGGACACCCCTGTCCCAAACCCACCACCCATCTCCCTGTCTCACCCAGAGCTGAAACTGGCCCTCACCTTGGCCTTCAAGTCCCTGGCCCTAGGGGAAGGCTTTCTCTGCTTTTCAGCTCTAGGCGAAGGTATTTGTCATCAATCTTCCCCAGTCAAGGAGCTTCTCAGTGCAAGGACCCCAGGTCCAAAGGACATGCTATTCTCCTGGCTGTTTTTTGGTGGTATGAAGTCCCCCTTTCTCTCTGCTAGCTTCTCTCTTTTATATCTCAAAAGAGATTGATTTAAGATACAACCTAATCTTATAGATTGAGTCCTGCCTCATTAACATAGCTGCCACTAGTCCTACCTCATCAACATTATAGAGGTAGGATTTACAACACATAGGAAAATCACGTCAAACGACAAAATAGTGGACAATCACACAATACTGGGAATAATAGACTAGCCAAGTTGACAAATATTTTGGGGGGACACAATTCGGTCCATGATGGTCGATGTGTCTCTGCCGCTGGTCATCTGGTCATCTCCCCTTCCACAGCCCCAAGGAATCCTGCACACAGCAGCTTCTTCCTGCTGAATCTGCTGTCTCTGCCCAGGCCACGCTCTTGGACAGGAGCTGACCCTCAGCCCAGCCTCTCACTGTGCTGGGTCCACGTATGGTACATGGGAGCCCCTGGTATCCACACAGCCAGCCCAGCTTTGACTCCTCCAAGACCTGTCCGTTGCTCTCGCAGACAGCAGTGAGACGCCAGGTCCCATGTCTCCACTCTGCAGGGGACAGACGTGAGGTGCCTCTCACTAGACTTGAGGTGAGGGTGTCTTAGTTATCTACTGCTGCCATAACAGAAATACCACAAGTGGATGGCTTTAACAACAACAACAACAAAAATTGTTTTCTCGCAGTCTAGTAGGTTACGAGTCCAAATTCAGGGCGTCAACTCCAGGGGAAGGTTTTCCTTCTCTGTCTGCTCTGGAGGATGGTCCTTGTCTTCAAACTTCCCCTGGTCGAGAAGCTTCTCAGGCATAGAGGCCCCATGTCCAAAGGACATGCTCTGCTCCTGGTGCTGCTTTCTTGGTGGTATGAGGTCCCCAACTCTCTGCTTGCTTCCCTTTCCTTTTATCTCCTGAGAGATAAAAGGTGTTGCAGACCACGCCCCAGGGAAACTCCTTTTCAGGGAGGTTATCTGAGTAAGGATGGTGTTACAATCCCACCCTAATCTTTTTTAACATAAAATTACAATCACAAAATGGAGGACAACCACAGAATACTAGGAATCATGGCCCAGCCAAATTGGTGTATATTTTGGGGGGACACAATTCAATCCATTACAGAGGGTGTCTCCTGTACTCCTCCACATAGTAGGGGAAAGGCTAGGCACAGCTCGTTCTGAGGAATCTTTTCCCCAAATCTCTCCCTTTATCCCTTCAAACTTGACTTGTTATACTCTCCATGTGAGTGAAGATTTTTAAAAACCCGAATCAGCTTACCGTTGAAGATGTGGGTCTTATTCTGACTTCACTTTGGAGGGTGACATCTAGTAGACCTGGAGGCTTCATTGAAACTTCCAATTTCACAGCCTGTCACAGTTGTCTGTTGGTTGGTGTGGTTTGGGGGGGCAGGAAGTGTCACTGATGACAATGTTTAGGACACTAACAGGGCAGATGACATTTGTCAATTTTCTGGAGTTAAATATTATCCTTTGGAAAGGTGGCCTGAACTGGAGCATCAACAAAGCCCCACCGGTTTCCATCCCAGAAGCACTTTTTCTGAGTAGTGGAACCAGTGTTTCAAGAGGCTCGCCTTCTATCCCCCTCCCACCAGCTTTACCTGGAGCACTTCCGTGATGACAACTGCCATTTCCTAGGTAACCCAGCCCACTGTTTCAAGTGGCCCACCTTCTATCCCCCTCCTACCAGCTTTACCTGGAGCACTTCTGTGATGACAGCAGCCATTTCCTAGGCACCACTGGCTAATTTATTTGTACACCATTACTTTATGGGCATTGTTATGTATTGAATTGTGTCCCCCCAAAAAATATGAGTTGGAATCCTAACCCCTATACCTGTGGACGGAGCAATGGTGGTGGAGTGGTTAAGAACTCGGCTGCTAACCAAAAGGCCAGCAGTTTGAATCCACCAGTCACTCCTTGGAAACCCCATGGGGCAGTTCTACTCTGTCTTATATGGTTGCTGAGAGTCGGAATTGACTCACTGGCAATGGGTTTGGTTTCTAGTTTTATACCTGTGGATGTGATCCTATTTGAAAATCAGATTTTTTTTTATGTTGATTATATCATTCTTGAGTAGGGTGGGTTCTAAATTAAATCATGTCTGAGTTATGAAACGAGCAGAGTAGACACAGAGGATGCACACCTGAAGAGACAGACAGAGCATGAGGGCTGCCGAGGAACCAAAAACACCTAGGGCTACCAACAAGAAAGAAATCGACATGACCAAGACCGTGATTTGAACTTTCAGCCTCTAGAACTATGAGAAAATAGACTTCCATACGTTAAAGTCACCCACTTGTGGTATTTCTGTTACAGCAGCCCTAGGAGACTAAGACAGACGGCTGTAATCATTCTCATTTTACAAGTGAGGAAACTAAATAGTAGGAACAGCTTTCCCAAGCTCACACAGCTATTAAGAAGAGGAGCTGGGATTTGAACCCACAGCTGTAGGGCCCCAGGTCCTACCCTCTTTCCTTACCCACCTCCACTGCCTTGAAGAGAAGGCCAAAGGCCAAAAGACTATGAGGCCAGGAGGCACCAGGAAACAAGATGACTGTGTTCTTGCCATGAACCAGGTCCCTGGTTGGCCAGTCAGTCGGTCGGTCGGTCGGTCCATCGGTCGGCCGTTCGGTTGGCCGGTCAGTCAGTTGGCTGGCTTGTTGATAGGTTGGTGGGGTGGTAGGTTGGTTGGTAGGCTGATTCAGTTTCTTGGTAGGTTGGTTGGTTGGTCAGTTTATTGATTGATAGGTAGCTTGGTTGATAACTTGGTTGGTAGCTTGGATGGTAGCTTAGTTGGTAGGTTGATTAACTGGATGGTAGATTGGTTGGCTGGTTGGTAAATTGGTTGGTTGGTCAATTTTTTGGTTAGTAAGTTGGTTGGTTTGCTTCGAATCATCAGCATTTAGCAAGTAACAGATACATACTAAGCCTGAAATAAGTATCTGATGAGTGGATAAGTGAATTCCAACTGTTCCAACATCCATATTATCTCATTTGATTTTTTACAGCACCTCGGTGCTCCATGCAGAGAGGAAACCCTGGTACAGAGAGGGTCAGTGATTCTCCCACAGTCCCACAGCCAGGAAGGGGAACAGAGAGCCCAGCCCAGTCTCCCTCCCCCCACCCCCCATGCCCAGCCTAGTGCTCTCCCTACTTCTCTGCATTAAATTCTGATATCCCACTGAGCCTGGATGGGTTGTCCCAGGAAAAGGAGACAGAGAGTTACAACAAGGGACTGAATTTCAGAATGTGAGGTTGGAATGGGGCTGGGCTGCCTTCTGACCTATGGCTCTCTCACTCTGTGGGCCAGGCTCTCCAAAACTCCTTTAGGAAACCGGCCTGGCAGGTGTGCAAACCATCAGCTTTCCAAAGCAGAGGAAAAGCAATCAGGGCTGGGAGAATCCATGAAGGGCTGCAAGGTCTGCAGCTGAGCATGGCCAGGGCACAGAGCAGGCCAGGGCAGGGGGTAGACCAGGATGAAGGCAGGAAGGGGAAAGTGGGACTCTCCATGGTCCTCCACACGCCAAGCCCAGGCCCACCAGCCCAGGCCCTTGCATAACTCTAGCTCCTCCAGAGCCCTCTGTATCATAGCTGTAGGTGCAGAGTGCTATGTGGTCAACTGCCCAAGCTTTGAATTCAGCCAGACCAGCCTGCGTTCAAATCCAGCAAGTCAGGGGCAGAGCCAGGCCTAGACCCCAGGGTCCTGGCTCCTAGCCGCCGCCCCCCCCCCGCCCCCGACCAGCTCACCTCGAGAAATGCTGGTCCAGTCCCAAGAGGGTCTGACTATCAGAGAGCTACTCCATCTGATGAATGAGAGGAAGCCCTTCACGGTAACATTAAGAAAAAAAAAAAGAGGGAAAACAGTATTTTGTTCCTTGTTACGAATCATGCGGCATTGGGGTTGTCTTAGCCTGTATTTTTGGCCCACTGGTTTTGCATAAACACATTACCCTCACGCCACTTGGCAAATTCAGTTAGCAGGCCCTTTCCCTGGGTCCTCACCACGTTCGGCTGCACTGCTCAGTGTGAGGGGTCCAGAAAGACTGTCCGTTTCAAATGAGTGCAAGTCTGTTCACTGACCACCTCCCGCCAAGAGGCCATCACGACCACCTGAGAAAATGCCCCTCAGCACCCACCTTCCGTGGCCGTGATTCAGAGCACACCTCAGAGGCTGCTGAACACTGTGCTCCCCCTGGCTTGCAGGACGGGAAGGCCACCTCCTTTGTCCTGAGGAAGCCCCACTGGCTTTGTTGTTGTTGTTTTCTGCTGCCAAGTCGGTTCCAACTTACAGTGACCCTACAGGACAGAGTAGAGCTGCCTCATAGGGTTTCCAAGGAGCAGCTGGTGGATTCGAACTGCCGATCTTTTGGTTAGCAGCCTGAGCTCTTAGCCACTTCACCACCAGGGCTTTAGTGAACACCAATCCCTGCTGCTCCACCAGCTTGCGGGATGGCCTTGGGCACATCATTGCACCCACAAGGCCCCCGGGGACCATCGAAGCCTGCCCCTACAGCCTCTGTAGAGAAAAGTCTGGAAACCCTGGAACACAGAGCCAAGCACGAGGCAGCAGTAACAGCAACCACTTCTTAGGACCGAGCGAGTAGCAGACATCCCTGTAAGTGCGTTATGTTCTTCATCTTATGTAACCCTTGCCACTATCTCATGTGGCCGGCTCTAATACTGCCACCCTGGCTTGGCAGATGGGGAAATGGAGACACAAAGACAAGTATCTTGCCCGAATCTCAAAGCTGGTGGCTGAGAGAGCAGATAGCAGCACCCAGGAGATCAGGCAGGGGCCAAGCTCTCAGCCACTGCACTGTAGGCCCAGAAGAGAGAGACCGGGGGACACAGTCACTGTTGTTGCTATTAAGAAGCTTGCTGTTTGCTGACATGGCAGCAGTGGGTCACAATCTGGTATTCTGAGTCTGATTCTGACGGCAGACTTCAGGCTTTCTCCTGGGCAGATGAGATAGTGTCCCTGGCTCGCTGCCCTGGAAGGAGGATGGACAAGTCCAAGGCAGAGAAACCTGAGCTGACAGCATCAGCCTTAAGAGTCCGGCTTCGCAATGTGGAAAGGATCTACAAAGACGTCCAGTGACGGATCACCCCCGCTGCAGTTCCAGCCCAGCCACCCAGCTCAGAAGGCACACGCACTGGCTATCACAACGTGCCCTCCAGCTTCCAGCCCCTCTGCCCCCTCACAGGACAGGAAGTTCATCCTCAGCCCCTTGTTTCCCGGCACAGTGACAGGAATGCCAGGGCTGCTCTGGCGAGGAGAACTCGCTACCTGGAGCCTGTCCCAAGATAAACAGAGTTCCTGCTGCCAGCTCCCTGGGTCCGTGAAATCGAGACACACTTTTTCGCGTTGTGTGAGTGTGTGAGTATGTGTTTGTGATAGTGTGGATATGTGTGTGTGTGTGATAGTGTGGATACGTGTGAATGTGTGTGTGTGATACTGTGGATATGTGTGTGCACATGTGCAAGTGTGTGTGTGAGCGTGTGGGCACGTGTTTGTGATAGTGTGGATGAGTGTGGATGTGTGTGTGTGCATGTGCCTTAGTTGTGAACATCTGCATGAGGAGATGTGTTTATGGTGGTGTGGGTGTGCACGTGTGTGTGAGTGTATGTAAGAGTGTGACTGTACACGTGTGTGTGCCCACACATGTGTGGTGTGACAAGATCCACCACCTGCAAGAACATGGCTAAGAATCGGGGGCCCAGGTCTGACCCGGAGCATTCTGAGGAAATGCTTCTCGGGGTGAGTCCACGAGGAAATTCCCTCTCCTCTCACTTCCTTCCATGTGTTCCCTCACCCCTGAGGCAGGACACTGGGAGCCCTCCCAGTGCTTTGTGTTGATGGGGACACAGGACAGTTAAGCTCTCTGCAGGACGGTGAAAGCAGAGCTTCAGGTCCACAGGTGGAGGAGGTCTGGCAAAGACGTGGGGTCCACTGAATCACTGAAAGTCAGAGCCAGAAGCAGCTGAAGAGCCCACACAGTCAAACCAACCCATTTTACAGATGGGGGCACTGAGGGAAGGGGAAAGAAACAGCTGGCACAGGCTGAGGACCTGCTTTGTGTCAGCACCTTCCCACCTGCTGTCTTACTGATTCCGGGCCATCCTTCCCATCAGGTATCCACTGCACGCAGGGGAAAACCCAGACTCCAGCAATGACAAAACCCTTTGCCATCCAGTCCAATTCGACGCGATCCCATAGGACAGATTAGAACTGCCCCACAGCGTTTCCAACGCTGTAATCTTTATGGGAGCAGACTGCCACATCTTTCCTCTGCAGAGCTCCTGGTGGGTTCGAACCACCGACCTTTCGGTTAGCAGCCGAGTACTTAACTGCTGATCCACTAGGGCTTCTTCCAAGAGTGACGTCACTTGCCTATTAAGGCCACAGGGCTGAGAGGTGGTCGGTTCCGCACCCGGCCTCTCTGAATCCAGAGTCCATCATCTGCCTGTGATTCCTCGTCACCCCTGGGGCCGGGTAGGTGAAGGGCCCACGCAGGTGTTCCCAGGACTGCCAAGAGTCCAGGACGGCCAACTCCTGGACCAGGGCACATTACGCTCAGCCTCTCATCGCTCCAGACCTGCTTCCCCTGAAGGGGGGGGCTAGTGGCACAGTGGGCTACTTTGATTCGGGGCTTGGGGGGCAGTGGGGAAGAGGGATGTGTTTGTTTTGGCGGTTTTTGTTGTTGGTTTGCTGGTTGGATTAGACCTGGGCACTGAAGCCCTCCTGAAGGCGATTACGGTTCCTTTTCCCTCCAAATGGTCCTTTGGCTGAATCTCCTGATCAGCTGAAGCTGAGTGGCTGCCGGAGCTGCCGCCTCCTTGAGGCCTGGGAGCCTGTCAGGGAAGCAGGTACCCTGTGTCGGCTTGAGCCTGGCTTCCTGCTTCCCCCAGCTCCAATTCCAGGGGGAGCTTCTCCAGGAGGCTGCCACGTGTGGGGCTGGTGGTCCTTCAAAGGAGATGACAGGCTCAGCCGCAGAGCAGGGGTCCCGGCTGGCACAGGGAACATGACCCTTCTTGGCCTCTGCCTCCAGTCTGCCACTGTCTTTCTCATCTGTCCCTCCTTCCTTATCCCTTGTCCTTTGTGCTGGTAGTTTTTTCTCTCAGTGTCTCTCTGGCTCTGCCTGCCCTCTTCCTCTCTGTCTTTATTTGGTTCTGTCCTTTTCTCTCTGGGTCCTCTTCCCTGCGATGAGTTCTTACTCAAGCCTTTCTTGGTCTCTATCACTACAGGCCTCTCCCAGCCACTGACCTCACTGACTGTAGAGCCCAACAGACCCAGGTTCAAACCCAGGCTCAACGCCTTTCTAGCTATTTGACTTAAGGCGAACCATTTTACCATTCAGAGCCTCGGTTTCCTCATCTGTAAAACGGGAACAATAGCACCTATCTCCCAGGATTCTTAGGAGAGTTCAGTGAGGTAAAAGAAGTAAAACACCCAAGAAGCCAGATGCAATTATGGCACAGAGGGGCAGGCACCAGCCCCAGAGGAGCAGCCAGGGGACTGGGATGAGAAGACAGGGTCGTCCCTTGCGCTAAGGACCCCCACGCTGCCCCCTCCCCCCTCTGGGTCCATCTCTAGCATGCTTTTCCTTCTCACCGCCTCTCTCTTCATTAGGTAAAGGCTCAAGGAATGCTAAGTTGTCTCCCCTTGTTCATAGCCAGGGTGGGCCCCTCTCCATGAAAGACCAGTGCTTGGAGCCCGTTAGCACTAAAGCTAAGCCAGTAGAGATTTCTAGAAATAACTCCTTTGCCTCGTGAGAGGAGACGCCCCTTTCTGCCTACAAATCGGCAAAATTAGAGGCACTGTCAGCACCCAGCGTAGAAAAGACAGTTGCTGGGGAACGCAGGGACAAGGGCCACCGTGAGCCTAGTGCTGGCACATGGTGATAAGTCAACACTGTAAGAGCAATCAATGAATATTATAATAATATTTGAATAAGTGAACATCACAGTAAGACTCTTCTCATTGCTATTTAAATGAACATATTAAAAGATTTTTTCAATTTTTTTTTTTAAACTTTCTGTTGTACTTTTTTTTGTTGTACTTAGTGCGTCAGGCACTGCCCTAAGCACAGAAAGGTTAAGCAATTTGCCTAACAACACACAGCAAGTAAGTGGCAGAGCTGGAGTTCAAACACACTGAGTTATAAAAGTGTATAAAATATATAAAGCAAATATATATATAAATATGAAATAATATATTTAAATCTACATATTATGTTAATATGTCCTATAACATATTTAAGGGAACACACATATAAAACAAAAGACCTCTTTAAAGAGTTAAAAAGCAAAGATATTGTCATGGATTGAATTATGTCCCCCCAAAAATGTGTGTATCAATTTGGCTGGGCCATGATTCCCAGTAGGGTGTGGTTGTCCTCCATTTTGTAATTGTAATTTTATGCTAAAGAGGATTAGGGTGGGAGTGTAACACCCTTACCCACATCACATTCCTGATCCAATGTAAAAAGAGTTTCCCGGCAGTAGCCTGTACCACCTTTTATCTCTCAAGAGATAAAAAGGAAAGGGAAGCAAGCAGAGAGTTGGGGACCTCATACCACCAAGAAAGCAGTGCCGGGAGCAGAGCATGTCCCTTGGACCTGAGGCTCCTGCACTGAGATGCTCCCAGACCAACAGAAGATGGATGACAAGGACCTTCCTCCAGAGCCTACAGAGAGAGAAAGCCTTCCCCTGGAGCTGATGACCTGAATTCAGACTTGTAGACTACTAGACAATGAGAAAATAAATTTCTCTTTGTTAAAGCCATCCACTTGTGGTATTTGTTATAGCCACAGTAGATAACTAAGACAGATATCACTTTGAGGACTAAGGTGTGCCTGACCCAAGCCATGGTATTTTTAATTGTTTTTCATGTGCACTCAAGAGCTGAACAATGAATAAGGAAGACAGAAGAAGAACTTTGAATTATGGTGTTGGAAAAGAACATTGAATATACCACGGACTACCGGAAGACGGAACAAATCTGTCTTGGAAGAAGTACAGCCAGAACGCTCTTTACAAGCAACAATGGCAAGACTTCATCTCACGTACTCTGGACGTGTTATCAGGAGGGACCAGTCCCTGGAGAAGGGCATTACGCTTGGTAGAGTCAAGGGTCAGTGAAACAGAGGAAGACCCCTGATAAGATGGATTGATACAGTGGCTGCAACGATGAGCTCAAACATAGCAACAATTATGAGGATGGCGAAGGACCAGGCAGTGTTTTTTTTTTCTCGAACCAACTCCAAGCAACCTAACAACAACATATAAAAAAAAAAAAACATGAATTTTTTTGTCATACAAAAACCAAACCCATTGCCATCAAGTCAATTTCAACTCATAGAAACCCTGTAGGACAGAGTAGAACCGCCCCATAGGGTTTCCTAGGCTATTATCTTTATGAAAGCAGGTTGCCACATCTTTCTCCTGCGGGGCAGCTAGTGGGTTTGAACTGCCGGCCTTTCCATTAGCAGCTGAGCACTTAACCACTTTGCCACCAAGGTTCCCTTATTATCATATATGATATGATACAATAGACAATATATAATTTTTATAATGTATACAATAGATTTTTATATATTTATATAATAAATTATAAATATGTAAAATATTAAAAGGACATAAAATTTGCAAATGATAACATTAAACCCAAACCCGTTGCCGTCAAGTTGATTCTGACTCATAGCGACCCTATGGGGCAGAGTACAACTGGCCCATAGAGTTTCCAAGGAGCAGCTGGTGAATTTGACCTACCGACTTCTTGATTAGCAGCCGAGCTCTTAACCACTGTGCCATCATGTCTCCGTAAAACACTAAGAGGACAGGAAATTTGCAAATGAGAACATTATAACAATACAAACTTCCTGAAATTGTCACTGGCTGCCTTGCAAAGTACTGAGTTCCCCATCATGGGAAGGGTGTAGGCAGAGGTTAAAGGCTGCCCATCAGAAAAGGGAGGTGCAGAGTACAATGTACTCAATAACCTCTTAATTCACAGCCTTGACAACCAAGGTAGACTGGAGAAAGGGCCCAGGCTCCAGTGTTCTCTTGAATGGTGGGTGGGTGGGCCTGGGCCCAGCCAGCAGGGAGAAAAGCAGAGGAAGTGTCTGCGGCCAGCCAGATTTGCCTTCCATTTCCAAGCCTGGGTTCCAGGTGGCCTGTCTGGGATGGTCAGCCCCGCTGCAGCACCCACGCTGCAAAGGAGGAAGCTGCTGACAGTGACAGTTCAGATGGGAACCTGTGACCAGCCCCTCTCCCTCACCATCACCAGATCCCCAGCACCAGGCTCCCTGCTTAACAGGGCCCGCAGCAAGGAAGGAGTTCATCTCCACAGGATCAGTGGAATGTGGGAGGGAACCGCGCACCGGCATACGCAGGCTCCGCCTGGTACCAGGACTCTTGGGAAAAGAGCCTCAGTCTAAGGTCCCACCCCAGGGATCAGAGTCAGAAAGGCCTGGCTCTCAACCCCCAGCTTTGGGCTTGCTGTCTGAGCCTTGCTTTTCTCCTGTACGAAATGGGCTAATATGAGGACCGACTTCACTGCATTGCTGAGAAAGTTAAATGAAATACCACCCATGGAGTGGCCAGCTCAGACTCTGACACTGAAGGGCTCAACAGGTCTGAGGCTCCTTCCCCTTCTCTATGCGTGAGATGAGCACAAACTAGGACCCAGGAGACGTGCTTCTGGTCCTCAGCCACCTCACTCGGCCTCACAGAGCCACCGCAATCAGGTGTCTTTGTCTCTCTGGGCCTCACTTCCCCTCTGAGAAATAAAGAGCTGAGACCTCAAAGTTTTCCACAGGCCACCTGTGTCAGAATGTGCCAGAACATTCTAGGATAAAAGGAGAATCTCTGGGCTCTGAACCGAAAGCACAGGGGATTCTGAGGACCCTTATGTGAGACCCAGGGCACGAGATGATACCTCGTGTAACAGTGCATTTTTCTTTTATCCTTATAACAATCCTGAGAGGGAGGGGGTGGTGGGGTGCTGGATTATCCCCATTAAGTACAAGAAATCAGAGGCCCAGGAAGGTGGCATCACTGCAGGTGGTGGGACCTCCTTCTCTTGACCCCCAGCTCAGTGCATTCCCTGCCTCCCTCTTTCTATCCCCAGAAGAAAGAAAATACTAATAACAAGGCCACTACTGGGACCTTCTCTACAGCCCAAGGCAGGCTCCCACCAACTCTCAGCTCCATCAGCTCTTTGACCCCCTCTCAGAATCCCCATGGTCTCAGCTCCATCAGCTCTTTGACCCCCTCCCAGAATCCCCATGGTTTCAGCTCCATCAGCTCTTTGACCTCCTCCCAGAATCCTCATGGTCTCAGCTCCATCAGCTCTTTGGCCTCCTCCCAGAAGCCTTGTGGTCACAGCCCTCACTCCGCTCTGAATGTTTCTGAGAGTGACAAGGCAGAGAAAGTGCTCATAATGTCCAAATCTTCCCTCCCTTGCCTACAGTCAGAAATAAAATTCTTGTAAAAGAGAACCAAGGAGGGCAGGGAGTCACATTTGACTGGGAGTAAAGAGCTGGCATTTTCTTCCCCAGGTGAGGCATCAAAGATGTGAGCACCAGCAAAGACCCCTCTGCGTTTTCTTGCTTCCTTTGTCTTCTCCCAAAGCAGGTCCGTATTTGGGGAGCATTTGAATATGATCATGGCTCCATTTGCATGAGAAGATCCTGGGAGGGAGAAAGGACTTGTCACATTTCTTCCACAAGACTGTGTTCACACCAAGAACAAGGGAGATGCCAACAGTGGCCTTTGCCGTCACCAGAGGTGGCAGCTGAGCTGAAGAATGTCTTCCTTTAGGCACATTTTTCCCCATCTCCCTCCGAGCTGACTTCTCTCTGGGGAAAGCGGAGCTCCTTGTCACCAGCGCACTCTCAGCCACCCTCTTCGTGCCAGTTAGAAACATGTCCTGTCTCTGCTACAGGTTTATGAGGCCCTGTTTCAAGGATGACAGTCTCCTCTCTGGGCGAGAACAGGAGAGCCAGGGCCAACTGTTACAAAACAGACTTCTTGGAAGGAAGCCGGCGGGGGTGGGGAGGGAGACCCACAGTCAAACTAGGACAGCATTTCCCAGGAGAAGCTGAGCAAGACTCCACATGATTTCAATCAGGAAAGGACACCCGGCTGTTAGCACTCCACCTCCCAACCAGAGCCAGCCCAGCAGATGTCTACATAACATCCTGTCTCCCCAGGTGCCATGCCTCTTTCCAGCGCTAGTCTGTCCTAGGCCCTGCAGGGCACACCTGAAATGGACTCCAGCCTTCACGGAAGGCAGCTAAAGGATGGTCATAATTGTTCAAGCCACTCACACGTGGGTGTAGTTTACTGAGTTTTTTATAGCTCTCACTGGGTTGGACATGAAGTGATTAAAACAGCACAGGCCCTGAGCTACTCCTGGGCTGCTGCTTTGAGGGGGACATTTCAGGGTGTTACACAGGAAGTAGCATGGTGGCCCTGTTTGTTCTCAGTGGGGAATGTGTTTCCAGACGGAACTCCCAGCAGGAAATCAAATAAACGCCTCTTCGGTCAGTGGGAAGGTTGCGAAGATCTGCTCACATCAGCACGGCAGGAAGAAAGCTGACCAGGCGAAGGGGCCAGTACCTTCAGGTCTGAGAGGCAGGAAGCTGCAGCAGCCCTCAGTGCTCCCAGCCTCTGTCCTGAAACATAGTCGTGCTCAAGGGCAAAAGCAGAGAGGACTTAGTAAGGAGGGCCTGGGAGAAAGGAGCCTGGGTCCAAGGACAGACCCAGGCCAGGAACTCAAGGCCAAGGCCTCGGGAGCTGAGCCAGATGGGCCCAGAGCAGTTTCCCCTCCCCTTCGGTCAGCAGGCCTCACCAGCTTCTCAGTGAGGACAGACAGGAGCCCTTGGCTGAGTCCTCTCGGCCCCCTTTAGAGCCCGTCATATGCCTGTCTGCACCATAACCCAGGGCATTCCAGCTCAGTCGTTCTCCTCCTGTCCTTGGGATGTCCTTGCTAAATCTTAGGCTTTCCATGTGTACCTGGACCCAGTGTATTCTACCTGACTCAAGAGTCACACCACAGTAGGCCAAGCCAGGGGGGCAGACGCACTGAGAGAATCCCGGCTCAGTGACCTCCATACTCAACATTTCACTCTCCTGGCTCACAGGGGTGGGGGATGGGGTAGGAGAAGCTTGTGGCATTGACTCGGTTTCACAGATGAAAATGAGGCCCAGAGAGGTGAAACGTTTTGCCTGGTAGTACTTGATGTTTATACATCTGTTAGAGTTTACAAACTGATTAACGTGTACGGATTTGTTTAGTCTAACAACGCTGTAAGATAGGTATTCAGTTGAGAAAACTGGGGAACTTGTCCAACGTCACACAACTAGCTCCTGACAGAGCTGAAAATGGCTGGCTCCCAAGCCAAGGTCTTTGCGAAGCAGCCAGCTGACCCTCCAAGCAGCTGTTCTACGTTCACCAGGTCCTGTGCTATTGTCACGTGGGCTCAAGTTTTGCCTCCCAGCTGTTCCTAGTGACTTTTGTGGACTTCAGAGTTGTAATGAGTTGGACTGAGACGACTGAGCCTTCATCTTTGATCAGTATCTGGTCATCAGAGAATTGACATGATCTGTAGGGAGGTGGGGAGAGCTGAACCCTGTCTAGAAGGGGGGTCTGGGTGTCGTTTCTCAGTGTCCACTGCACGAAGGGTACAAGAAAGGTCTAAGTACCAGAGGCCATGGCCTTCAAGTGAGGCCCAGACACAGAAGCTCAGCAGACAGGGCTAAGTGTGGGGCAGGGTAATGGCGGGTCATGAACTCCTGCAAGGTGGCCCTTGCCAAGCAGGCACAGGTGAGAGGAGCTACCCAGGTGAAGAGAGTCAGTGTGGCCCAGTCACCCATCTGGCAGGCCCCTTCCCCACCTGGGCTGGGGGTGACAGAGGGGCCAAAGGGGCAGAGTCTGCATCTCCAGTCAAACCTGGCCCCACCCACAGGACGGAAAATCAATGCAGAGCCAGACACTGAATCTCTAATGGCTGGAGAGTAGCAAACCATAGCTGGGTTCACACAGCTGTTTCCAGTGGACGGAGCCCGGAAGCACCGCTTTTTAGTTCAGAAAATATGGCCCATTGGCCGCAGGAGAGTAATTACCCGTCAGAGGCACAAAATGCCAGCGCCTGCTCTCCCCACGCGAAACGAGCAAACTTTTATGATTTGGAGGGAGGAATAAATTGCCGTAAGTATGACATGCATACACAGCTGTGCTCCGCCAGATGCCCTTAAGAACCCATTTGAAATAAACACCTATTGGGCATGAGAACAGGCTCTGAGGAAAGGCCTCTGCCAGGGATCAGAGCTCAGGGGTCTGGGAGTGGGAAAGACCCCTCCACCCTGACTCCTGCCCCAGCCAATCCAGAGCCAGGTCTCAAGAGCTGACCTTCCCTCCTTCATCTCAGCCACCTCCATCCTCTTCTTCCCAGCTCTCTCCTGGACCAGAGCCTCAGAGTCCTCACCAGTCTCCTGCCTCTGGGCTCACCCATCTGCTCTGCCTTCCTCCCAGCTGCCAGAGTGAAGGTCCCAACAGGCAAGTCCAATGGCAGCACCTCCAGCTCAGAAACCAATGCCTCCTCAATGTGTTCAAGGTCAAGTCCGTGACATCCCATCCAAAGCCGAATGTGGGTACCTGTTGTTTCAACAACCACCCACCTGCTCTCCATGGTCCCTGTCCCCAGCTCGGCCTCTGAGCTCCAGATGAGTTACTGCTCTGGACAGTCCACAGGTGCCCCAAACTCAGTATGTCCAGGACCACACTTATCCTCAGCCCCACCTACCCAGAATGCCGCATTCTTTGGTTCAGGAAATGGCCCACCTTCAGGGATTTGGGGGCCTCATCCGCCTGGGCAGCCTGGGTCCTGCGCGTTTCACTTCCAAACACCTCCCGTGCCACGCCCACCCCCCTCCACCTCTGTTCCCCCTCCACACCCGTCGTCCCTCCACACCCACCCTCTCTGATCTTCAGTCACCAGCCAGGTGCCATTATGTCTCCCAGCTGACAACCCCTCAAAGGATTTCCCTGCTCCTAATTTAGTGAGTTTTTTTTTTTTTTAATTTAGTGCTGGGTGGCTACTAACCAAAAGGTTGGCAGTTTTAACCCACCCAGGGTCCTGGGGGTCCAGAGCCACAGAAGTAAGGCCTGGGGATCTGCTTCCCAAAGGTCACAACCTTGAAAACCCGATGGAGCAGCTCTGCTCTGTACACAGGGGTCATGCGTCAGAGTCCACTCCAGGAGAACTGGACTACTTAATTTACGCACTTCTATCCGAGGTAATACCAGCTGCTGTTAGAAATCAAACCCACAGTTTCAGGAATTAACACAATAGAACCGTATTTCTCATTTACGTAACGCTTCCATGCAAACGCTCCCTGTTCTGGGAATACTTCTCCTGCAGCCCCCACCCAGACAGAGGAAGGGAAAGAGAGTAAGGAAGCATCCCATTGGTAAGGGCCAGTCACATGGCACACCTGGGCGCAGGGGCCTCTGGGAAATATAGTTCCTCCTTGCGCCCCCTCTTCCAGCTGTAGCCCGCAAGGTAGGAGGGGAGGGTGAATTTGCTTGTCTGCCTCAGCCTTCACTGCCTCTGCTCTCTCCACCTTTGGCATTGACCAAGAGCGTTTTCTGAGATGCAGATCTAAGCACAGAACTCCGGCCTTTTACTCCCTAATGACTCTTGGTGCCCAGCGAGGCCAGCCCTGTCCAGGGAAGCCGTGCAAGTCCCCTCTGAACTGGCGTTCTCCTCTCGGAGATTCTGAGCCTGCCCACCACATGTGCCGGACTCCCAACAGGCCCAGGACCTGGGCTCTTGGACCGACAGGCCTTTGCACATACTGTTCCTTTGCCTGGCTGCCTGTGACCCACGCCTATTCACCCGAAGACCCTTGCCCACCTCCCTCCCACCCAAAGCACCCTCTCCTGACAGTGCCCACCAGTTGCCATTGAGTTGACTGAACTTCTGTTGACTCAATGTGTGTCACAGTAGAACTGTGCACCATAAGGCTTCCAGTGGCTGATTTTTGAGAAGTAGATCTCCAGGCCTTTGGAGGCACCTCTGGGTAGATTTGAACCTCCAACCTTTTGGTGAGCAGCCAAGGCATTGGCCGTCTGCACCACCCAGGGACTCCCGGTGCCCACAGCCAGCGTGGCGCTTGCTTTCCACCCCCTGACTCATTTGCAGGCTCTTTCCCAAGACATTGAGCCCCTGGGGGGCAGGAGCCAAACACAGAGCTGCATGTCAACCACTTGGGGCTCTAGATAAGACCAGGATCATGTGGCCAAGGCACTAGGTGCCCAGTGAGAAAGGCCAGAATGGACAGAATCTTCGATAGTATCCAGGGGAGAGCCCAGAGGAACACCAGAAGGAACAAAACACCCCCAAATCACACAAAATGACCATGGCCCCAAGGGGCTGCCTGGGTCAATATGAGAGGGCAGCACTAAGGTGACTTTGTGACAGAGGAGCAGGGGAGGCTCAACAAGCTCTCAGGAGGGGGTACTGGTGGGAGAGATGCAAAGGGGATCCACTGAGGGCAGTCCCGCTGCAGTGGGTGCCAAGAGAGCAATGTCAGCTGACAGTCGCACAGCAGACCTTAAATCAGAGAAAACAGGACTCCAGCTGTGCTTGTCACGCCCCTGTGGTGGGCTGGGCTGCAGGCTGGACATTTCACATGCCTCACTTCCTGGGGACAGTCACCCCCTCTTCAAGACTAGGAAACAGAGGCGTTGGAGGGAGCAGAGTTCCTTTCAGCCCCACGAAGGCTGCTGTGTGGCTCCGACGTGCCTGGTGATAAGGACACGAGACTAAGGGGCCAGGCACCCCACCCCACCCCACCACCTCAGAGCTCAGCACAGGCCGGCGGGTGGCTCGGCCAGCCTGATCCAGGCCCTCTCACAATGAGACAGCCCTGCTGCCTCTCACCAGGGGCTCCGGGCTTCGGAAGGGTGGCCTCATTTGAAAACCCTCCACTAGCTCCTGGAGCTAGGTCCGCTCAGCTCCCTGGCATTCCACAGATTCAGGGTGCACACAGGCCGGGAGAACCCGGAGGCCTCAGCAGAGGAAGTGGACTTGAACTTCACCTGAAAGCTGAAAGGATCAGAAGGAAGAGCCAAGTGGAGACAGCCAGGAAACGTGTGCTGGAAGGAAGGGCCAGAATGACAGGGGCTCAAAGAAGCAGGGCTTGCAGGCGGTGGGGTGCTGGGAGGGACCTGGAGGCTGGGGGTCCAGGAGGCTGGAGAGCAGGCAGCCCCGGAGGCAGGGTCTAGGAAATGGAGGACATAGGGCCCTGGGGGCCTCATTGCTGCAGACCAACTCTGCCTTCTCCTGCAGACCATGGGGCTTTGGCCAAAGCTGCAATATAGTCACAACCAAGTCTGTGAAAGAAAACAAGCCAGGGGTACAGCTGGCCCCCAGAATGCCCAGCCCGGCCGACGCCAATCAATTCCCAAACCCCACCCCCTCAGGAAGCCGCCTGGGTTGCTTGGAACAATCCCAAATCAATAATACATCTTAATCAAATAGTAGCAAATCTTTAATTGAAACCAATCACGGAATTGCATTCTCTCCCCTTCCAAAGAGCTGTGCTTTTGATTAGGCAGCCCAGAAAGCGGCATAATTGCCCACCCAGGGGCTCCGGGACCTACCCAGGCCCCCCTCCCCTTCACTGCTCCACAGGCAGGAGCTTGGCCCCCAGGGAAGTATAGCGGGCACACAGACAGACCCAGGGCTGGGCCGTTGGGGGTTTACCCTGGGTGGTCCCCAGAGCTGCCCAGCAGCCAGCCCTGGAGGGCAGGATGCCCCTGAAGGCCCCTCCTGGGATGGTGGCAAAGGCCTCTGCTGAGCTGGGTGGAAGAGACTTGGAAGCAAAGCTGGTTCTCACCTGGGGCTCCTTAAGGCCCAGGCTGGGCGGTACATAGGGCAGTGGCTCTAGAGCCCACCCAGTGGCCAGTCTGATGGAAGGCCAGGTGGATACCTGCAGAGACTGGAGTTGCCAGGGGGCCTCAGTATAGGGGCCTGGGAAAGTGCCAGCAATGGGCCCAGCCTCTGGACCTCAAGCCCACTGTCCAACTGTAGCCCTGCCACCCCTCCTTCCTGCCCCAGCCACCAAGTCCCACCATGAGCATCCTGCGTGCCTGGGACACAGCTCCTCACCATCGTCCCTACAGGTGAGTGGGCAGGCCTGAGCCATCTACTCTTTGACCAGAGACCTTGGTGACAAGGATGTCTTTGATCACTGGCTTTGGTGAGGTGGCCCACCCCCGTATAGACCTGAGCCTGCCCTGACCTCCTCTCCCTGGGGCTCTGCTCAGCCACCTGGTCCTCACAGACCACCATTCGTTCCCCAGCTGACTGTGGCCAGGCGCCATGCTTGTAACCACGTTGTGCCACTTCATGGACAAAGGTCTCACCAAGCAAGCATTCTACCCGGCATCTCACTGAGGGGCCCCTTCAGGACTTGTGAGTCTCACCTCCGACAGTCAGGGGGTCACTCGGCCTTGTGCACACAGCATGAGCTATCACTGCTCTGCATGGCGCTCTTTGCCCACCCTCTTCCTGTGTCCCTTTGGAGGACCTCCCAACTCTGTGTGGCTAGTCACAGGTCCTGCCCAGCCATCCATCCCAGGAGCCAGGCAGTACCCCAACCCTGGCTATTGTGATTTTGCACAGGGATGGCTGGATGAGCCAGGGTCAATGAACTTGGAGGCTGTCACTGTGGTCTGCCAGCAGCCATCTTCCCTGCTGGATGGAGCCAGGAAGAGTCTAACAGAGACATGAGACAGAGAGAGAGAGAGAGCAAAGACAGCATTGCTCAAGGCCCTGGATCCAAACACACCTGAAGGTTCACCCTGGATTTCTCTGTTTGAGTTGGGTTCTGTCACTGTTGTTAAAAGACGCCTAAGACTTTATGGGAAACTCTGGTGGCGTAGTGGTTAAGTGCTACGGCTGCTAACCAAAGGGTTGGCAGTTCGAATCCGCCAGGTGCTCCTTGGAAACTCTATGGGGCAGTTCTACTCTGTCCTATAGGGTCGCTATGAGTCGGAATCGACTCGACGGCACTGGGTTTGGTTGTTTTTTTTTTAAGACTCTATGAGTAGAAATCAACTCAACAGCAGCGAGTTTGGTTTTGGTTTTTTAAGACACCATAAAACCAAATCTGCTGCCGCTGGGTTGATTCCTGTTATCATAGGGGGTCTCTTCACCTGATCTTGTAGTGTCACAAAGGTGTGTGTGCAAAACTGAGCCCAAGGGCTGGACAAGGAACAGCCCAGCATCCCTTTGGGAACAGCCCAAATCACCCTCAACTGAGAAAACACGAAGAATCCGGTACCTTTTTTATTTTATTTTTTTTTTTTGAGTGAAAGTTTACACAGTAAATTAGGTTCCCACTTAACAATTTCTACACAACTCGTTCAGTGACGTTGGTTACATATTTCACAATGTGTCAACATTCTCATGAATTCCTTTCTGGTAGTTCCGTTTCCATTAATCTTGTTTCCCTGCCCTCTTACCTTCTCATCTTTGCTTTAGGGTAAATGTTGACTGTTGTGTTTTCTTTATGTTAATAGTATCTGCACACATCAGAAAAATGGGAGAATTTGAAGTATCAGTCCTCAAAATGCTTGGTGGCACGTGGATTTGTGGGGGACTCTCAGCAGCTCCCTGCCCATCTTGAGACAATCCAGAGCCCAAGTTTGGGGACATCTGCTCCCAACTGCTCCTTGGTGAGGTTGCCAATCTCAAGCTCCACTTCACTCTACTGGGAAGCTGGTGTTCACCCTCTGCCATGCGGTCGAGGACTCGCCCTGATCCTGCCTGGTTCTCTCCTCCCAAGCACCTCTTGCCCTCTGTGGAGAGGTCCATGCTGCCTTTGATCTGGGCCTGGCTGGCCCGGCCACCACCAGTTTCTGGGGCCTTGTCTTGCCTCGGGCTCTAGCCTGAACACTTGATGTTACGGATTGAGTTGTGTCCCCCAAAATGTGTGTCAACTTGGCTAGGCCACGATTCCCAGTATTGTGTGATTGTCCACCATTTTGTCATCGGATGTGACTTTCCTGTGTGTTGTAAATCCTACCACTATGATGTTAATGAGGCAGGATTAGAGGCAGTTAGTTACATTAATGACGCAGGACTCAATCTACAAGATAAGGTTGTGTCTTGAGTCAGTCTCTGTTGAGATAAAAGAGAAAAGTGAGCAGAGAGACAGGGGAACCTCATACCACCAAGAAAGCAGAGCTGGGAGTGGAGTGCGTCCTTTGGACCCAGGGTCACTGCACTGAGAAGCTACCAGACCAGGAGAAGATTGATGACAAGACCTTCCCCCAGAGCCAACAGAGACAGAAAGCCTTTTCCTGGAGTTGGCGCCCTGGATTCAGACTTCTACCCTTCTGAACTGTGAGAGAATAAACTCCTGTTTGTTCAAGCCACCCACTGGTGGTAATTGTGTTACAGCAGCACTAGATAGCTGAGGGGAGCCCTGGTGGTGTAACGGGTAAGAGCTACAGCTGCTAACCAAAAGGTTGGCAGTTCACATAGGAAAATCACAGCCTTAGAATGCCCCATGTCTGACTAGAGAACTACTAGTCACACCTCAATAACCAGGCCAGATGTCACTCCCTCAGAATAGCTTCTGTGCCCCCCACACCATCACAGTTAGTCCCAGGTCCCCCATGATTCCTTGGCCCTTGCTCTCCTGGGAACTGACACTGAAGTGCGAGCCCCTGGAAGGCAGGTTTGGACCTTACCTCCCTCCACCACATAACACAGCACTTGACCTGTAGTAGGTATTAGTGTCTCCCCACTGGAGAGAATTGAGTATGCAAAGTCCTAAGACAGGGAGTGAGAGCTATCCAGCTAGAAGAGACCGAAATCCAGCCTCTTCCTCACAGGGATGAGGACATAGAGGCTCAGAGAGGTGAGGGAACTCACCTAAGGCCATCTAGCAAGAAGATGTTGCAGCCAGGATTCAAACTCAGGTGTCTGAGCCCAGGGCACCTCTGCTTCTCCCCACCTCATAGAGTGGCATTTGCTGAAATGGCATTTTAGTGTTAGGATTCCAAGCAACTCTTCTTACTTTTGATCTTAATCTTGAGTACACTGTAAACTGGGGATGGCTTGTGTTTCCCTCTTTGCTTTGGCAGCTAGAAAGCTCAAAACCAAATTTCTAACGAGCCTAAAGAACACGTGGCAGCATTTCATGGACTAACCCCGTCCCTGCTTTCATCTGCCTTCTTTTTTTCCTTATCTTCCTACCCTTATTTCCTCACTAATTTCTTTTCTCTTGTCATTTTTACTGCAACCCTTTTGGTACTAGGTGTAGTATAAATAAATAGTGATGTAACAAATATAGTGGGACCGGGATCAGAACCCACTCCTGCAGGCCCCACTCGGGGGCTCTTCCAAGTGCTTCGGCACCTCGAGCACCTCTTTCTCTCAAAGAGCTTACAATCCTGGGGGTCTTTTAGACCAAACCCTGGACTCCTTTCAAAGGTGGGTTCTCCATTTCCATTTTATTTTCCCCAAACTTCAGAAACTTCTGTGAAAACCCGATGGAGCCTTTTCTCAGCCTGCAGCACATGAAATGAAAACACAAACACCTCCCCATCCATCCATCCCGTCAGTTATTCTGGGAGAATGAAAAGTTCATTAACACAAGAGGACACGAAGAGCGGAATACAATTCACAGAGGTCACCGCGTCTGACGTGTACATTTCACTAAACAATTACCTGTTTTGTGCATTGTCGTAAACTACGGCATCTTCCATAAAATGTCCAAATGTTACTGAGGGTAGAATTGGACCTCAGGGCCCTATTTCCTGCCGCATTACATGGCGGTAATTAACTCAGCTCAGAGGTCCTCTTCTTCCTTCAGCATCTCCAAGTTTTGCCTTTTATGGTCTTCCTTTCAACAGCAGCTCAGGAGGTTACAGGTGCAGAGCTCGGGGACCTTCCCAGAGGTCACAGCTCCACACAGGAGAAGCCCCTGCACCTTCATTACTGTCCACCTAGTGGGCCAACCCATTCTCAGTGCCACATGACAGAGGGGTCCGAGGAGGTGCCAACTAAGAGGCACGCATGGAGGTTCTGGAAAATACCCTGTTCCTGCAGCTGTGCCTGGGCCCCAGAGCCTGGGCTCATCTGCCTTGGAAGACACTTCCATGGCTCCCTACGTAGAGGTGAACCCTATCTCCCAGGAGAAGCACCCAGATCCTGCAGGACCTGGCCACCACCTCCTTTCCCATCCTTTTCATACACGCCCTACACTCCAGCCCCAATCACGCACTTGGTGGTTCTCCGAAGGTGCCACGTTCTTGAGGTCCCATGCCTTCATCCATGCTATCGGCTCAGCCTCCTTCCGTTCCTCATCTTCTCGTGACGGACTCCCACTCAACCTCTAGGATCCTACTCTATCATTTGCTCTCTCCTGAGCCTCTTGAACCATGCTCAGCAGATATCGGCCAGTTCCTCCTCCTGCCTCCCTCGGCCATATGACCAGCTCTACTCGCTGAGACCCAGCTGAGGCAGCGAAGGTCACTCCCAACCATAAGTCCTGCAGCGGGGTCGGCGTGGCAGCGTGGTGAGGACCCTTTCGTTCCCGCCCACACCAGCGTTACGATCAGACCATACTGTTGACATCGACGTGTGAGACAAACATTAAATCATATGCCGCAATTCAGAATCAGACTCAACAGTGACGAGTTTGTTTTTTGGGGCTTGGTTTTAACTATTTGGGTTCCATGTCAGATTTCACTTTAAAAATAATCCACTTGTTTTAAGAAATTGACACTGGCTCCCCTGAGAGGTGGGGGTGGCGGTGTGGGCTGTGCCATGGGAGGGGCCCGCTGGGTTGCAGCTGAGGACCAGAAAGCTGGCGGGGGGGTGGGGGGATGTTCCATGCAGAGGATGTGTAAAGACCTCACGTCGGCAGCATCTGTTCCCCTTTTGAAGGCCACTGTGGCTGCCAGGCAGCCCCTCACTGCACAGCCATTCTCTGCAGGCCCCCACCCACCCCCCGCCTTGTCCTGTCAGGCCTGGGAGGTAACGGCTTCCCACCTGGATAGGCCTGGAGCATTTCCCCAGCCCTTGTTGGCTGCATTTAGTCCTGCCCACAACTTTATAACTATCCCTTCCTAATCTCTCCTCAGCCGCCCCTTTGGGGTATGTCACCTGTTTGCTGCCTGGGCCCCATTCACTCAACCATGGGGAAGAAAAAGATGCTAATTTCTGGAATGCCTACTTCTGCCCAGGCACTCTGCCTACCTTATCTCATTTAATCTCTGTAACAATTCTGTCATACAGGTGACATTGGTCCCTTTTTACAGAAGAGGAAACTGAGGCTCAGAAAAGCGAGGTGACCAGTCTGAGAAAGAGCAGCTGAAAAACAGCAGAGCCAGGATTTGAGCCGGGATCTAGCTAACCCCAAAGCCCGTGCTCTCTCCAGGACACTGTTTCTGTACAGCATGTGCACGCATGCACGCACACACACACACACACACACGCACACACACGCATGTGCACACACACACGCACAGCTGAGAACTGCCCGGGTGCAAGATTCCAAGGTTCCCACGACTGGCTCTGCGGAGGAGTGAACACAGGAAGTAGACACGGGAGAACCTGCCCTCCGCTGAGAAGGGTAAGATAGCGACAAGCCCTGCAGCAGATACGGCATGTCCCCCACAGCTGCAGACCGAGGTCCTGCTCTTAGCTCCACTGTCTATTTATTCGTCCAACAATATTAACGTCCACTGTGATTCAGGTTCTGTTTGAGGTGCTGGGATGCACTGGCAAATGAGACAGACAAGGCCACTGCCTTCATGTGCTTACACCCCAGCGAGGAGACAGCACAGTGGCCAAAGCCGCAGGGCCTGTGTGGCCCTGCTGGAGCCCAAGGCAAAGGGAAAACTCAGGTTGATTCTATCTTTATTTGAAATTTCCATTTTTTGTTCATGACGGTTTTTTTTTTTTGGTGTTTATTTTTATTTTAAAAAAATATTACCTTAAAAAAGAAAAAAAAAAATGCCTTAGCATAGTACTCATCTTGATGACTGAGTTTTTTGGTGCATCCTTAAATTTTGTACCCGTATAGATAGCTGTGAGTGGGAATCAACTCCACGGCAATGGGTTTGGTTTTTTTTTTTTTTTTCAGTCTTAGCCCTGCAAGAGAGAGTGTGGCGTACCAGAAGCCAAGGAAAGACGGTTTCCAAGAAGCAGCATTCTGAGGATGCTTCTTTAGATTGGATGGTGCTATGGATTGAATTGTGCCCTCAAAAAGATCCGTTCTAGCTCTAACTCCACCACCTGTGAACATCGCCTTATTTGGAAACAGAGTGCTAGAAGATGTTATTGGTTAAGTATGGAAACCTGATGGCACAGTGCTTAAGAGCTACGGCTGCTAAACAAAAGGTCAGCAGTTCAAAACTGCTGCTCCTTGGAAGCCCTATGGGACGGTTCTACTCTGTCCTATAGGATCTCTATGAGTCCGAATGAACTCATCAGCAACACGAGAAGAAGTTGGTGAAGTTCACCCGAGGTCATACTGCAGTAGGGTAATGTCCTTATAAAAAGAGACGAGAGCAGACGGACAGACAGAAGTCAGCCACGTGACAATGGAGGCAGATTGGAGCGACCCATCTACAAGCCAAGGAACGCCAGGGATGACTGACTGTCATCAGAAGCCGGGAGAGAGGCACGGAGCAGATTGTCCCTCAGAACCCTCAGAAGGAATCAGCACTGCTGACGCTGGGACTGGGACTTCCAGCCTCCAGAACTGTGCCACCACAGATTTCTGTTCCTGTAAGCACCCACTCTGGGGTACTTTGTTATGGCGCCCAGGAAGCTGACTCAGGTGGCCAGTGGGTAAACCTGAGGACAGAAGGGACAGAGCCTGGGGAAGGAGAGCAAGGAGCGAGAAGAAGGCCCCAGAAGCCTCTTCTTCACTCTTCTGTCAAAGTCATGTCCAGCCTTCAAGCGACAGTACAGCTCACATCCCCCCTAAAAGACCCCAGATGTCCCCTGGCTTCTCCCTCTTCTGCCCTTTCTATTAGTCTTTATGCTGTTATCAAAACCTGCTCTACAATCAGCGTAGACTCTGATACAGCCAGGCAGCTGGAGAGCTGGGGAAATGAGCCTCCCAGCTCCTGTCCTGGGGTTTCAGAGTCACAAGCCAGAGCCACGGACAGAGCACCCTTTGCATTGCCCACACGTGCAATGGAGAAACACTTGATCTTGGTGGCCAAGGAAAGGTGCTGGGGTCTGAAGGCAGGGAGAGGCTGTGGCGATCTAGAATCAACCATGAGGGCCACTCACTCACAGAACCCCCAGAGTGGCCCAAGACAGTCATCATCAGCACACAGGGCTCCTTCCAATGCCACCCAAGCCAGCCCCAGCCCCACCCACTCCCAGTGGTGAGGGAAGAGCAACCCCTGCTTTGTCCCCCAGGGTCTGAGCACTGAGCCTGTGTCAGGCACTACTGCTGGCTCCTAGAGACACAGAGATGGCATGGTCGTGGTCCTCACCATTCTGGAGATGGAGCCATATTATCAGGGCTTATACTGGGCACTCCAAGTTGAGCACACTCTTGATTCCAGACAGCCTGGGTTGTACCCTGTGGATGAAAGGGATAGGTCAGTTTGTACATAGGACTGAGGAGTGTCCTGGGAAGACCTCGCCCTGCCTCCATAGAGTGGGCCCAGGGCTGGGAAGAGGAGAGACTGAGCAGACACACAGCGTGTCCTGCAGTCCAGGCTCTCTGGGCTCAGGCTGAGCTGGGATGGAGAGGGGTGTTGAGGGGAAAATCTAAAAGAGCATATTCTTTAATTCTCCTGTGAGGGAGTAAGTCGGGAAGAGTGATCACAGTCTTGGAAATCAATCCTGAGGCAAGTGGAGGTGTAGGCTACAGAAGCCCAGCCAGGGGCCTGAACACAGCCACCGCAGCCTTCACCTGGCCTGGGTGAGAAGCTAGGGCCGGGAAGAGGAGAGAAGGAAAGGGGCAGGGCGGGGAGAGAAATTATTTTTTTAAGCGTGATAGTTTCCAATTTAATATTTCTTTGATCTTTCTTTTTTTTTAATCTTAGAAATATCTCTTGCTGTCAGCACTATTACTAGCCCCCCCCCCCATCCTTCTATCTGATTGACATGTAAGGAGATTCTTGAGTGATGGCCACTTAATGCTTCTTTTGGGGGTAGAGAGAGCCTTAGGATTTGTGGTTATGGGGTGGGTTTTGGTTTTTTTTGGTTTGTTTTTGCTTTTTATCTTTGCATTTTTATACATTGCTTAAAATTTAGAAATAAATGAATAGACATCATTTTGTAAAAAACACAATGATTCTAAAAAGCCCAAAACAGATGGGTCTTTTTCAATTCCTAGGAAATGATGAGTGATTGTAGGGCATTTTGCCCATTTTGAATGTGCTCCTCAGTCATGACTGAAGGGTTGGACGCAAGGGTGCAGTCCCCAGCAACACCCTGAAACCAGAACCTGGCTCAGCCTACCACATCCGCTCTTCACGTGAAAACAGGTAAGTAGACTGAAAGCATTTAATGTCATCCTGCTCAAATGCAACATCCCAAAAATATTTATGAGTTAATAAGTTTGTGATGTAGAAATTTACTTATATCATCGTGAGGTAAAGAATTTACGTTACCCAAAATACGATGGCCTTTACCCTTGGCTCCCGAGAAATAATCCTTGGAGTAACTGGGGTGCCTTGGTCTGGGACTTCCAGCCCATACAATAGGATTTGTACCGGCAAGTGGGGCTGGTAAACCAGAAAAGACTTACCTGAAAGGCCGATGTCAACTAGTCTCAGGAGGCATGATAGCCCATCATGCAGGACTAGCCAACAAGAGCCCGGAACACGGGAACTCACGAAACTTCCTGTTCAGTGAAGGGAGGGTGACACACCTTCTTTGAGTCATGGATGCTCCATGTTGGGGACATCCCCAGACCTCTCCTGTGTACCTCTTCCTATGGCAGTCCTGATTTATATCCTTTGGCTATAATAAAACTGTAATCAGCAGTATAGTACTCTCTGTGAGTTCTCTGAATTGTTCCATGGAATCATCATAGAATAGCTAAAGCGAAAGCCAGAGATGATGACGTAAAAGAGCTGGAGAGATTTCAAAGGGCAGCTCAAGAAGGCAAATTAAAGTATTATAATGAAATATGCAAAGACCTGGAGTTAGAAAACCAAAAGGGAAGAACACACTTGGCATTTCTCAAGCTGAAAGAACTGAAGAAAATCAAGCCTCTAGTTGCAATATTGAAGGATTCTGCAGGGAAAATATTAAACAAAGCACAAAGCAACAAAAGAAGATGAAAGGAGTACACAGAGTCACTGTACCAAAAAGAATTGGTCGACGTTCAACCATTTTAGGAGGTATCATATGATCAAGAATTGATGCTACTGAAGGAAGAAGTCTGAGCTGCTCTGAAGGCATTGGCAAAAAACCAGGCTCCAGGAATGGATGGAATACCAATTAAGATGTTTGAACAAATGGATGCAACCCTGGAAGTGCTCACTCGTTTATGCCAAGAACTTTGGAAGACACCTACCTGGCCAACTGACTGAAAAAGATCCTTATTTGTGCACATTCCAAAGAAAGGTGAGCCAATAGAATGTGGAAATTATTGAACAATATCATTATTATTTCATACAAGTAAAATTTTGCTGAAGATCATTCAAAAGCAGCTACAGCAGTACATCCACAGGGAACCGCAAGAAATTCAAGCTGGATTCAGAAGACTGGAGCCAGGGATATCATTGCTGATGTCAGATGGATCTTGGCTGAAAGCAGGGAACACCAGAAAGATGTTTACCTGTGTTTCATTGACTATGCAAAGGCGTTCGACTGTGTGGATCATAATAAATTATGAATAACATTGTGAAGAATGAGAATTCCAGAACATTTAATTGTACTCATGTGGAACCTGTACATAGACCAAGAGGCAGCTGTTCAAACAGAACAAGGGAATACTTCATGGTTTAAAATCAGGAAAAGTGTGTGTCGGAGTTGTATCCTTTCACCACATTTATTCAGTCTATATGCTGAGCAAATAATCTGAGAATCTGGGCTATATGAAGAAAAATGCAGCATCAGGATTGGAGGAAGAGTCATTAACAACTTGCGTTGCACAGATGGCACAACCTTGCTTGCTTGAAGCACTTACTGATGAAGAACAAAGACTACATTCTCCAATATGGATTACACTTCAACATAAAGAAAACAATAATACAACTGGACCAATAAGCAACATCATGATAAACCAAGAAAAAATTGAAGTTATCAAGGATAACACAATCAATGCCCATGGAAGCAGCAATCAAGAAATCAAACGACGTATTGCATTGGGCAAATCTGCTGCAGAGGACCTCTTTAAAGTGTTAAACAGCAAAGATTTCACTTTGAGGACTAAGGTGTGCCTGGCTCAAGCCGTGGTGTTTTCAATTGCTCATATGTATGTGAAAGCTGGACAACGAATAAGGAAGATGGAAGAAGAATTGATGCCTTTGAATTATGATGTTAATGAAGAATATTAAATATACCATGGACTGCCAGAAGAACAAACAAATGTCTCTTTGAAAAAGTACAGCCAGAATGCTCCTTAGAAGCAAGGATGACGAGACTACATCTCATGTACTTTGGACATGTTGTCAGGAGGGACCAGTCCCTGGAGGAGGACACCATGCTTGCTAAAGAAGAGGGTCAGTGAAAAAGAAGACTCTCAAAGAGACAAATTGACACAGTGGCTGCAACAATGGGCATAACAATGATCTTGAGGATGGTGCAGGACTGGGCAGTGTTTCGTTCTGTTGTACATAGGATTGCTAAGAGCTGGAACAAACTCAAGTGCACCTAACAATGTCAAAAGGAAAAGAGAGATCAGCAGGTGAAAGTGAGGGTGTTGTGTGGACTCCCAAGCTTGTGGCTGGTGTCTCCCTATCTGGCAGTCTAAAGGACGGTGTCCTTTTAACCTATGAGACCTGCGATGGCTTTGGGTATCTAGGGTCAGAGAGAGAGTATGCCGTGTGGGTTGCTGGAGTCAGAGATGATTGAGAAGTGGGAAGGCGGGGATTGGATCAATCTCCACATCTTGCAGATTGGATTCATGCTGATTCTTATCCATGAAATTATCCACAAAATCATATACTAGAGTCAATTGTCTTGCAAGTGTGTTTCTTGTCCATATGACAGAAATCAAGAGAAACTTTATTTCCTAGTGATCCACAAGAGCCCCGAGGCATTCAGATGGGGGCCCTCACCCCCAAAATATATTTGAGACCCATTGGAAGAGGTGTTGCCCAAGACCCATCTGCTCAGAAGTGCCAGGATTCTGTCGGTGGAGACAGCACTTAGAGATGGTCTCATCTCTGAAGTTAAGTCCAATAATATGGTCGTGGCTTCCAGAGATGAAGTGAGAAGGACTTTGAAACTACAATTGAGTTCATGAGAAAAAGACCAATGATTGGTTAAGAGGGGACTGTCATGGCTGTGAGAGGCCTGTGGGCAGTAAAAATGCTGGGAATTTCTCATCTGGCCCAAAGTCCTCAGGTTCAGCCCCTTAATCAAAAAATTGCCTGGAATATTACAGACTATCGTATACCTGCTCAATTTTCTACTCTCTGAGAAGCATCTGAAATTCAGTTCAGTCATTTTTTGTTTTAACAGTTTTAGTAACGTTTGATTTATATACAATAAACAAACAAATAAAAAACCAAACTCATTGCCGTCTAGTGGATTCCAAAGCATAGTGACCCTATAGGACAGAGTAGAACTGCCCTATAGAGTTTCCAAGGAGCGCCTGGTGGATTCAAACTGCAGACCTTTTGGTTAGCAGCCTTACCACTTAACCACTACTCCACCAAGGTTTCTTTATCTACAATAAAATTCACCAATTTTAAGAGAAAAATTTGTTAAGATTTGAAAAATATATATAGTCACATAATTACCACTATACAGAATTTTTACTCAAATAACACACCTTCTGCTTTTGTTTGCTGACTGCGCCCTCCCCCCGACCCCCGAGGTACCCTCACAAGCGTTGCCAAGTGAATCCTCTTCCACGTGTTAAACTGTAAAAAAAAAAAAAGAAATTATAACACAATTATGCAAATACCTTGTGTGGGGAGGGCACGGCCTGCAAACAAATGTAGAAAGCACACATTATCTGCATAAAAATACAGTATTCATGATTTAGAACATTTCTATCACCCCAAAAAGCTTCCTCGTGCCTTTTTGAAGTCAATCCTCTCCTGTCGTCCTCTGGCCCTGTCTTAGTCATCTAGTGCTGCTGTAACAGACATACCACAGCGGATAGCTTCAACAAAGAGAAATTTATTCTCTCACAGTCTAGTAGGGTGGAAGTCCAAATTCAGGGTGTAGCTCCAGGGAAAGGCTTTCTCTGTCAGATCTGGAGGACTGTCTTCCCCTGGACTAGGAGCTTCTCTGCGCAGGAGCCCCAGGTCCAAAGGACGCGCTTTGCTCCCGGCACTGCTTTCTTGGTGGTATGAGGTCCCCCGTCTCTACTTGCTTCACTTTCCTTTCATCTCTTGTAAGACAAAATGTGGGGCAGGCCACACCCCAGGGAAACTCCCTTTACGTTGGATCAGGGATGTGACCTGAGCAAGGGTGTTACATACCTTCCTAATCCTCTTTAACCACAGGCAGAGACTATGATTTATAGCACGTAAGAAAATCACAAAATGGAGGACAACCATGCAATACTGGGAATCATGGCCTAACCAAGTTAACAGATATTTCTGGGGAATGCAATTCAATCCATGACAGGCCCCATGCATCCACTAGCCTACTTTCTATCATAGTTTTGTCTTTTCTATGATTCTGCATAAGTGAAATAATGCAGTATGGTGTCTTTAATGTCTGGCTTCTTTCATTTAACATGCCATATTTTTACTCAAATAACGTGTGCCTTCTATGTTTGTTTGTCAACCACGATCTCCCCCAATGAGGTATTTTTATAAGCACTGATGTGTTGGTCATCTGGTGCTGAAATACCACAAGTGGATGGCTTCAACAAACAGAAGTTTATTCTCTCAACATTCTAAGGGGCTAGAAGTTCAAAGTCAGGGCACCAGCTCTAGGTGAAGGCTTTCTCTGTCTGTGGGCTCTGGGTGAAGGTCCTTGTCATCAATCTTCCCCTGGACTAGAAACTTCTCAGGGCAGGGATCCTGGGTCCAAAGGACACGGTTTGCTCCCTGTTCTCTTTTTTTGGTGGTATGAGATTCCCAGGTCTCTCTGCTGGCTTCTGTCTTTTACATCTCAAAACAGACTGGCTTAAGACGCTGTCTAATCTTGTAGCTCTCATCAACGTAACTGCTAATAGTCCATCTCATTAACATCATAGTGATAGGATTTACAACACATAGGAAAATCGCATCAAATGACAAAAGGGTGGACAGTCACACAATACTGGGAATCATGGCGTAGCCAAATTGATATACATATTTTGGGGGGACACAATTCAATACATGACAACCACTATATCAAATTTTTTTTTACATGTTTCTGTAAAAAAATTAGAATAGTGCTCTTATGGAAATACCTTGTGGGGCGGACACAGCAAACAAAAGTAGAAGGCATGTATTATTTACATAAAAATATGGTAATGCATTTGACATTCACCTACGCTGTGGAACGTCTGAGTGGTTCTTTTTATTGCTGGCTAGATGGATAGAAAAGAGTTTGTTTATCCGTTCAACCATTGATGGACATTTGGGTTGTTTCCACTTTCTTGGCTGCTATGCACAAAGTAGAAATGGTGGTGGCCTAATGGTTAAGTGCTACAGCTGCTAACCAAAAGGCTGGCAGTTCGAATCCACCAGGCACTCCTTGGAAACTCTATGGGGCAGTTCTACTCTGTCCTATAGGGTCATTATGAATCGGAATTGACTCAATAGCAACAGGTTTGGGCTTTTTTTTTTTTTTTTTTAAATAAAGCTGGGGAAGTCTTTGTATGAACACATGTTTTCATTTTCTTGAGTAAATACTTGGAATGCAATTCCTGGGTCATATGGTAAGAGTATGTTTAGCTTTAGTAGAAACTGGAAAACTGTGTCCCAAAGTGTAGATAATGTTTTGCATCCCCACCAACAATGTATAAGATTTTTAGTTGCCCCACATCCTTGACAGCACTTGTTATGGAGTCTTTTTTAATTTTAGCAGGTATAATTAGTGTGTTTTTAATCAGCATTTACCGAATGACTGATGATGTTGAACATCTTTTCACGTACTTTGTGGCATTTATATATCTTTTTGGATAAATGTATGTTCTAATCTTTTGCCTCTATTTTTTTTTATCATGTTGTCTTTTTATTATTGAATTATGAGAGTTCTTTTTATATTCTTGATTCCAGTCTTTTATGACATATGTGTTTTGCAAATATGTTCTCCCAATCTGTGTCTTGCCGTTTCATTTTCTTAATGTGTTCTTTTGAAGAGCAAAGGTTTTAAATTTTGAAAAAGTTCATTGATCTGTTTTTGTTTGTTTGTTTTTGAGTTTGTGTATTTTATCTTCTATTTTTAAAATCTTTTCCTAGTAGAAACTCGTGAAGATTTTCTCCTATGTTTTCTTTGGAAGTTTTATAGTTTTATACACTTAAGCCTGTAATCCATTTTGAGTTAATTTTTTTGAGGTGGAAAGTAAGGGTTGAGGCCCATTTTTTTGCATATGGAAATGCAATTGTTTATCATTGAATTGTCTTTAGGCCTTAGTCAAAAATTAAGTGTATATACACGTGTGGGTCTGTTTCTAGACACTATATTCTATCCCACTGAGCTATAAATCTACCTTTATGCAATACCAAGATTATTGATTATTATAAATTTACAGTAAGTATTGAAATCAATTATGTGGATCTGATTTTGTAGTTGTTTACGCTAGTCTAAGTCTTTTGTATTTCTGTATAAATTTTAGAATCAGCTTATCAATTTCTATTTTAAAAATCCTGCTGGGATTCCAATTAGGGTTGCTTTGAATAGATAGATAAATGTAGGGAAATTTAAATAAGATTGAGTCTTGCAATCCTAAAGATAGTATACCTTTTCATTTATTTAGATCTTCTTTAATTTCTTTCAACAATGTTTTGTAGTGTTTAGTGTACACATGCGCATTTTTTGTTAGACTTATCTCTTAAAACTTATTTTCATTGTGATTGTAAATGGTGTTGCTTTTTCATTTCAAATTCTCATTGTATATTAATATTGTATAAAAGTATAGTTGACTTATGTATATTGAACTAGTATCCTGTAATCTTATTAAACTCACTTATCAGTTCTAGTAGCTTTTTCGTAGATTATTTGGGATTTTCTATGTAGAAGATAATGTCATCTGGGAAGAAAGATGGTGTTACTTTTTCCTTTCCAATCTGTATGCCTTTTATTTATTTTTCTTATCTTATGCATCGTCTAGGAGTTCACAATAATGATGAATAGAAGTGGTAAGAGCAGACAATGTTCCTGATCTTTGGGGAAAATCATTCACTCTTTCATCATTAAGTATGAGGTTAGCTGTAAGTTTTTTTAACCTAAGAAGTTTCCGTCTATTCCTAGTTTGCTGAGAGTTTCTAATTATTAATGGATGTTGAATTTTGCTAGTTTTTTTTTTTTTCTTTTGCATCTATTGAGTTGGTCGTATGATTTGAGGAGGTGGTCTGCTGACATGGTGAATTACATTGATTTTTTAATTCATGGTTAAAACACTGACCATGATACATTATCACTTTATATATTACTCGATTCAATTGGCTAAAAGTTTGTTAAGGATTTATGTTCAAGAAGGATATGTTAGTCTGTAGTTTTCTTCTTCTGTGATATCTTTGTATACTGTAAGTATCTGGGTAATGCCAGCCTCATAAAATCAGTTGCATTTTTTCCTTCCTTTTTTATTTGTAGGAAGAATCTTAGTATTATTTCTTTCTTCAACATTTAGTAGAATTCACTATTGAAGCCACTGAACCTGGAGGGTTTTTTGTTTGTTCATTTCTTTGATTTTTGTGGGGAAGTATTTAGCTACAAATTTAATTTCTTTAATAGACAGAGGGTTTTTCAGGCTATCTATTTCTTCTTGAGTGAGCTTTGGTAGTTTGTGTATTTCAAGGGATTTGTCTATGGCATCTGAGTTGTGGGATTTATTGGCATTAAGTTGTCCACAGTATTCTCTTACTGTTATTGTAACGTATGCAGGATACGTGGCGAAGTCCTCTCTTTCAGTCTAGAGATCAGTAATTTGTATTTTCTCTCTTTTTTTCCTGATCCATTCAGCTAGTGATTTATCAATTTTATCAGTCTTTTCAAAGGACTATATTTTGCTTTAACTGATATTTTCAACTGTTGTAGGCTTTCTGCTCTTATCGTTGTTATTTCTTTTTTCTGTTAATACAACTTTCAGTTAATACGACTATTATTCAAATTTACACACCAACCACTAAGGCCAAAGATGAAGAAATAGAAGATTTTTATCAGCTGCTGCAGTCTGAAATTGACAGAACATGCAATCAAGATGCATTGATAATTACTGGCGATTGGAATGCAAAAGTTGGAAACAAGAAGGATCAGTAGTTGGAAAATATGGCCTTGGTGACAGAAACAATGCCAGAGATCGAACGATAGAATTTTGCAAGACCAACAACTTCTTCATTGCAAATACCTTCTTTCACCAACATAAACAGCGACTATACACGTGGACCTCGCCCGATGGAACACACAGAAATCAAATTGACTGCATCTGTGGAATGGGACAATGGAAAAGCTCAATATCATCAGTCAGAGCAAGGCCAGGGGCCAACTGTGGAACAGACCATCAATTGCCCTTATGCAAGTTCAAGCTGAAACTGAAGAAAATCAGAGCAAGTCCATGAGAGCCAAACTATGACCTTCAGTATATCCCACCTGAATTTAGAGACCATCTGAAGAATGGATTTGACTCATTGAACACTAGTGACTGAAGACCAGAGGAGTTCTGGAATGACATCAAGGACATCATACATGAAGAAAGCAAGAGGTCATTGAAAAGACAGGAAAGAAAGAAAAAGACCACAATGGATGTCAGAGGAGACTCTGAAACTTGCTCTTGAACGTTGAGCAGCTAAAGCAATAAGGAAGACTGAAGAAGAATTGACGCCTTTGAATTGTGGTGTTGGCAAAGAATATTGAATATACCGTGGACTGCCAGAAGAACGAACAAATCTGCCTTGGAAGAAGTACAACCAGAATGCTCCTTAGAAGCAAGGATGGTGAGACTGCGTCTTACATACTTTGGACATGTTGTAAGGAGGTATCAGTCCCTGGAGAAGGACATCACGCTTGGCAGAGTACAGGGTCAGCGGAAAAGAGGAAGATCCTCAACGAGGTAGATTGACACAGTGGCTGCACCAATGAGCTCAAGCATAACAACGACTGTAAGGATGGAGCAGGACCGGTCAGTGTTTCGTTCTGTTGTGCATAGGGTCGCTATGAGTTGGAACCGACTCGATGGCACCTAACAACAACAACAACAATTTTTTTCTAATTTTTTAAGTGCATGGGTAGGCCACTGATTTGAGACCTTTTCTAATAAAAGCATTTAATGCTATAAATTTCTCTTTAAGCACTGATTTAGCTGTAGTCTACAAATTTCGGTGTGTTTTGTTTACATTTTCATTCATTTAAAAATAGTTTCTAATTTTCCTATGATTTCTTCTTTTACCTGTGGATCAAGAAAAATGTGATGTTTAATTTACAAGTATTTTGGGAATTTTCCAGTTTTTTGTTGTTGTTGTTGTTGACTTTTAGTTTAATTTTACTTTGTTCAGGGAGCATATTTGTGTGATTTATAACCATTTAAATTTGTTAAGACTTATTTAATAACCCAATATATGTTCTATCTTGGTGAATATTCTGAAAACAATGTGTATTTTGCTTCTGCTGTTGAAAGTGTTCTACAAATGTCAGTTAGGTCAAGTTGGTTCTAGTGTTGGTTGGTAGTAAAAATTCTTATATCCTTATTCATCTTCTGTTTACTTGTTCTATCAAGTATTAAGATAACGGTATTGAGAGGGATATTGAAATCTCAAACTGTAATTGTGGATTTCTCAATTTTTTAATTTTTATTAGTTTTTGTTGCATGTAGTTTGAGGTTCTGCTATTAGCTACATATGGTTTTGGAATTATTAGACCCTCTTCCTGAATTGCACTGCCGTAGGTGTGTGTTGAGACTTACCATGGCCCCTTTTATAAGTGATTCTCAACTCTTTTGTCTGAAGCCCACTTAGGTGGAGAAAATGATCCTGCAGTTCATTACCACCCTTATCTTCATTTTCCAAAGCAATCACCAAAGGGAAAAAAAAGATTAACAGAAGTAAAACCTAGAAGGTATTCTACAAATATATTGACCAATATTTTTTTTTTTATGAGACTAGAAATTGATAACAAACTGAAAACAAGGTGTCCTTTCCCAAAATTAAGAAAATTTCAACTCTTGGCCTGAACACTTGCTTTACGTGAAATTTGCAGTATTGTCAAGAGTTGTGCTGAAGTTCAACTTTCTGATAGAACAAAAAATATAGTCCTTAGTAAATTCTAGTAATGCACAAAATTTAATTTATGAAACCCAAATTTAGTAAGCCTTCATAACTCAGTGATTTACTGCTAAGCAGACATCAGTCAGTCATACATAACAACCAAAATACATGGGATTATGCATCACTCACTACTAAGAACCAGATTCAGAATGTACATTTTCAATCTGTTTGTTACTGTCCAGGAGTCCCTTACATCCCCCCTGTGGACTGTGGATCACACGTGAAGAAACACCACTCCATATAAGCCCCCATAAGAGAAACTGCCTTCAGATTCTCTTCAAAGGAAATACTTTTTTCCTCCTGAAGAGCTACTGTGGTTCTTTCTGCACTGAAGACAATACTGACTGTATCCCTTTTCCCTTTGGCAGCCAGGAAGCTCAAAGCCAAACTTGCAAGTCAAACTTTAAGACCATTCTCACTTCCTCTATTCAAATTTTAATTTTCCCTCACCTCAATTATTATTCATACTTTTCTAATGTATTAAACATGTTTCTTACCAGTCATCTCCATTTTTATTCTTACTTTTTTTGTGTGTGGAGAACAAGGCACTGGCATGAATAAACAAACACAACAGAATGACAGTCTGAGGGTCACTTCAAACATTTCTCCAATCCTCACCACTGATCCAAACTCTGGTAGTCCACCAGACTCTAAAGCATTTAGAAATGCCATTGTGTGTTTACAGAGGAGAAACAAAGTCACTTTCCTGCCAGCCTTCCTGGCATGAGAGCACATCCAGCCAGGTTGGCACAGGTGCCTGAGGAGTGAGAAGCATCCTGACAGCGCCGCGTCGTGGTAGACTGGCTGCCTGTGGAGGTTTTGTGCATTCCACGAGAGCACTTACCAGGGTCTGGAGATCCAGGGAACATGACATTGTAATCTCGGTCATGTTTTATTTATGGGGAGTGGTGCCGCAGCTAGGGTGTGTTAACAAACAAAGATGATTGCTTCTGAGCCGCGCTCTCGTCCTGAGGTAATTAAGAAAAGTAACGCACCAGTTGGGGATTCACGGTGTCCACAGCCTTTTCCTTGGGAAGATAAGTTGCACCACCCAGGCCAAAAGGGTGGAAACCAGAGAAACAAGGATGCGTTTTATCTTTGGTTAAAGGTGCATCATTAAAAGGCGCTGGCATAAATTACTCTTCCTTTAAAAAAAAAATCCATAAAACATTAAGAAAACGATGGAGTAGAAAATGCCAGGGCAGAGAGATGTGCAGACTCGCAGCTGTTCGCAAAATGGGCCGGGGGGCTCCCTGTGTGTCTCCAGTGGCATAAATTAAAAATATTGACTGCAACCAAAACAGCATTTGCAATCAGCTCCATGTTGCAGTGTGTTATACAGACCATTTGCTTTTAAAAAAATTAAAATATGAATCAAACTCAGATGACAAAGAAGTTCAACTTCTCGGGGGAAAAATCAAATACATCACCAAAAGGTCACAATTCATAGACAAATTGCTGTTGAAATTTATTACTTGTTTGCAAAATGTACTGTTGATCATTGGTAACTGCTAAATGCTTGGGCGCCTCTGACAAAAATAAGTAAATAAATAAATAAAGCCCTCTGCATTCATTGGGCGGGATGGGGGGCGGATATGAAAATGTACCTGGAGTGCTCAAACCCAGCTGGGGGAAGGCTGAGAGGCTGAGACTGCTGGGCTGGGCGGAGCTGTGAGGAAGGACTGGTAGCTGAGAATGAACAGGAAGAGAGACATTAGAACTGGAAAAACAGACTCATCATGGTTCCTTTGGAAACTCAGAGATGAGCGAGCAATAGCCTAAAAAGCACAAAATTCAGACATCTAAACATGGACCAGCAAGGTTCATGAGGGCCCGCAAAACTACGCTCAGAGCCCCGCCTCCAACCCTCCTGTGGGCCAGATACTTGCTTACAGGTCTATTTCCCTCCAAGGCTCAGAGCTCCCTGGCTCAGGGCCACACCCGGCTCAGCACAGCATCTCCAGTGCCCAGCAGAGCCCCCAGCACTGGGCAAGACATGGTGGAAGGCTTTGTGGTTTGCTCCCCAATACCTCTTCCACCATTTCCACACTGGGTAGCAGCCATGAGGCTTTGGGGAAATGACTCCACTCTTCACTCCCACTCTAGATGACCCTTGTGATCCCAGTTGGTTTAGAAAACCAGGATTAAGCCAATTGACCAGTGGCCTTCTACTGGCCAAGTAATTGATTCAGGAATAGCCATTTGGCTCATTTGAGTCATTGAGATGTGAGGGGAAGTTGGCTAGGGAATTCTAGGAAAGGAGGTGTCACACTCTTCTGAGAGCTCCTGGAAACCAGTGCTGGAGTGATCCTTCTGAACGGTGTGGGGTGTGGGGAAGGGGGCGGAGTAGGGGTGGGAACTTGGATAGAAGGGGATGAAACTGAACAGATACATTGAGTCCAGGCGTTTAGATGCCTGCTGAAGCACTCTGCAGCTTCCCTTGAAATCAAGATGAGGCTATGTTAGCGCTTCCTGGCCAAGGGGATGGGGCAGAGGTTATAGTCACCCCTTCCAGGCCTAGACCATAGGTCCCTCTACATGTGACCCTTCATGTTCTTGCATTGTCAATGGCTCAATGCAGATGATCCAGTACAGACCCCCCAGGAGACTCTAGACCAGTGCTTCCCAATAGAACTTTCCATAATGATGGCAATGCCTTATGTCTGTGCTGCCCAATACAAAGGCCATTAGCCACATGCAGCTACTGACTGAGCCCTTGAAATGAAGCTAGTGCAGCTGAGAAACTGAATTTTTTATTTTGTTTATTTTTAATTAATTTACGTATTTGCTAGCAGCTGCCATATTGGATGGCACAGCTCTAGAAAATGGCAGCATTACAAGATATAAACAGCCAATCCCTGAATCGCCACATAGAAAGCCACTTACCAATCACTTCATGGGAATGAGACATTAGCAAGAAACAAAACTTCCTTATGTTGGATCACTGGAATTTTGAGACTGTTTGTTACGGCAGCTAACGTTAATTACCCTGAATAATACACTGATTCGCCACTTGTCTGTCAGTTTGTCATATGTGAAAGTGAAGAGGACTGGAAGCACTTACTGATGAAGATCAAAAACTACAGCCTTTAGTATGGATTACACCTGGATGTAAAGAAAAGAAAAATCCTCACAACTGGACCAAAAAGCAACATCATGATAAACAGAGAAAATATTGAAGTTGTCAAGGACTTCATTTTACTTGGATCCACAATCAACACCCATGGAAGCAATAGTCAAGAAATCCGGTGCATTGGGCAAATCTGCTGCAAAAGACTTCTTTAAAGTGTTAAAAAGCAAAGATGTCACCTTGAAGACTGAGATGCACGTGACCCAAGGCATGGTGTTTTCAACTGCCTCATATGCACGTGAGAGCTGAACAATGAATAAGGAAGACTGAAGAAGAAGTGATGCTTTTCAATCATGGCATTGGCGAAGAATAGTGAATATACCATGGACTTCCAGAAGAATGAACAAATGTCTTAGAAGAAGTATAGCCAGAATGCTCCTTAGAAGGGAGGATGGTGAGACTTCATCTCACATACTTTGGACATGTTATCAGGAGGGACCAATCCCTGGAGAAGGAGATCATGCTTGGTAAAGTAGAGGGTCAGCGAAAAAGAGAAAGATCCTCAACAAGATGGACTGACACAGTTGCTGCAACGATGGGCTCGAACATAGTAATGATTGTGCACATGGCGCAGGACCAGGCAGTGTTTCGTTCTGTTGTGCACAGGGTCACTGTGAGTCAGAGCCGACTAGACGGGACCTAACAAGAGCAACAGCAATACACTGATGCTTATGAGTGCTTACTCTGTATACTTAGTGCTTACTCTGTATACTTAGTGTTTACTAAGCACATTGACATCATAACTTAATCATCTCAACAACTGAAGGAGGTAGGTACTGTTATCAACCCCGTTCTGCAGACGAGGAAACTGAGGCAAAGAGTGATCACACAGAAAGAGGCAGAGTGGGATTCCAACCCAGGTCAGACTGGCTCCAGAGCCTCTCTGAGGCTAGAACTGAGGGACCCATGAGAGATGGTCTTATAGGAACCCAGAATGAAGGCAGTGGCTAGGATGGAAATGGACCCCAAAGAGTTCTACAACCTAAGGGGCACAGAGAAGATCCTGTGACAAAAGAGGGGCCCAGCCCCATATGCAACCCTCAGGACCCATCCCCACCACTCATTTCTGGCGTTAACCACTGCCTGCCATGCTGCCCTGGTAGTGCTCATGAGGGGAAGACCACTGAGCCTCCGGGGTTCTGCCCGCCCGTCAAGCACAGCGGGCCGCCTCCTCCTTCCTGACTCCTTAGCCCTCCAGTACCCGTCATGCTAACACTGCAGGGTATTATGCCCAAAACCCAGTACCCAGTGCCGTCGAGTTGATTCCGACTCATAGCGACCCTATGCCCACGGATGAGAAAAAGCATCAGACAGCCTGGGGTGCAGAAGCCCAGAGATGGGGCAGGAGGGGCCGCTGAACAGCAGACAGGTGCATAGGGCTTAGAGGGCAAGGGCCAGGTGTTCACCACAGAGGTGCAGCATAGGGGAAGGACAATGTCCAGGGAGCACTGGCGGTGCTCTTGTGGAAGGGGCTCATCTAGGAGGTGCTGCATTGGGGGCATTGTCTTTTCATGTGTCTTGTTTGATCTGCTCTGTTAAGGTAATTCACTGACAGCCATCACGTTTTGACTTATGTCCAGGAATGTAAACCCCACGGTACCTTTCCTTGGGCATTACCTCACCAACGCCCCCAACCACCCTGTGGGCAGAGCTTGTCCCCCAATTTGCAGAGGAGGGAACAGACCATGAAAGGAGAAGGGATCCGTCTTAGGGCCCCAGGTAGCAGGTGGCAGAGCTGGGATTCAAGGCAGGCCTGAAGATCCCAAGCTCAAGACCCCACTCACCAGACATTGCACCCCTGTCTGAGCCTCAGATCCCCAGCTCTTCCTGTCCTCCAGTCTTTCTCCCACTAGCCTCCCTGACAGCAGGCCTGACAGAAGAGCACTAGACAAAGCACCAGGAGGCCCATGAGACAATGGTCAGGGAAGGGCAGGCTCTGAAGACCAGCACATAAGTAATCCACCAAGGGCTTCCTGAATGTGGTCTGAGAACCTCTGTGTCAGACTCTCTCAGAGTTCATCTTTAAAAACGGCTTCCAGGGCCCCACCCCAGACCTACTGACTCAGAATGTCTGAGGGGCAGGAACTGGGAATCAGCTTTTTAACAAGTTGTACATGTGATTCTCCTACTGTTTAAAGGGAAGACCTGACAGACTAATAAATTTTTCTGGCTCCACATCTTCAGGGAACTGGGGGGCTTTCTACATAAGGTGGAGAGGCCTCTGGACACTGTCACACCTTCTCTAGAGCCCTGAGGATGACCCCGGGTGGGGTGCTGGGCAGGGGCCCAGAGAAACAGGGTCTCAGCCCCGAGAGGTGCTCAGAGGTGCGTGTGCACTGAGTGAACAGGGCAGAAGGGAAAGAGTGACCAGGGAGACCCAGCCAAAGACAGAAGGAAGAGACGCAAAAAGATAGACAGTGAGAAAGTGGAGTGACGGAAAGGAGAGAGGAAGAGAGACTGAGAAAGAAAGCAACAGAGAGAGAGAACCAGATAGGGACACAGGGAGAGAGAAAGAGACAGAGAGGAACAGGGAGAGAGACAGGCAGAAGTAGAAAGGCAGAGAGAAAGAGAAAGAGAACAGGAGAGGGACAGAGAGACAAAGAGAGTGAGACAGTGGCGTGACAGAGAAAGAGAGAGAGCAAGAAAGCAGAGCGACAGAGAGGAAAGGAGAGAACAGGAACCAGGAAAACAGGAGCTATGACTTGCTCCCATCTGCCTGGTCTCCCAACACCTCCCTCGAGGGGCAGCGAGCCCGTATCAGTGCCCCATCTCCGGAGCTGTCCCCCTCCCCCACATGCCAGCCACCCCCTGCCCAGCTGCCTGGAGGCAGCCAGGCACTCAGGGCTGTGCCAAGTGGGTGTCTCCATGACTGTGCCAGGCGAGACTCCCCAGGCGCACACATGGTGGGGGGGTGGGGTTCAGTCCTCTGCAGGGTGTGGGTGGGAGGAGGTGGGAGGCAGGGATCAAAGACTGGGGGGATGGGTGGAGTTGGAGCCTTGCTAGGAACAGGGGACCACAAATACAAAAGGAAAAGGCAGGCAAATGGAATTAGGTTGGACCTTGTCCTGGATGCCTTTCCCAACATTGTCTTGTTTAATCCTCACAACAGCTTTGTGGTGTAGAGGCCCTTGGCCCTGTATTACAGATAAGGAAACTGAGGCTCCAGAAATGAAATATCCCAGGCATTCATCTGGTGAGTGGCTGAGCTGAGAGTCCTACTCAGCCTCAGATGTGGACAACTCTAAATGCCATATTCTTCCCGCTGCGCTAAAGTTTCCAAGTTCATGAGAACACAAAGGACCACACACAAGACATGTTTAAACAGTGCAACTGAACCAGACCAGAGTCATCACCAGCATCATAGACAGGGAGATTCAGGCAGTAAATGTAGCAGGAGTCAGGAGGAAAGCAGAGTAGTGGGCAGAGTGTCCTGGGATAGCTCAAAGGGGGTGGAAGGAGTTATTTATTTCTAATTCTCTACCCTGCCATCTTCCAAAGAGTTTTGAGGAGGTTACAATAAGTTCATATATACAACAAGGCTGTCAAAGTAGAAAATTAAAACTAATATATAGAAGGAGGAAAGTAAAAGAAAAACAAAAATATCTTCAAACTGATTGAGCATTAAATTTAACACAAAGCTTCCTGGCAGTCATGGTAAAAAGAGAAATACAAGAAGTTAAAATGATTCAAATACAAAATGAAACATGCTAGTGTATCAGGAGAGATTCTCCAATGCTAAATCCTAGAAATCACTCTCGAGATTTCTGGATGGATGGATGGGTGGGTGGGTGGGTGGGTGAGTGGATGGGTGGATGGGTGGATGGGTGGATGGGTGGATGGGTGGATGCGTGGATGGATGGATGGATGGATGGATGGATGGATGGATGGATGGATGGATGGATGGATGGATGGATGGATGGATGGATGGATGGATGGATGGATGGATGGATGGATGGATGGATGGATGGATGGATGGATGGATGGATGGATGGATGGATGGATGGATGGATGGATGGATGGATGGATGGATGGATGGATGGATGGATGGATGGATGGATGGATGGGTGGGTGGGTGGGTGGGTGGGTGGGTGGGTGGGTGGGTGGGTGGGTGGATGGATGGATAGGTAGATAGGTAGGTAGGTAGATACAGACAGAGATATAGAAATATGTATAGATTGAGTGTGTCCCCCCAAAATGTGCATTGAAATCCTAATTCCTGTACCTGTAAACATAATCCTGTTTAGAAATAGGGTTTTTCCTTTGGTATGTAAATGAGGTCACTTCTGAGTTATAAAAAAAGAAGAATAGACACAGAGACACACTGGAGGAAGACAGATGCCAAGGTACTCCTGGGGCTACTGACAACGAAGAACCCTCCCTTGAAGCTGATGCCCTGATTTGGACTTCTAGCCTCCCCAACTGTGAAACAATAAATTTCTGTTCTTTAAAGCCACCCACTTGTGGACTTGTGGTATATATTTTTTACAGCAGCACTAGCAAACTATGAGAATCCGAGAAAGACAAGGACATCAAAGTCAGAGTGTTGGGAACTAACTCCATGCCTCATGAGTTTCAGATCCAGAGAAAGTACTAGGACTAGAGTTCCAATACTCATATGGGCATCAGTCCATGCAAGGCTGGGTGTCTGGAATTAAACCCCTTGCATAAAGCCTGGATTTTTGAAGAGCTGTTCCATCTGCACAAACAGGACCAGAAAAGTGGCACTCACAGGGAAGCTGTGAAGAAGAGTGCTGCCTGCCTGGGCCCCAGGTGGGGAAAAAGATATTGGGACCAAGCCTGTGTGGGATCCAGATTTACTCTCCCTTTCCAGACCACTGAAGGCCCAACACAGCCATGAGCATGCTCTGAAAAACTTTTACAACCAGGACTCATCAGACTCAGCCGGGTGATGGGAAACCACTGAAGATGAGCTCACAATCATAAATTATAAACAGTCAAGGAATCAGACCCATGAGAGTCCTCAGAGGAAGCAAACACAAGGGAACTTGCAATAACGGCATGATCTGAATGAGAATGTAAAACTAGGGGGTCCAAAGGATGTCAAAGAACACAACGGAAAGAGTCTTTAACAACTATTTTGTTTGTTTCCATTGGCCGTTATTGAGACACCTGCTGGGTGACTTTTTGTTTTTGGTAGCCAGTCCTAGAAACGACCAGCAATGGCAGCTGAAAATATAACATTAAAATTAACATCATTCTAGGTGTTGACATGAGTAGAGCAAAGCTAATGAGCCCCTTTGGTGCAGCTTGTGCTGTTCTGCCTTGAAATAAGGGTAGACCTTGAAATTCAGACAGGACTGATTGGTCTCCTGGGCTATGTTTTCTTATAGACATGGCCAAACTCTGGTGAAAATCTGAGCGCTGGTCCCCATAAGGAAGGAGATAAGTTTTAAGCCCAGTTATAGACACTCAGAATTTTCTAGGTGCTTGGTTCACTAGAGAAAAAGGCACGTTTACAAGTAGTAATTAACTGCACCTTCATCATAACCTTACGAAGAAGGTACTATTATTACCCCCTTTTTTTAGACAAGGAAGCTGAGGCACAATCAGGTTAACCAGGCCTGAGATCTCATACCTGTAAGGGACAGAGCCACACTTTGAATTCAGGTGGTCTGGATCCAGAGTGCTTGCTGCGGTGACTACACTGCAGATATTTGCTGAATCCCCTCAACAACCTGGTGAGATAGGTATGGTTACCATTTAACAAGTGGGTACCTCTAGCTTCCCATGCCAGCGGGAACTCTTGATCCCCTTCCCACCTACCTACTAGCCCCACTCATCCCAGGTCAGTGCATGGCCATTCACCCTGCTGCTCAGACCAGAAAGCTCCTTGTCATCACTGATACTTCTTTCCTTCACGTCTCTACCCAATCCATTAGCAAGTCCTGTTGGCTCATCTCTATCCCCAAAAGAGACCCTAAACCTGACCTGTTTTTACCACCTCCACTTATTTCCACTGAACCCAAGCAACCATGTTCCATCTTTTGCAAGTCCCTGTTTTACCTCCTGCTCTTGGTAGTTTTCCCTCCACATGACAGCCAGAGGGATCCTGCTAAAATATATCCAAAAAAAACCATCATTGTCTTTTCCATGCATTTGCTTTCAGTATTTTTCTTGATTCATATGTGTGTGTATAGAGCTGTCTTCATAAGATCGTGAGTATATCAAGTTTCCACGGTGTGCTTATTTTAAAACCTAAAATTACATTGTGAACATCTCTCCAATGCCTTTAAAATGGCTTCAACAAAGAAGAAAGGGCCAAAATCAACAGCTTCAACAAATAGAAAAAGAACAGCAAAAGAAGTCCACAGCCACCAGAAGAAAGGAAATAATAAACATTAGAGCAGAAATAAATGAATCAGAAGGCAGAAAAACAATCAAAAGAATCAAGAAGACCAGAAGCTGGTTCTTGCAAAAGAACAATAAAATCGACAAACCATTGGCCAAATTGACAAAAAAAAAGAAAGGGAAGATGCAATAACCCAAATAAGAAATGAAATGGGTGACATTACAACAGAATCAACTGAAATAAAAAGGATCATAACAGAATATTATGAAAAATTATACTCCAACAAATTTGGAAATCTAGAAGAAACAAACAAATATCTAGAAACACACTACCTACCCAAAGTAACACAAACTGACGTAGGAAATTTGAACAGACCCATAGCAAAAGAAGTTAGGGAAGAGGTCATAAAAAAAACCTCCCCCTCCCACCAAGAAAAAAAAAAAAGCCCTGGTCCAGAGGCTTCACTGGCGAGTTCTACCAAACATTCAGAGAAGGGTTGACAACAGTACTATTCAAAATATCCCAGCACATAGAAAAGGAAGGCATGCTCCCAAATTGACTCTATGAAGCCAGCATAACCCTGATACCAAGGCCAGGCAAAGATACCACTAAAAAAAAATTATAGGCCAATATCCCTCATGAATATAGACAACAAAATTCTAACCAATAGAAATCAATAGTGTATCAAAAAAATAATACATCATAGCCAAGTGGGATTCACACCAGGTATTCAAGGATGGTTCAATATTAGAAAATTAATCAATGTAATCCACCACACAAATAAAACAAAGAAGAATCACATGATCACCTCAATTGATGCAGAAAAGACATTTGATAAAGTCCAACAACCATTCTTAATAAAAACTCTCAGCAAAATAAAAACAGAAGGAAAATTCCTCAACATATTAAAGGCATGTATACAAAGGCAACAGCCAATATTATTCTCAATGGGAAGAGACTGAAAACATTCCCCTTGAGAATGGACACCAGACAAGGATGCCATTTATCACCACTGTTATTCAATATTGTACTGGAAGTCCTAACTAGAGCAATAAGACACAAAAGGGAAATAAAGGGTATACAAATCGGTAAGGAAGAAATAAAACTATCCCTGTTCACAGATGACATGATCATATACATAGAAAACCCCAGCGCTCCACAAGAAAGCTACTGGAACTAATAGAAGAATTCAGCAAAGTGGCAGGGTACAAGATCAACATACGAAAATCAGTTAGATTCACCTGAATACTTCTAGCTACAGAGGAAATGGGACTAACTTCCTGAACTTTTAGAAAAGGGAGGAAAAATACTTTTCTGACCAGCTTTCACCCACACATCTGCATCTGACACACCAAACCAAAAAACCAAACCCGCTGCCGTCGAGTCGATTCTGACTCATAGCGACCCTATAGGGTAGAGTAGAACTGTCCCATAGAGTTTCCAAGGAGCGCCTGGTGGATTCGAACTGCTGACGTTTTGGTTAGCAGCTGTAGCACTTAACTACTACTCCACCAGGGTTTCCATCTGACACATATGCATCCATATATACGTTTAGCATGTAATTGTGAATCATAGCATAGGAATATTTTCTATTCTGTTAAAACTTAACATTATCTTATTTACAGTTTTCCTGTTACTACTAAAGCCTTAACCTCCTCAATTTAGATGGATAAATATTTGGATAAATATTCCATAGTGAACAAATGCTTCCTTACTCATTTACTTCCCTACTGTTGAACATTGAGACTGCTTCCAAAATTTTGCAATTGTGTGTGTCTTTCGCTGGTATGCTTTCTCCTTGTGAGTAATCATCAGTGTGTCTGTGTTTCTGTTGTCCCTTTGGCTACCAAGAAGCTTAGAGTCATATTTATGATTGAAGTGTACCAATGTATGCCCCGCTTCAAAGGGCTATATTTTTATGTTCGTTATACACCTTACTCTGTCTTTTCATCTCTCCAGTCCTGGTATTTTACTACTTATTTACATTTTATTATGTTTCCTGTTCATCTCCTCAAAGCCTTATGGAAAGAGGTAAGGATACAAATTGTTATATAATCAAATATTTACTTAATGTAATGCTGAAATGGCCCTGTATAGGAATATAGCTTTTCTTCTGTCTAGGAATCACTAGTTAGTATACTTGAGACAGTTTTCAAGAATGACATCACCAGAACAAATAGTCCGAACGCTGTTAGGGCCCTTGATATACACGACCCCAGAGCTTTACAAAGGGAAGAGGGAAATGTGGTTGAAACGTGATCAAGGTAGCAAGCTGAACCCTCAATTATACCTCCAAACCCAAGTGAAAGGGCTGAGTTTTGTTGAGTGCAAAAGGTAGTTGGGGGTTGGGGGTTTCACCTGCAGTCTGCCTCTCAATGTCTTTCTTTCACTTACCAACTTTATAACGCAGCACCATTGCCTCCAGCCTGCCCTGAAGGATGTGGATGGCGAAGGAATGACAAAGGGCTGGGAAGAGGTGAGGGAGGGAAGGAGGCCCTGTCTCTGACCCTCGGTGGCTCCTTACTTTTCTGGGAGTTGGCTTAGCCTTTGGAAACCTCGGCCTGACCTGCATTTTGTACAAAGCAAGCCTTACATGGCCTCTCCCATGAGCGACATGGCAGTATCATCTTATGACTAAGGGTTTGAACAACAAGGGCAATCATCCACTTCCTTTAGACAGGACCCTTCGTTGAACATCCTGGGATATGGCCTAAATTAGGTATTTCTTATTTTTAAATTTTTTAATTAATTTTTATAAAAAGTCACAGGAACACAGGATTTGTTTTCACTGTGGCCTGTGAGGAATAAACCATAGGGGGTAGGGCACAGTCGGGTGAGGACTGGTTTTTCTCATCTGTAGTGAAAAACATGAACATTTCCTCCAGGTGTCTGCTGGACCCTGAACTCCTGTCCAACAGGCAGATTGTCTGCTCACTCCCTGCCTCCCTGGCTTGTGGGGAGTAATTCTGGGCATGGACTGCATCCCCAGGGCCCAGGAGTGCTAGGAACTCAGTAGGCGCTCCAGGAGCATTAAGGGAATGAGCGCCTGAATGATTGAATATAGGTCCCATTCTAAACCCTGAAAGGCAGGAGAGGCCTTAGGTAAATGCTTATCAAATGAACGATGGGTGGATGGGTGGATGGATGGATGGATGGATGGATGGACGGATGGATGGATGGACGGATGGACGGATGGACGGATGGACGGATGGACGGATGGACGGACGGATGGACGGACGGACGGACGGACGGACGGACGGACGGACGGACGGACGGACGGACGGATGGATGGATGGATGGATGGATGGATGGATGGATGGATGGATGCATGGATGGATGCATGGATGGATGCATGGATGGATGCATGGATGGATGCATGGATGGATGCATGGATGCATGGATGCATGGATGCATGGATGCATGGATGGATGGATGCATGGATGGATGGATGCATGGATGGATGGATGCATGGATGCATGGATGCATGCATGGAGGGATGCATGGAGGGATGCATGGAGGGATGGATGCATGGATGCATGGAGGGATGGATGGATGGGTGCATGGATGGGTGCATGGGTACATGGATACATCCATGCATAGATGGATGGGTGTGCTACACTTTAGGGCTTAGGAAATAATTCCTATGCTACACGGGGTTGTACTAGATGACTTCAGGGTTTCAGCCCACTCTAGGATTCAGCATCTCCATGGTACTGACTGTGCATTTCCAACCCCCATGCATTTGCCCATGTCACAACCTCCGCAAAACCTGCCATTGCCCCCTCATCTGTCCTCATCTGCCTGGCAAATCGTTACTCATCTTTCAAGGAGCAGCACAATTTCCCTAATCTTTTCTCTCCTGGGTTAGTTGCTCCCTCTTCCTGGCTTCTCTCACTGCCCACGTTCCACTGACAGTAGTCCTATTTCATAAGGTATCACCCTCATGGAACAGGGGAGCTCCTGGATGGCAAAGTCCAGGCAAGTGCTCCCTGTGTGCCCAGCCTGACATCCAGCTCAGTCTATGCTTTGGGAATTAAATTGACTTCCGAGCTCAGCCTATTTTGACTTCTTTAGAGCATCCTAGATAGTCTGTGACCAGGATCCTACAAAAGTGTTTTGAAGATTATGCAGGGCGGGCAATTAGTGACTAAGGCTTCACCTGTGCACCTGAAAGTCAGAATTTTCATCCTTCTTGGCTTGAAAGTTACATGAGCTTCATTATGTATTTCCATCACATTAACATTAAAAAAAAAAAAAAAAAAAAAAAGCTCTATTCATAGAGTTTTATCTCTGAAGCAGAAGGGCATGTTTTCTGGTTTTAATTGCTGGACCTAGAGCTCAGGAGTGAGGCATTCAGCAATCTGCTGTGATGCCCTGAGCCACGATTGGGGTTGCTTGGAAAACATGAAGACCCTGTGACTTGCAAGGTAGCTGAAAATGCCAAGGCACAACCAGCAATGATGATTTTCTCTTCTTAAGAACGAGTCCTCATCCTGATGTTTGTAATCTGAACATTAACATCCCCAACAAATTGTTACTCAGAACACACATGTACTCTCATCAGGTCCAACTATTTGGAGACAAAATGGGCTCTTCCAGATCACCTTAACTCCCCGTTTTCCAGGTGAGGAAACAGGCTCAGAAAGGGGATGGAATTGACCCAATGTTACAGGGCTAGTTACTGATGGAGCCATGGTGAAGAACTGAGTTGAGCCTATCCTTTGGCCCACTAGTAATCTCCAAACTTGGCCTTCTTAGAAGGGCTGTGGGAGGGGTGGGCTGTGTGAGGGACAGGCAGCCACGAGTGTTAACACACTCACCTTCAGCAATTTCCAATACTCTGTCTAGGTGTTTCCTCACCAACCCTAAAATGGAGAGTCGCCCCAAAATGAGCCCATCCCTGTGTATTCCAACTAGAAAGTGAGCATCTTGGTTCTGCTTTCTGTATGGGAAAGAAACAAAAAGCCTCAGACATCTGTGTTTTAAAAGCCACCTGGGGAAAGCGAAGCCCAGGACCGACAGAAAGCAGAATTGCGTCTCTGGCAATGCTTATTCTTCAAGCCCCTAGAAAATGCTGAACAGCAGGTCTTCTCCCGGATGGCATCCAGCTCCATGTTTATTGTGGAATTCAAACCCCACTTCTTTTGCTCCACATGGCCTTGGGAGAATGGTGATTTCTTTGGGGTGAAGAAGGGACATAGAAGAACGTGATCCCCTTGTTTTTCTTCTCATCTCTGCCTGTGAGTAGAGCCGACGACACACCTTAGCAGGGAGGCTTGATGTTTTCATTTTTTGCAAGCTGTCTTTGCAAAGACTCCTTGGCTACCTAGCTCGGCACCTAGTTCATGGTTAGTGCCCATCAGTGTGTCCAGAAGGGGTTGGAGTGGAATGTTTTTTGTCCCTTTAGGAGTAAAAAACATGGGAAGAGAGTGGTCAAGGACTCAGTAGGTCACTGACCCCTTCTGAGCCAGGGCAGGGCCGACCCTCACTCAGGCAAATGTTCTTTTGTGCCTAAGTGGCTGAAACCCAACAGAGCACGGCCTGCTTCGATCCCCATCCTGTTGGCTATGCCGTTCCCAGCACTGAGAAGAGCCAAGCTAAATGGCTATTTCACTCTGTAAGACCTTGCTTCCTCTTCTAGATCTGCAAGGGTGTCTCCAAAGAAAGTTTCCTCAAATCTGTTAACACAGGGAGGGAGACAAGTCTTCCTGTGGGGTTTTCTCAAAAAATCATGGGTGGTCATTGGGCCGCCTTGTCCAAAAACCTCATTTTGTAGATGGGGAAACTGAAGGACCTGCCCAAGGTAGACAGCCATTGTGGACCTTGGGGCAGGGTCTCCATCTTCCTCATTCTGACCCCTCAGTGCTTCATCCAATGGCTCATACTGGTATTCAGGACATGTTAGCGGAATTTAACCAAACCCAAGTCTAGTAATTCCCAGCAAAGTGCTTTTTCTTCTAAACTACTTGTCCCCGACCTTGGCTGTGGATGTGAATCTCCCATTCATTTTCAAGAATCCTGTGGCCTGGTCCCATTTCCAGAGATTCTCGTGGAATTGGTGTGGGGTGTGGCCTGGGCACTGGGGATTTCCAAAGCTCCCAAATGACACCTGCGTGGGTCAGGAGGGGCTGAGAACCTCTGTCCTAAGTCACGCTGCTTCATGCAGGTCAGTGAAACCAGCGGTCTCTCATGTTAGCTCCTCTCCTCCCAGATGTGGACCTAAGGCTTTGGGTCAGAAGGAAAATGGCAAGAGACCTTCTATTCACCCCTGGAAACAAGCTGTCCATCCCCCACCCTTAAGAGACACAGAAATGGACAAGGTTTGGAGATCAAGTTAAATGTCCAATTTATTTTTATAACTTGAAACCAGAACAAACTTGGTTTTCAACAAGCGTACAAATGAAATGGCAGACACATGCTGAACTCAACATTGTGACATTAAGGGAAAAAAAGAGGCCCAAAATCTTGTACAGAGAATCAAAGGAACAATAAATATTTTACTAAGCCATATTGACATGACTGCCTGTCATCTCAACATTTTATCCATAATAATAAAAAAAAAAAAAGTGCCCGTTTCTTAAACGGAGCACAAATACCAAGCAATAATAAATAGTTCCAAACTCGTAGTAAAAGACAAAACCTCCAAGTAAACAACAAAAGCTCATACAATAAGTAATAGAAAAGGTAATAAAATATTTCGCCTTGCCAGTACAAATGCAAACAACTGAAATCAAGGTAACTTTGCTTTGCAGGCTGAGATACAAAGAGCACTGAGGTCCCAGGGTTGCCTGTGTTCAACAAAACCTTCAGCTGACTGACTGGTCTTCAGAAGCGGGGTGAAAGGCTGCTTTCCATACTTGTTGAGTTTGGCTAAGAGTGACTCAGTCCCTCCTCTCGCCGTCAACAACCCTCTAAAGGTAAGTGGCAGATTCCAATTTGGGGCAACATTGAAGAAAGTTCTGGCAGTGTGGAAACTGGCCTGAGGTTGGCCGGGGGGCATCCAGGGGTAGGGCCTCTCTCACTGGGCCAGCTGCTTCGGTGTTGGTGTTCTAAACACACAAGGGCAGCAAAATGCTCTCTTCTCTGCTACCGACAGAGACGTGATGCCTATGCTTTAGGATGGCTTAGTCCTGGCATTCTGGTGGCTTGGTTTAAGCCAGTGAACAGCTGCTGGTGAGAGCTGGTGAGCTGTCCTAACTGCAGGGGATACCTGGGGGGCTCTGGTTGTCTTCGCAGCGTGGCCACATGAGCGGCAGCCCCTGGGTCTCTGGGTCAAGCGGGCAGGAAACTCAAGTCTCACTGTTCTCCCTCCTTCTCCCCTTAACTTTGCAAGGGTAAGTGGCAAGGAGCACAGAGCCCATGAAACACAATGCTCCCAGAAGAGAGATTTCCGCATGTGGTTCAGATCTGCCCCAAAGGGTGCTTGGTTATGCTTCCCTAACCTGAAAGAACATTTTCTTACATTTCCTGAAATTAAAATTTAAAAAAAAAATGCCTTTCTGATATAGGTATTTAAAAAAAATTATTCCCTCATCCAAAAAACCACCACTTTATTATTTCAAAGCTACTTGGCTTTACAAAAAAAAGAGAAAAGAAAGAAAAAGGAGGGGGAAGGGAGAAGGTAAAGAAATGAAATGAACAAATAAAGGCCGACAAAGACGCTGGAGGTGGACACACAGGAAGGAGAGAGAGAAACGGAAAGGCACCGAATTCATCCCAGGCCCTCGGCACTCGGAGACTGACCGAATGTCCGAATGTAAGTTTCGGAGAGAAAAGCAGCAAAGCAGGTCAAGAGACAACAGGCCAGCGCTCTCCAGGGGACGCAGGGGTCCTGGCTGAGCTGGGTCAGGGCGCCGGCCCTGGCCTCGCCTTCCAGAACCCGGCTTAACACTGGGCTCGGCAGCAGACTGCGTCACCTGGGCCTGGCGGATGCACCAGCTCCTTTCAGGACATTCGATGTGTTTTCAAGGACTAAGAAACCCCGTTTGCATTTCTCTCTGCTCTTACGGGCGGGAGAGGTGGTGGTGTCGGAGGCGGCGGCCGCCACCGTGGCAATGCCAGAGATGCCCTCTGGATTTCTACTCTCATCTGACAGATGGCCTCTTAGAGAAAGGGAGGACTCTGTGGAATGTCACCAACAACTTTACAACAACGGATTTTCCCACTCAACACGAACAGCGAATTCCCCGCCAGGTCTCCTATGGCCACACCAGGGAGCCTTGATGCAAGGTTTGGGGCCTTCAGAGGGACGCCCTGTGATGCCAACAGTCCTTTGTGTAGGCCAATTCTGACAAAAATATATACAACTAAAATGATGTGGGAACCAAAGCAGTGAACTATTTCCTTTTGTTTCTTTTCCTCAGAGGTTGTCAAACAACCTTTTTTTTTCTCCTGTACAGTAAGGACTTAACATACAAATTTTTTTTTTTTTTTTGCAATATTTTATCCTGCCAAATTAAAAAAATATATTATGGCAGCCTGTTTGTTTTTGTTTTTTTGGTTTTTTTTTCTTTTTATTTCCAAATTCACTAACAAAAAGGTACATTAAATCCCTTTAAAAGGACAAGCTTACAGTTAAAAAATTACAAGCTCCAGTAAAAATACAGCAAGTGCCTACGTCATATGAACCAACCAATATATCCATTCCAGAGGGAGGTGGGAAGAGAAAAATAAGTACAGGTCAGAAATGTGATTTTTTTTTTTTTTTTCTGCAAAGCAATAACAATATTTAGCACTTTTTTTTTCTACATACTTTTTCTACATGGTGTAGCAACCCCCTTTTAATCCCCAAATACAAGTTTCTATACATTTTTTTGAAATAAAAATTCAACACCCAAGGCAGAAAAAAATTTACTAAAACTCCGACTTTACAGTTACTGGGACAAGAACAAATTTATAGACCCACCATGTAAATTTTACTGCAACATTTTTCAAGGAAAAGAAAAGGGGTGGTTTTTTTTTTTTTTTTTTTCTTGTTTTGTAAAATGCCCAGGCATTCTCGATTATTACGAATACTGGTCCACTTTTACAGTCATCAAGAAATTTTAATATATATAATATATACTAAAACCCCGTCACCAAAGGAAAACAATATACACATGGCCACTGTGGCATTTTTGTATAACCTATTAAGCAAACTTTGAAAAAAAGACCGCTCCAACACACACACACACACACACACACAATTTTTTTTCACCCTTGTTTGTATCCAATACTGTAAACGTATTTTTAAGACAGAGTGCACTAAATTTAACTTTAGAAAAAAATGCGCCATTGTTCCTGAATTGTTTGTTTTTCATTCAACGATATCAGCACGTAACTTGTGTCACTTGAGCAGTAAATTCAGCAGTAAATCACCTCCACTCCATATCTAAGCAGCGTTGTCCCCAAAACAAAAAAAGGGCTGAGGGTAATTCAACTAACAGGCGTCCAAAGTTGTGCTGGGTTTGTGTCTTCATTTGACTGGGTCTTATGGCATTTCATGTCCTCTATCTTCAACCAGGGTTTGTTTTTGTTTTTGTTTTTTAATGTATTTAAAGTAAATGTGGCTTTGTTTGTTTCTAAAGAATGTACTTTTCTCATCTCACTTTTTTAAAAAGTCTTTTCATTTCAAAAAAAAAAAAAAGTTTTGCATTTGTCTCAAGAGACTCAAATAGGAAGATCAGTTTCCAAGGCACTCACGTCAAATTGGATGGCAGCAGAAAAACTGTCCAATAAATTATTTTATTTTGTTCTTTATAGTGCCAGTATTGTGAACGCCACGCTTAGCAACACTGACACTCCATCTCAGCTGTCCCTTACAGTCTAACCCACCTCTGGGCCAAGGAGAAGACTATGCTGCAATTTCTTGTTGAGAAGCCATTTCATTTAAATGCAAACAAAAGCTTTAAAGTGCGGGTCAACAAAATCCAAATGTCTAATCTCAACAGTCCAATGTGCAGTTCCTTGCAACCTAACGGGATGGGGGAAAAAAACTGGGAAGTAGCGCTGGGTTCCTTCCTCTGCTTTCCCGAGAAAAGGGACTAGAAAGAAATTCACAAGACTTTTCCCCTCTGCCTATGATGTCACCAGGTGCCTTAGATGAGAGGGCACTGACTGACTTCCTCAGGTAACCATCAGGGCATCTGTCTGCTTGAGACCTACCCATTATCACTTGTAGCAATATCCAACATGGGATTTATATGGTGGGGTGGCGCAGAGAGAGAGGCCATCAAGCCAGGAGAAGCTGCACGACCAGCACGGTGTCTTCCTTTCTGTGTCATGGCAGGCCACTACCATCTACCCCAAAAAGGACGCTTGCCTATTTCATTTAGCCTGATCTACAGCAAAGAGCCAAGACAGCATCCCAGGGCATACAACACTCCAGGAAAAGGACAGCGCGCCGTGTTCATGCACGACTTCAGAGGCTCTTGGGCCAGTCTCTGGCGCCTGCTCTCAAAGCCCTTCCCCCTTCTCTGGCGGTGCGGAGTGGCACCTGCCCCTCAAGGTGCCTCTCTCCTCCCCACCACCACCAAAAGTTTTCCTTATATAACGCGAGGGTTGAAATCAAGACAGAACAGGCCGCTGCTGCGCAGGACGTCATCCGTGCCACATCTCCATTCCAATCCTGAAACAAAGTGCTACAACTTTAAAGATTGTTATCGCTGTATATCCACACCCCCGCCCCCCTCACAACGCATGCCGCTTTGTCATCTCAGGACAAAAGAAAAGAGAAGGAATCAAAAGAGTAAACGACTTTAAAAGTCATTTAAGTGTTGGCTTCTTCACAAGAAATTACACATGCTTAGCTTAAATTTCAAAAAAGCAGCGCCCCCCCCCCCCACAAAAAATTATAATTTAAAAGATAGGCTTCCCTTCTACATTGTAAATCACCTCAGGCTACTACCGGCTTAAAAAAAATGAAGGGATGGATATCCAACAGAATCGTTTAAAGGAATTTCAACAGAAAGAATTATAATAAAAAGTACCTGCACATGCCAAAAAAAAAAAAATTACAAAACCCAATAAATACAGAAATTATTGCACAGTTAAAAGGCTCCACAATGTTTGCTGCCTTAATCCACCCTCGGGTTTCCATAGGACTTTGCAGACACAGGTTGGGTTGGAGTGCCGCCTCCCCTGCGCCCCGGGGACACGCGGGGACACGCGGGGTGCTAAGTGGCGGGGACACGCAGGCGAGTCAGGTTAGCATTCTCTCGGTTGGCAACAGGTCCACTGTACAGGTGCGGGGACCGGGCCGACGGCAGCGGCGCGCTGGCCGGATGGTGGCGGCGGCGGCGCCTTAGCTGCGCTCGGCCTGCTCGATTTTGACGTCGTTAGTCAGCAAGTGCTCGCCGTGCCACTTTTTCATGTGTTTCTCCAGGGTGCTGTAGACGCTGAAGGGCATCTGGCAGATGTCGCAGCGGTACACCTCCTTGCCGATCTGCCCGTGCGTCTTCATGTGGCGCGTGAGCTTGCTGCTCTGCGCACACGCGTAGTTGCACAGCTCGCACTTGTAAGGCCGCTCACCGGTGTGGCTCCGCCGGTGCACCGTCAGGTTGCTGCAGTTCTTGAACACCTTGCCGCAGTACTCGCACGTGTCGCTGCGCCGGCCCTCCTTGGAGCTGGGCCGCCCCGGGCCCGGGCCGCCCAGGTGCGGCGTGCTGCCCCCGCTGGCCGTGCCGCTGCGCCCCGACAGCCCGCCGTCCAGCAGGTCGCCGGGCGGCGTGGAGAAGCGCAGGCTGCCGTTCTCAGACGAGTGCTCGGACGACGTGGCGAAGGGCGACTGGCGCGCGTCCGTGAAGCCCAGGAAGGGGTCCTTCATGAAGTGGCGAGACGCGGCGTAGCCCACGAGCCACTGCGAGTACACGTTCTCCGAGGGAATGAGCGCGGCCGGCGGCAGCTCCAGGTCCTTCTCCACCTTGATGCGCTTGGCCGCGCTGGGCAGCCCGGGGCTGGGCAGCGGCGCCGGCTTGCGCGGGAAGAGCCCCGGGAAGGGCTCGGCGCCCGGGAAGCCACCGCGCCCGTTGACCGCGCCGCCTGCGCCCGCGTCCCCGCAGCCACCCGCGTCCTCATCGTCGCCGGGGTCGCCGGCCACGCTGCCCGCGCGCTTCAGGAAGGAGCCGCGCTTCTGCTTGTCGGCCAGCAGCTCGCCATACTGCGGCGGCAGCGCGCCCAGGCCCACGTTCTCCATGACCTTGCCCAGCACCAGCGCCTTCTCGTCGGCCAGCTTGGCCGCGCCCGCGCCCGCGCCCACGGCCACGCCGCCCACGCCGCCGCCGTTCTCGCGGCTGCGGCTCAGCTCCGAGTCCATGCTGAAGCTCGACTCGGGCCGGCTCTCGTTCTCCAGTAGCAGCTCCTCCTCCTCCTCCTCCTCCTCTTCGTCCTCCTCCTCGGGCTCGTGGCCGAGCGACGGGTCGCTCTCGTGGCGGAAGTCGCCGTCGGCCGCCTTGAGGCCCTCGGCGGCCAGCTCGCTGGTGCCCGGCTCCGGGGAGCTGGCAGCCGAGAGCCCGTCGTCGGAGCGGCCGGCCAGCGAGCCGGCCTTGTGCATGTGCGTCTTCATGTGCCGCTTGAGCTTGCTGGCCTGCGAGCACGCGTGGTCGCACAGCTGGCACTTGTAGGGCTTCTCGCCCGTGTGGCTGCGCCGGTGCACGATCAGATTGCTCTGGAACTTGAAGGTCTTGCCGCAGAACTCGCAGGACTTGCTCTTGGTCGGGGGCTGCGGCGGCGGCGTGCCACCGGGCGGCATGGGCGGCAGCGGCGGCGTGCTCAGGAACGGGGACTTGGGGCTGGGCTGGAAGGGGTTCAGGAGCCGGTGCATAGGGTTGCCGCGGCCCGGCGACACGGGCGGCGGCGTGGCGCTGTTGCCCGCCAGCTCGCGCAGCCTCCGCGAGAAGTCCATGGCGGGCGAGTCGATGGCCATGGGGTTCAGGCGCATGACTCGGTCAAAGGCACTGGGGTGCTGGGCGACGAGTCCCATCTCCTCGGCACTGAGGCGGTGCGGGTCCAGGTGGTGGCGCGGCGGCGGGCTGAAGAGCGGCGGCGTGCCAGGCAGGCGGCCCTCTCCGAAGCCCGGGTGCTCGCGCAGGAGGGGGCCCGTCATGCGCAGCAGGTTGAAGGGGTTGCTGTCACCCAGGAAATTCATGAGCGGCGACTGGGCCACGGCCTCGGGCCCGAGCGGCGGCGGGATGGTGAGGCGCGGCGTGAGCGAGCTGCTGGCCGGGCCCGGCTCCAGGTAGATGCGGAAGCCGTGCGTGTTCTGCGCGTGCTGCAGCAGGAACCAGGCGCTGGTGAAGGGCTGCTTGCATGTTGTGCAAATGTAGCTGGAAGGCTCGTCTTTACCTGGGGAGACACACGGACAGAAAGGCAGAGAGATGAGAAGGGGGACGGGCACCAGGTGGGCCAGATGCTGAAAGAGGGCTGTGGGGCAACTTTCTGGAGGCGCAGGGCCGCCACGAAGCCGGCCCTTAGGCCACTCTCTACCTGGCTGGGGACTGAAGGAGTCTGCTCTGTGGTCAGGCGACCCTGGGTTCAAGGCCCAGACTAGCCACAGGATTTCAATTCTGTAGGCCTGGTTTCCGCCCCTGAAGAAAGGTGTTCTTATCCTCGTTCTCTCAGAAGCTAAATGGGGTGAGAATGCCCCATTCCATAGCAGGTATTATATAAATGTTGGACTCTTTGCCCAGGAGAGTGTTTCATCAAACTGCAGCCCTACAAGGCTCTCTTACCAGGCAGTCATCCACAGCAGGGCTCCTCAAGCTGGGCACTATTAATTTTGGACCCTGGAATTCTTTGTTGGGGCTTGGGGTGGGCTGGGCTGGGCTGTCTTGAGCTATTTTAAGATGGCCTCTACCCACTAGATGCCATTAGCATTCCCCCTACCCCTCTGCCAAAATCCTGATGACCAAAAGTATCTCCAAATCAGAAATACCCGTTGCAACAAGTCAATTTGGACTCATGGCGGTCCCACAGGTTCCAGAGTAGAACTGAGCTCCATAGGGTGTTCAATGGCTTTGACCCTATGAAAACAGATCACAAGGTCTTTCTTTGTAAAAACCAAACCAAAAGTGTAAGAAATACTAAAGGGAGTTATTTGGTTAGAAAATCAATAACATCAGGTATCAGCCCAAGACCAGGGCACTGGGCAGAGCAATCAGAGGTCAACCCAGACAGGGAAATCACAAAAATAAATCAAGATTAAAAAATTCTCAAAACAAGGAAAACAGCGATGTTATTATGTAAAAGAAGACAACATTAAAACCATAAAGAGGGACGAAGAAAGGTAGTCATAGATCTTTCATATGGAGAGGAAGACAAGGTGATACAAAGAAATAAAAGTTGGGTTTAAATTTGGAAAAATGGAAGTAAATAATAAGGTAACCACAAAGGAGACAAACTATCCTACACATCAAAATAAAATACAAGAAAAAAAAATAGAGACTCAGTAGAAACAATCAACAACTGATATGGGGAAAAGACAATATATAATCTACTCAGCACATAAAATTAGGTGGGAAGAAGAAACTGTTAACAACACACAAAAAAAGACAAGGCCTTTCTTCTGTGACATCACTGGCTGGATTCATATCACCAACCTTTTGGTCAATAGCTAAGCCCAAACCATCTTCTCACCCAGGGACCCAGACATGCCAAATGTCCCCAAACCAAAAACCCATTGCCATCAAGTTGATTCCAACTTATAACGACCCTATAGGACAGAATAGAATATCCCCTGGAGGGCAGAATCACCTGTGGTTGCAATCACTGATTTAGACAATAGTGGATTCAAGGAAGTCCTACAGAAACACAACATCAAACTGAACTGTCTTGCAGGCATTTTTTGTTTTGTTTAAGAGAAGTGGCTGTGATAAAATGAGATTTTAATCATAGGAAAATCTAGTGTTTCAGAGAGCAGAGTCCATGCAAGAAACACTGTAAAATTTAAACATGCAGACTGAGAAAAGAAGAATGTTAAGGTGTTTTGAAGACCTCCGCGTGACAGACAGCTGGTTCCCCCGTGTTATCACATACATCCCTAACCACGACGTAGACTTTAGCTTCCATTAGACCCCTGGGGGGCTGGGGGGACACTCATCTAAATGAGTATTCCAAAGTCCTTTGCCAAAACACTAACTTAACGCAAAAAAGTCCCCAAATCCGACAGGGCAGTCAGGGTGGACAGCTGCAGATGTTGTTTTGTTAGAGAAGGCTCTGGTGACATCTCCAGCGAATTGCATCGGACACTGGTGGCACTCGGCCAGAATGTCACAGCCTTTGTCCATCATCCGGGCAGTTAACAAATGGAAGCTGAACGTTGAACCACACCCTGTCTTCCGGCTGCCCTCCTCAAACTGTGCGTGAAGCTCGCTGCCTTTCCAGTCTGCAACACTCACAATGCTTTACATACAAAAGGCAGGTGTGGACAGGCCCTGCCTTCTGTCATCACACACGCTAGTCGGAGAAGCAAAAGTGAAAAGGAAGCCTGCGCCTGACAGCATAAGACAGCCATGATCCTGAAAACCCTTTTGTTTTTTCAAACTTCACTCTCCCTGGAAGATTTTAAAGTTGCTACAGTAGCCACAAACTCCCTGGTGAAGCTAACCGTGCCACACCCAATATCAGTGAGGTGAAGTGGGGGTACAGAGGGGTGGGGAGTGGGAAAAACAGTCCCCCATCACAGCCTCTCCACCAACTTAAAACCAAAAAAAAAAAAAAAAAAAAAGACTCATCGCCATCGAGTCGATTTCGACGCATAGCGACCCTACAGGACAGACTAGAACTGCCCCACAGGGTTTCCAAGGAGTGCGTGGTGGATTCAAACTGCTGATCTTTTGCTTAGCAGCTATAGCTTTTAACCATTACGCAACCAAGGTTTCCTCCACCAACTTGAGGATTCTGAAATCCTGAGCAGAGAACATTTTTGTTTTCCACTTAGGAATCATGAGTGGAAATTGGAGCTATGGAGCCCTGATGGTTCAGTGGGTAAAGCGCTCAGCTGCTAACCAAAAGGTCAAAGTTCAAACTTCCCAGCAGCACCATGGGAGAAAAATGTTGCAGGCTGCTTCTGTAAGGATTATAGCCTTGGAAACCCTATGGGGCAGTTCTACTCTGTCCTATAGGTTGCTATGAGGCGGAATCAACTTGACACCAGCGGTTTGTTTGATTTGATTTGATTTTTTTTTTTTTTTGCACCCTTAGTAATGTTTATAGGCACAGAAACCATCGTTTGGAAACCAATATACAGGGATCATTTGACTCAGGGACCAAATGCCTCAAGTCCCTCCAAGGGCTCAAGTCATGAGTGTGGGCCCCTCTCCCCAGTTAGAAAATTCTGACAATTTCTGAGGGGGCCGACACCTCACAGAAACATAACAATGTCACAAAATGCTTCCTGCTGTCGAAGGGGTGGGGTGGAGATCCCCCAGGCCACAGAACCAACCAGGCCAGAACATCCGACACTGAAAACTAAGACATGCTTTACACGTTTAGTAAATATACAGGGATCATTTCACGTCCATCTCCTATCTGGCGTATGTGTATCTGGTGGTGAGGTGACAGAAATAAAAAGCGCATTTTGAAGTCCAGCCTCACCTCGCTTTTAAACAGCTCAAGGAGAACTCTGAGGCTATTTTCTTTCTCCAGGATGTCTAGGGAATTTCCTTCTCCCACTGAAAAGACAGAAAGATTCTCCCACTACGTCTGGATAATTCGGTTTCCAACACTTGAGCCCCTAAGGAGAAGCCTCACCACTCACCACCTCACAGCTGGGAGGCCTTCTCAAGGCCCTGGGCGGCCATGATTCTCACAGGCTGTGAGAACTACAGGGCCACACCAGCACCCCATCCTTCCCTGCCCGCTCGCCACACAGCTAACATCAAAAGTGCCAAGCCTCTCTCGAGGCCGACTGAGGGTGGACCATCTCCTGTCCTCAGCTTATTAGTTAATGTAGTTGAGGGAACTGAACATTTTACCTCAGACAGCCTCACAGAAAAGCTGGCCGGAAGCTGTATTTAGACTCCTCCTCAAATCCTTTTTTAGAGCAAGGTAGAACAAATAAGTAATAAATAAGAAGTAAGATAAAAAGTCCCTTTGTGACACAGAAGCTAATAACACAAATGAAGTGCGACATCCTACAAGGTCATAGATCTTCAAATTAAAGAGTGTTTCTGTCCCCCTCACCTCGCTCCAGCCACTCTCATTGATCGATTTGTGGCACGCAGCTGCTCTGACCCTTGATGTTTTTCAGTTGAACCCTCTCCTTCCCCCAATCTCTTTCTCATCATCTTCATTTTCTTGGGTATCCCCAGAGCACTTCCTGTTTCTCCTTCTGACTGCTGCACATTTTCTAGAAAGTTCTGTGGCTGGTGAGGAATATGGAGATGAGAAGAAAAGTGCAGGCTGAGAATGAAGACTGCTCTACAGCTGAAATGGCCGATTAAAATTTTAAAAAAAAAAAAACCCAACTCAAAATGGCAGCTGCTGGGAAGCATGTAGCTACATGTCCTAAAGAGCTCAGATGTTTCCACTTCTTGTTTAAAAAAAAAAAAAAGAAAGAAAGAAAAGAAAAAAAGGGCACTTGTAAAACTCTAACTTGGAGCAGCCCAGGGAGGAAGTTACCTGTCCATAATTCTCTGTGAGTGGGGAAGAGCCACATTTATTCATCAAGTGGGTCTCAGGGCCACCGGTCATGACCGGCCAGTGTAAGCTCTTTCTGTTCCGGGCCCCTGAACTGCTTTGGTTCCAAGACTTTGCTCCACACAATGGCAAGATTCACTGCAGGCAACTGCCTTCCCAGGATCTGACAGCTTCCAGGTTTTTTTTTAACTCTCCCAGCCCTCAAAGGCCTTCGGTAGGGGACTCTCTCTCCACCTCGCCTCCCCTTTCTTTTTTTTAATACAATGTTCATTTCCATATTATCACTTCATGGTTATCTCTTGCCCAGAAGTCGCCCTGAGCACTGGGACGCCTCACTTTTAAGAACCGAACAATGTCAGAAAGGCTTTGAAGAGCCACTTGGAACATTTTTCTATTCTGAAATTCACTAAATATTTTAAACATACCACGCACCGCCACGGATGGCTCCTTTTTAAAGGCAGCGAAAGACCCTTGGCAAGAGGGCCGCTTCTGACTCAGAGTCGGCCATTCTCCTTCCTGGGACCGGATGTTTCCTTCCTGACACCCCCTCCTCAAACTCAGGGCCTTTCAGACATGCCACCTGTCCAGAGGTGAGCTGAAGCCCAGACAGGGTCCAGGTCCCCTTCTCCCCTGTGGTAACAGCACTTCCAGGGGCTGCTGAGGTCCCAGCTGATCAGTGGATGCCTGGATTTATTTTGAAGTGATTTACCCAACAAATCAACGCTGGCCTACAGACCCAGAAACGTCACATGCATTGCACTCGCAAAATCACACTGGGCAGCTCAGAACCCAGGGACCGTGTCTTTTCCTCGTGTGCGTGCTTGCTTCTTTCTTTCCTAGACATTTTTAGAACCAGCTGGCAGAAACCCAAACTGGATCTTCCTTACTCTACTGGCCCTAAAGAGAGTCCTTTTAAGTCTTTCTCAAATGTGAAACGCGCCGCCTCATGGTGTCTCTGTTATGGAGGGCCCACAACACCGTGGGTTCAAATCCCCGCCTTGACGCTTCCAGGGATGTGAAGTCACCAAGTCACTTCACCTCTCTGGGCCTCGGTTTCCTCATCAGTAGAACGGAAATAATATACCTGCCTCACAAGAGGTCTGGGAGGGTCGGATAAGACCGTGGATATGAACTAGAAAATCAAACCCAACCCACTGCTGTGGAGTCAATTCCAGCTCATGGCAGCCCCACGTGTTACAGAATATAACTACCCCATAGGATTTTCTTGGCTATAAGTGGCGCAAATGGTTAAGCACTGGACTACCCCCCAAAAGGCTGGCAGTTCAGATCCACCCAGTGCTGCCTCAGAAGTAAGGCCTGGCAATCTGCTTCTGAAAGGTCACAGCCGTGAAAACCCTACAGAGTGCGGTTCTACTCTGCACCTTTGGGGTTGCCATGAGTCAGAATTGACAGCAACTACTAACAACAACAACCATCTTCACGGAAGCACAGCATTAGGGCTTCTTCCGCAGCACCACTGGGGGGGTGTGACTCGCCAACCTTTAGGCTAGTAGTCGAGCACAAACCAAGCCATTTGTGACACCCAGGGACCTTATGTATATGGACAGTTTTATGCCCACGCCCTACAAAGCATACACTGCTCCTCGGATGTTACGGCTGGGTTTTGCAGGGTGTGTTTTTTATTATCCACCTCATACCTGGTCATGGAGGTTTCAGGGATGCCTTCCCATGTAACACTGGCAGTAATGAAAACCCTGGAGGAATTCTAATATAGCCCGCCTAGCGCGTTAGAGGGTCCAGGGAAGCGGAAACTTGGAAGCTTAAAGAAACATGGATGTTTTACGGTGACTCAGGAACCACATGCAACCTGACTCCCACGATGAAATCTCCTCTCCCTTTGCTGTGCAGTGTGTGTGTGTGTGTTTTTTTAATAACAGGCATGTAAATAATTGTTGCTCCTTATTATGCTGGTTACTCTAATAATACCATAAAGGTATCAGGGATGTTCAATAAAAACCTTTAATTGAATTATTATTAAATTACAAGGCCTTAATTGACAGTGCTGGTTTAACAAGTCTCCTCCTAAGGCCAAGTGACACCAAACAGGAGCATTTTCCCACCTGTGTGGCTTCGTGGTTCCCTGCTGCCCAGGACCGAGCAGCATGGAGGCAGCCACCTCCCGGCTAGGCAGAGCCGGTGTGAGTGCCTACAGGGCATTCTGCAACATGAGGGGCCACGACGGTCCACGCGCCCTTTTACAGCTTGCAAAGTGCTTCGCAGTTGGTTTGGCATTTTCAGGTATGTTTGCTCGTCCCATTGTTACTTAGCACGCCTCAGAGTGGGGCCAGGCAAGGACTGTGTCCCTGTGAACACAGGCCGAAACCAAGGCTCAGGGGAGGCAGCCACGTCACATAGCTTAAGGGCAGGGGCCACGCTTGCCTTGGGCTTCCCAACCCCAAGCCCGGGCTCCTTTCGTGACCGCGCACCTTCCAGCACACAGAGCACCTAAGGGATCAATGGGTCCCTCTAAACACATCGGGGCCTGCTTCACAATGAACGGGGCCAGGAGTGAGATTCCCACACCACACTGTGGGAACTCTCTGAGGGAAGGGGTTGAGTACTGCTAGACGAACCCTAGTCAGGTCCACCACAGACCTTGCCCCAAAGGGGTAGAAGGGAAGACTTTTCACGGAGCAGGGCCAGCCCACGGGGTGCAACCTGCAACTCAGGACCTGGTAAAGAGCTGAGAAATGCCCAAAGCAGCCAATTTGGGGAATGATGCTGAATTCCAGGGGCCCCTATGCCAGCCCCACCCCTCTCTGAATTTCAGGGTACTCACCATCCAAGGAGAGAGCTGGTCTCATCGACCAACCACTCACTCCTCCAGGATCTAAGCCTGCTATCGCCACAATTCCAACGTGGTCATAATTGCTCTCACTATTACCTTAAAGGTTGGCAGTTTGAACCCACCCAGTAGCGGTACAAAGAAAGGCCTGAAAATCCACCTCCATAAAGATTACAGCCAAAAAACCCACTGGAGCTGCCCTCATCTGTAACACACGGAATTACCCTGAGCTGGAATCAACTTGATGGCAGCGGTTTATTATTATTATTATTATCCCTAATATTTGTAGAACCTTATTAGTTCAGAAACCCTCTCTCCCTCCATGACCTCAGAAAGAAATTATCAGTTGGTCATTCTAGGGGTTTTTATGGAGCCTGGGTGGCGCAAACACTTAAGTATTTGGCTACTAACTGAAAGGCGGGGTGTTCGAATCTATCCGAGGTGCCTTGGAAGAAAGACCTGGTCTGTTTCTAAAAGGTCGCAGCCATTGACAACCCCATGGGGCACATTTCTACTCTGACACACACGGGGTCACCATGAGTCAGACTCAACAGCAACTGGTCTATTTCGGGGTCTTTGTACGTTTCCATTGATATTATTTGTGAGCGTGGTCGTCTACAGAATCTACAACCTTTCTTGCTTGTTCTGAACGCATCTATCCAACCTCAGCCTTGCAGAGCAAGAAGGTGGAGCTCGGGGCATAACAACAACAACAACGGTGATCACAAGAAGCCATTGTGAAATCCTTAGCACAGGCCAGGCCCTGAGCCGAGTACAGGCACAACCTCACACCTTGCTCCCAACACCCATGAGGTAGGAAGTGTCATCATGGCCATTTTACAGATGAGGAAACTGAGGATTGAAGGAGATGAGGCGATCTGCCCAGGGCCACACAGCTGGCAAGATGCAGAGCCATGCTCTGGAGCCGTGTGCCGTGCCGCGAAGACCCTGGGTCAAAAGAGAAACATGTACAGACTCAGGGTCCCCAGAGCCAAGGGACCTGGAGAGGCGGTGGGAACAGCTACCCTTGCTTCAGTACCCTACCTTTCACAACCACCCAGGTGCTAACTATATGTCAAAGTGTGTTGCTTTTGGCCAGGGCTACAGTAACAAGGTGAAATCATGCTGATTAACTCCTGGAGAATAGGCGCCACTTTGTTTGGAAGACAGAGAGCTTCCAAAGCCAGTGGTCCGCAGGGGGAGTTGGGCTGGTGGTGGGGAGGGTGGTAGTTGCAGTAATAACAATAACAAACTGGCCCTCTCCTCCTGTGCCTGTGGCAGACATGGCTAATCCATCCCCGCACTAGCCCTCCAGGCCTGGGAATCCTCCTTAATGCTGTGTTCTGGATAGCTATCACCAGATGGAGCGTGCCTGTGAGTGGACCTGCTTTCCACTCCCAGGGTTCCAATGCACTATGCCCAGTCAGCGGGGGCTCCGAAGGGCAGGGTCGAATAAACTGGGTGGCGCTGTGTGTCCTCCTAAGAAAATGACCACACCTGCCTTTCATTCCTTCACTGGACCAACAGAACGAATGGGCCCCTCTATCTGCCTGGTACTCAGCTGGTAGCTGGGGACTTGGGTTACATTCTGGGGGAGACAGGGAACACCATAAACCCGCTCAATTACCTGTTGCCGTTGAGTCAATGCTGACTCATAGTGACCCTGTAGGACAGGGTAGAACTGCCCCATAGGGTTTCCAAGGTTGTAATCTTTACAGAAGGTGACTGCCACATCTTCCTCCCACAGAGAGGCTGGTGGGTTTGAACCGCTGACATGTTGGTTAGCAGCCGAGTGCTTACCTACTGTGCCACCAGGGCTCCTTTCCAAATTGATTAGTTAATGAAAACTGTGAGTGCTGCTAGGGAGAAGTTCAGGGGCGGGGGAGAGAAAACCGCAAGGGCTTGGCCGACTTTGGGGGACAACGCCCAGTGTGATGCTGGGCGTCTTCCTGCCTTACCTCATGGAAGCCCCATAATAAGTCTACAGGGTGACCAAGTACAGAAGGAATACCCAGGCTCAGGGAACCTAAGGAAGCCACTCAAGGCCACACTACTGGCCTTGGATTATTTATTTAGAAGCCTTCTCTTGGGCTGGGCTCTCCTGAGCCTGTGTGCCACCATGGGCCTGGGTTCCATGCAGTGTCACTTGGAGCCAGGCACTATGGCCACCTCCTGGGCTCAGCAAACTTCAGCTCCTCATTGTGGAATGAAGCCAGTACTTGCCTTTCCTCGGCTGCCATAAGGACGAGAACCTCATAAAGTGCCCGGAACCAGGCCCCACACGAGGCAGGCACTGGGGGCCTGGGCACTGCTACTTCCCATCTGTCTGTCTGCTTTCCCAGGGCCAGGACTTGCTGAGGTCACCACGACCCAGGACAAGGGCACCTGCTCAGGTGTGTGTGAACCTGCATGACTCTGCTGTGGCCGCACCGCCCTGCACCTGGCCGCCTCCGCAGCAGGCTGCGCTAACCAGCTCCACTAGCGGCCTCTCTTCCCGCCGCTGGCAGAGTCCCCAGCTCCCCCCACGCTGCTCGGCGGCTGCATTCTGACCACAGGGCAGGCTGGGATCCCAGGTGACTCAGAGTAGAACCAGGAAGCTACCCCACCTTCTCTACACCACACAGGGAGCGAGCCAGTGATCTTCCCAAGTTCCTGAGTGTACCGGCCCCCGTTGCCCCGTATGAATGAAGTATCAGACCCCGGCTGCAGGAGCTGGCCTGCTCGCTGCCCCCTACAAATGGATGGTCACCCTTTGGGCTGTGCCTTCTCACGCCTCCCTGCTCCTTCCTGCCTGGAATACCTGCCTTTCTTTCTCTACTTGGAACATGTCTCTGTAGAGCCAGCCCCCAGGTAAGCCCACTCTACTCCCACAGCCACTTTCTTCTTCATATAGTGCAGCTTCTTGGTATGACTGACCCAAGCCATGGTCTTTCCAATCACCCCACATGCATGTGAAAGCTGGACAATGACTAAGATAGAAGAAGAATTGATGCCTTTGGATTATGGCGCTGGCAAAGAATATTGAATGAGTACACCATGGACTGCCAGAAGAACAAACAAAACTGTCTTGAAGGAAGTACAGCCAGAATGCTCCTTAGATGGAAAGACAGCCGGACTTCGTCTCATATACTCTGGACATGTTGTCAGGAGGGACCAGTCCCTGAAGAAGGACATCAGTAGAGGGTCATCAAAAAAGAAGATCCTCTATGAGATGGATTAACGCAGTAGCTGCTACAATAGGCTCAAATGCAGCAATGACCGTGAGGATGCTGCAGGACCAGGCGGCATCGCAATGACCGTGAGGATGCTGCAGGACCAGGCGGCATCGCAATGACCGTGAGGATGCTGCAGGACCAGGCGGCGTTTCACTCTGTTATACGTGAGGTCACTATGAGTTGGAACCAACTTGACAGCATCTAACAACGACAGCGCCTTCCCACCGAGTCCTGCAGTGGTGTAAACAGTTAATGTTCTTGGTTGCTAACTGAAAGGTTGGAGGTTCAAGTCCACCCAGGTGCATCTTTGATGAAAGGCCTGGCAATATACTTCTAAAACCTCAGCCACTGAAAACCCTATGGAGCATAGTTCTACTCTGACACACATGAGGTTACCATGAGTTGAAGTCGACTCAACGGCAATGGGTTTTTTGGTTGTTTTTTTTTTTTTGGTATGTTCACATAGCATCTTTCATTTCTGCATGACACCAACCACCATCCTGCATAATCACTGTATGTCCTTGGCTGTGGTGGGTTCAGCTTTCATTCAACCCACACGTGTCAATTTTGGACTTCTGCTCTCTGGGTGGATGCTCACAGCCACTTTGAAAAGCAGGGTTTAATCCAAATTTCACAGAAAAAGGAAAGCAGAGCTCAGCAGCGTTAAGTGAGTGGCCCAAGGTCACACAGCGAGTAAGCTGCAGAGCCAGTGTTCAGACCCCAGCGCCTGTGCTGTGTCCACACACACACACTTGAACTCTGCCCTAACTGATCCTGAGGAGGTACCTGTGCCAGCCACCCAAACTCAGCGTGCTGGCCAGTGGAGGGCGGGGGGCGGCCAGCCAGGGCAGGCCGTGCCAGGCACACCTCAGCCAAGAATGAAGAGGGCTTCCCTAGTGAGAAAGCCTCACGCGGCTTCAATGCCTTTTGTGACGGTCCATTTACCCTGAGGGTGTCCGTGCAGCAAAAGCAAACACCGTGCCTTCATCTGCCAGGAGCGAATGCCCAGCGTCCTGCAGCGGATTAGTCAGCACGGTCCACACTGGCTTACAGGAAGTAAGGTACACATGGGCTTAATGATGCTTACTTACTAATCTGTAGTGCACAATTTCACATGGATCCATCAAAGATGTGGTGAGAACAGGTGAACTGTGCACTACAGATTAGTAAGTAAGCACAAGTAAGCCTGTGTGTATCTTGCCTTTTGGATAATCAGTCCCCACCAGCATCCTTCACCACAGCCTCAAATGAAACCCCATCGTGGAAAGTGCCCCTGACAGCCAGGTTTGCACAAGCATGCAGGTGAGTCTCACTTGGAGCAAGTCACCGATACGAGAAAATCCAATCTTTTCCCAAACTCTCCAGGGATATGCCTTCATCCCTCCATCCATCCACCCACCCACCCATCCATCCTCCACCCATCCACCCACCTATCCACCCACCCACTCACCCACCCACCCTTCCTCCATCCATCCACCCACCCTCTACCCACTCACCCACCCATCCATCCTCCATCCATTCATCCATCCATCCACCCACTCACTCACCCACCCACCCACTGACCTCATCCACCCATCCATCCATCCACCCACATACCCATCCATCCACCCACCCATCCATCCATCCACCCAACCACCTACCCACCCATCCATCCATCCACCCACCTACCCATCATCCATCCATTCAACCAACCACCCATCTACCCACCCACCTACCCACCCATCCATCCACCCATCCATCCATCCATCCACCCACCCACCTACCCATCCATCCATCCATCAGGTACTAGCTGCTGGCACCGCAGGGACTACAGGCCCCATCATCTATGACCCCCTCCACAAGGTGGCCTCAGGTGGAAAAGGGAGTTGGGGGTGGGCACAGGTTAAGCTATCTACACAGAGAACTTTACAGCAGGGCAGAACCTGCAGAGTAACTTCCAGGAGCCTGGTGAGGAGGCAGCAAGACAAACCGAATGGAGGTGATAATCAAGCCCAAACGGGGAGAAATGGATACCCTAGATCAAGGAGGAAAAGGCCTCTATGGCAGAGAGCACCATGTGAGCAAACGAAGGGTGCAGGGCAGCCTGGCCCACAGAGAGAAAATGGTTCCGGCTGCTTCAGAGTGAGGCAGGGGAGGGAAAACAGGTGGTGCCGTCCGTCCCGTGCAGACCCCACTCCTTGTGCAGGGCTCTGGAGGCAGGGCTGTCCTCCCCACCATCTGGAGGCCGGGCTGTCCTCCCCACCATCCAAGCCCAGCGCGAAACAGTAAATTTCAAGAAGATGCATTCCTTCCTTTTCTCTTAGAAAGCCAAGAGAGCATCAGGACAGCATGCAAGGCCACGCTGCACCTGGCAACCCAGGAACCGCACGGCTGGGGCGAGAGCCGACAGCGTCTTCTGACGCAGCTGATTCACTTGTTCCTCCTCCCTCACTTTCTCCAGCTCTACAGATGCAAGAGGCCTCCACTCGGTGCTGGGCCTTGCCCTCATGGAGCCCACAGTCCACTCCACTGACACCTAGTCGTGGCCGCCAGGTACACTAATAAACGAGTGCACGACACGGCGTGGGACACAGAGAAGGGAGTCTGATGACCTGGGAGGATCAGGGAAGGCTTCTTGGAGGAGGAGACCCAGGAGCTGGGCTTGGGAGGCAGAATGAGAGTTTGCTGTATCAAAGGGAGAGAAAGAGTGTGCCTGGCAGAGGAGACTGCACACGCAAAGGCATGGAGGTGGGCCCCTCAGTTCAAAGAGGGTGGCACTGAAATGGGAAGCCTGAGGAGGCTCTACGAACGTGCTAAGAGACTTGGCTGGATATAGATTAAATTCCATGGCTGTCAATTCTATCACAGTGAAGGCTTTCATATTAAAAAAACAAAAAGAAAAGAAAATTTTCAAAAATTTCAAGCCCGTGCTCAAGGCTTACTCAAGAAATGCTCAGTATAACACAATCTCAGCACAAGGAAAGGGTGTAGGTGGCCCCCTCAGAGAGCTTTCTTTCATACCAGCCCCACCTTTCCCAAACTGTGGCAGCATAAAGCACAAAGCCAGGGAGGTGAAAAATGCTCCCTAGTATCAAGGTGGACTTTAATCATCCTCTCGAGCAGAAGTTCAGTTAGCCCAGCACACCTCTCATCTGATGCCCTCAGCCTGTGAATCCACCTTCAGGAACAGGGCGGTCCAGGTTCACAGTGGGACAGAGAAGTGCTAAAATTATACTTTGGCTGCAGACACCATGCACCCCAGATTTCCCCCAAAAGTCTTGAGGGCAACTGCTTGGCTCTGTGGTCAGACCAGGTGTGTGGTGTCAGACTCAGAGACAGCCACCACAGCACAGAAATGTAGTGAAATCGCTGAGCGATGGGTGAACACCGCTGCGTTTATGGGGAAGATGGAGGCGCCGGAGGCCCACGCGGAGCGATTTTACATGTAGCAACTCGTTTGCAGTATTCGTGAAGACCCACTCACACTTCTCAAGGTCGTCTTCAGAGGTCTTTCCCTCAGCATCAGGCACACACATCACGGGGATAATGTCAACCTTCCCTGCAGCAAACGAATGCACCATCACACCCCCCAGAAGTCTGCTCACTGTAGACGTCCCTGGAAAGGGCCCATTTCCAGCGGGCTCTGGTGGGCTGATGGATGAACTCGTTTTGGTGGTTTTGTGGCATGCCTTCCCTCCCCCACCAAATACGGTATTGCCTGAAAGGATTCTAGAACTCTGGGGACAGGCATTTAGCAGAGAACGTGAAGGGGAAGCACAGAGCAAACCATCCTTACCATTTAATGGAAAAACAGTTGAACTAGGAAATCAACAAGCAAAAAGAGCCAGGAGGTGGCTGCTCGTGTGGTGTGTGTGTGCGCATGTGCGTGAATGTCGCTGTGTGTCTAAGTCGGGCATGAATGTCGGTGTGTGTGTGAGTTGTGCATGTGTGCATTTGTGTGAGTGTGTGTGAATGTGTGTCTGTGTGTCAGCATGTGCACACGTGTGCACACCCCATACACACCTCACACACACGTTCGACGTGTACCTTCTCCAAGCAGGACTGGCCCAGGAAGTCACCTCTGGCTGTAATTCACAACCTTCCTCACCACGCAAGCTTCCATCCTTCCTTTCCTTAAATCCACAGAAATCTCCACATTCCACCCCAAGACATATTGGCGGGCAGTAAATCTGGCTTTAATGGAACGTACGTTTAGCTCTGAGGAGATAATTGACGTTATGGAGAGCCCCAACGCCGAGTTATAGAGGTTAGCTAATGCAGAGGGGACTCGTTACCCACACACTACAAACAAGTAGTAATATATGTATATTGTCCTGAATGGCGTTATAGCAAAAGTGCTCGGGTCCATGGGGATTGATAAAACACAAGAAAACAGCAGACACACACTTGTAAATTTGTCTCATTTGTCTCTGAAGTTAAAGGTTATTCCCTTGTTCTGAATTTGTAATAAAAACATGCTGGCCCAAGGTTTGTGGAGAATGTTTGAATATTTAAATTGTGTATAATGATAGGCAATTATAGGGTGACAACTGGACCTTGTGAGTGGGGAGTGCCGCTGGATCACCCAGTGTTTTCCCACTGATGACTCATTTATCTTTAATGCTCCCCAGTGCGGGCCGGGCCCATCGCCACTCCCAGGGACAAGCTGCCTCACTGGCCTGCACTGGAGGGGTTCTTTTCCTTTCTCTCTCTTTTTTTTTTTTCTGCCTTCTCTTTGTTTTGTTTTTCCTCTTTTTTCTTAAATATGCACAGTGCAATTCTCCAGCCTAGGGCTAGGGCAATTTCCTTCAAGGGCAGCAACTCACAAGACTTTCCCCGGGCCAGTCAGTGCTTGTTGGTTAAGGGAGACAAGGTGGGGTGTAGGTAGGGACCTGTGGAGGACAGTGTGAATTCTCTCTGCCCCCCAAACAGGGTGCCTGTCTCCCAGCACGCTCCCCAAGAACGGCAGGATTGGGGGGCCATGGGGAGGGCCTGCAGAGGACAGTGTGAGTTTCCTCTGCCCTCACATGGGGTGCCTGACTCCCCAGCACACTCCTGGAGGAGAGGGGGACGGGGGCAGTCCAGCTATGCCGCTCAGGGTACACGGCAGCTCCAGTGGCTGGAGCCGAGGTGCTTGCCACGCCCGCCCGCCCGTCTGCTCAGGTTAACCAACTGCAGTGTTAGAATAACTCCAGCCAGCTTGTCACCGAGCACAAAAGTCATCAGCAAGTGAATGTTCTTTTCTGCACCACAATTAAGACGAATCAATACGACGTGCCACAAATGGTATTTTACTCTCAATAAGAACTCGAGCTGAGTTTATTCAGAATATTTTAGCGCTTCCCCGGGGGATTTGGGGCCGACGCAGATGGCAAATAAAGTACTCAGCCTAAGGCTACAGCGCATTATGGTAATTCTAATGTCAGATGTACTTTAATATACAGCTCTATTTAATCACCCCATTATTTCACATTTCCATATGAAAAACCTGCGGCACTTCTGCCGTGCTTTGCCTCTGCGCCGGTGCCAGCTTCCTCCAACGTGCCGCCAGCAGCCGGGGGAGATGGTCAGCCTCGCCAGGCACAGAGTCCCGGTGCCAGAGTTTCCGGGCCCGGATGCTCGGCCAGTCGGCCTGGTGTAAGCAGAGAATGAGAAAATGTGGAGATGCTCCAAACTCCCAGGTGGGGGGCAGAGGGATTATGGAGAAAGGAAACCCAGCGCCCACACACACGTGCACAGGGTCCAGGTGAGAGAGAAACAAATGCCAACGAGCCACCACGCCAACGATCATGGCAGACCCCTCTGAACACCAGCATTGTACACCATGGCTGGGTAGCTCAACAGCTAGATCCAACATGGCTGAGGTGCAGTTCCTGCTGGTGACCCACACGGGCTGTGCCAGCAGGTTCTCACGGCACCGCCCACCCACCCCATGCAGGCAGGATGACGGCCGCGTGACGCCAAGTGCCACGAGGGGATGTAGGGGGCGGATAGTGGAGGCTGTGCTATGACAAAGGCTGGCGGAGTGGGCAGGGATGTTGGGGAAGGGCTGAGGAATGCGGCCCCCAGGACGGGGCTGTGAGGTTTGCACTGGAGAAGGGGAGGTGGAGCCCAGTGAATTCCAAACAGCTCTGCCACCTCCAGGCTGGCTGGGCAGCCCGCTGGTGGGGAAGCGGGGGCTCTGGCTGAGCAGGAAATCATTCTCGCTGTCACACACACACTTGGCCACACGGCAATCCAAGGAAGCTGACCGCCCCACTCTAGAATCCTCGAAATGGTGTGCCGGTGGATGACACAGTACCTGCTCCTGACCCTACCGGGTGTCCCAGTCACAAGCCAACACCTCAAGCCACAGAACATGGTTCTTTAATGTCCTGTTCATGGGACGCTCGCCTCTGAGAGGGCTCAGTCCAGCTCCTAACACTGGGCAAAATCATCCGGGAGGGTAGGAGAGAGGAAGGAGGGAGGAGAAACTACAACCACACCGTCAAACACACCTGCAAATTCCTCAGACCTGCCTATTCGCCAAGAAGTGGTCAATAGCCTAATTCTAGCAGAGGCGTCTTACACGCTCAGCGGGGGATGTGTTTTTGCAGAGAAGCTGCTCGACTGTTGGAAGGCACCAGACTCTCACCTACCTGGCCATTCCGACTCCCGCAGGTGCGGACAACACAGTGACCCCATCAGCCCACGGGTCACCTGCCAACCAGGGTCACGCTGCGGCTGCTTTTAAAAATGAGCTTTGGGGGTTAAGCAGTAGGAATGCACTCTCAATGTCCAAGGCCTTCGATTCCACCCTATTGTGACCGGTTATTCTGACACCTACGATTAGACTCTAGTATTCTTTGTGTCTTTTGCTGCTTATAGTGGTTGCCAGTTTGGAAAAACAGGTTCAACCAATGGTTCTCAACAGGGGGTTATGCTGCCCCTCTAGGGGACATTTGGCAATGTCTTGAGATATTTCGGATTGTCACAGCTGGGGGAGGGGGTGCTACTGGCATCTACTGGGTAGAAGCAGGGATGCTGCTAACCACCCTACAGTGCCCAGGACGTTTCCGTGACAAAGAATCACGTGGCCCCAAGTGTCAAGAGTGCCAAGGTTTCTAGACCCTTTAATTCAAACACCGGCTTCCTTGCAGGCAGTGTCACTGAATCTAGCAAAACAGACAGAAGGAAAGAGAAAAGAGGGGGCTGAGGGGTGGGAAAGAGAGGGAAAGGGGAGGAGAAAAGGAGAGAAAGAGGGTGGAGACACCATGAAAAAGACGGAGAGAGGAGGAGAGGCCCCGTAGTTTACTTCTGGCAATAAATGAACTTGTGGAATCCCAGTCAATTTCATCATTCCAGAAATCCACTGAGTCCCAGAGTTGCCTGGAGCGGTGGATCTGGGCTTCTAGGTGGCTCAACGCCTTGGAAGAGGGAACGCCAGCCCGCACGGGCAGAGGGCACAGGGGTTGAAAATGTGTCAACACTCCCTTCCTGCAGCCTGCCACCAAACGCTCAAACTTGGCTTGGTCACCGGGGCCGGGGCGACGCGGGCTGCCCCAGATTCAGCCGCTCCGAGGCAGGCCCTGCCACGCAGCTGCTGGAGACGCAAACCCAAATATACTTCCTGAAGTCAGAGAGAGAAAAACGCCATTTCTGCTGCGTGCAGGCCGCCTTCCAGACTGCAGCACGGCTACTGCGTTGGGGGGAGGGGGAGGAGGGAGGATGACCACGCAAGCTTAAGTATTAAAAAAAAAAAAAAAGAAATACCCAATCCAGATAGATGACATAAAAAGTACAGTTAAGGAATGCGCAGAATCCCGAGGCCTCCGAGAACGTGCAGCCTGCGGAGTATTTTTAGAACAATCACTGGAGTTATTCTTCTGAGTTGTAGAAACACTCCAAATCAGAGAGTCAATTTTTCCTCTGTTTGCAGGAGGGAGCTGGCTCCATTGGACAGAGTGCGTGTGTTTTGCTTGGCGGCTGTTCACAGCGCTGTCTTGGCAGTGCTTCCGTGGAGTGCACAGTCAACCTGGCTCTCCCACACAGTAGCATTTTCATTTGAAGCATCGCAGCCATGCCTCCCTCCTAACAGCCTGGGAACTGCAAAAACCCCTATAAGCCCAGCCCTTTATCTGGGGACAGAGCAGGGCTGGAGAGAGGGGGGCACTCCACAGTAGGGATTAGAAACTGGGGCTGGTGCTGTCAATGAAAAAAAAAAAAAAAAAGTGGCTCTCATGGAAGGGCAGAAAAGATGGGTGGGATACCTTTCATCTTGCCCCCTGGCACGGGGCCACCCTCTGCTGGCTCCTTTGACCCTGACAGGTACCAGGTGTTCCCAGATGTGCAAAAGCTTGGTTGTGAGGGTCATATCCACTCTGGAACCCAGTGGGGTTGGTTCTTGGTGCCTGACAGACCTGATTCTCTTGCTTCCTGGCCTTGGCTGAGCATGAAGGGAAGAGCTCAGATCAGCTGCAGGTCCTTTACCCATCAAATAGGGACAATTCCTGAGCTGAAGATGGGAAGGAGATCCATGCTAATACATACAGGTAAAGGCCTCACACCTGGCTGGTGTGCAATAGAGGAAGCTATTTAGTGGTAAGAGTGTGGATGGATGAATGAATGAATGAGTGCAGGATGGGCTAGGCTAGGAGGGACCAGAAGGAGACGAGACCCTTCACAAGCTCCGCCCATCACTGATCAGTAGCTGTAGACGGCCCTCCCCATTGGGCCTGTGTGCGCTCGGGACTGGGGAGGCGTCTCAAAGGGGGACTTCCAGGTACAGTTTCCGCCCCTCGCCGGCATGAAGAAAGGCAGTTCTTTTGGCTTCTTGGAACTGGCTCGTCCCCGCACGTTCCTCTTTCTTTCTCTGTGTTGTTTACAGAGGTTTCATTATGTTTTCAACTAATCAGAAAGGCCCCGCTAATACACAATTAACATGTGATTATAAAAAAAAATTAAAATAGCTTCCAGAAGAAGGAAATGTAATTAAGTAGAGAATGCTTTTCGATAAGTGCTTGCTTTAACCCATTGTCAGAACACAGTTTACGTTCGTCCACAATGCCTGGAACAGATGCCAAGGGCAGGATGTTAAAAGGAAGTTTGGAAAAAAAAAAAAAAGGACATTATTTTCCGGGGGAATAATAACCATCAACTTGGCACAACATGCTGGAGAGCTCAAATTCCGGCTGCAGAGGGGAGACCTCCCTCCCAGTCCTGTTGCCAGTCTTTTCTCTAGAAATGTTGCCCTCCTAAAAAAGTAAATAAATGCTTAGACCAAAATCCAAGATAATAGAAGGGTAACAGAGTGAAGAAACTACAGTGACACACACAAGCTCTGCCACTGAAACAGAAATTCTGGCCCGGAAGTTGGTTTGACATCACCACTTTTTGATCAAGGCCGTAATAATTTGGTACCAAATCATTTTTGGCCAAATTTCAGAATGGATCTGTCTTAAAAACCCCAAGTCCAAAATGGATTTGCAACCTCACATACAAGAAGCAACACGCCATATGACCTTTCCCCAGCCACCCCAAATCAATTCTTTATGCCAATGAAATCTAGCCATCGTATGGGCTCCAACGTTTGTCATCACGCATGCGGACCCTGGGGCTTTGGAATGTTTCTGCCGATCAATACGGCCCTGAAAGCAAACTGCAAATTCAACGATGTCCCAAGGAAGTGGGAATTCTACAAAAAACGTGTATACCCTACACAAGAAGCACCTGGTGTTTGTTCACAGTGCTCCCAAACACGGTGGAAGAGACGCAAAATACGGAGGCCTGGGGCTGGAGGCTGGAGGCAGAGGAAGGCCCCTGTCTTCCTGGAGGCTGGGGACAAAGCAAGCGCTCCTGGCCACACACTGGCCCCCAGACAGAGGAGGGGGTGCTGGGTGTACCCCTATTTCTGCACCGGCTCAGACAACACACCCAGGTAGGGAAGGCCGGTGAGGCTGAGAAGTTGGGGCTCTGGATAAACATTTCAGAACCGCAGTTGAGCCAGAGGCCCAGAGGGCATGACCAGCATGCTGTCCTTCCTTGGCCCGTGCCACTCCCTGGCCTCCAGCGATGGACACACACTAAGGGTTCCTGTCCCAAGCCAGTGTGGTCTCAGCCCGTTATTAGCTAAGTGACCCTGGCAAGGCACTTCTCTGAACCTGCCTTTTGGCATGAAATTCCTTGTCTGTAATATGGACCCTGGAGGTGACTCCTCTCTCTTCTGTTTTACAGGTGGGACAAGTGAGATCCACAGGGTGTGCGAGACTGCCCCAGGTCACGGGGGAAGGGAAGCAGCTCTAACCTGGGTCTGCACGCTCTGACTCAATGTGTCTTCTTCACCTGGGAGCCGAGAGCCCTGTATGACAACCACCGCCACAGGAAGCCCACAGACCCTCTTATCAGCAGGCCCACATTTCATCCCTACAGCATCCCACGAGGTACGTATTCTTACCACAGTCACAGACGGGCAAATGGAGCCCCCGAGAGGGCAGCGTGACTGCCAACGGCACCCAAATCATGGAACTACGGCAGGCAGCAACTGGGCGGGGGCGGTCCAGCCCAGCAGCCTTGCTCCTTCCACCCATATGTTGCCTTAGATCAGAGCCCACTCCCCCACCCCCTGAGTACAGACAGTGAAACTGAGGCTATCCAGGGCAGAGAAAGGGCATGTCAAGGTCACACAGGACACGGCTGGGGCAGACACCCGGGTCTTTGGACTCCTGTCCTGGCCAGGTGATAAAAAAAAAAAAAACCCACTGCCATCAAGTCGATTCTGACTCACAGTGACCCTACAGGACAGAGTAGAACTGCCCAATAGAGTTTCCAAGGAGCGCCTGGCGGATTTGAACTGTCGACCTCTTGGTTAGCAGCCGTAGCACTTAACCACTGCGCCATCAGAGTTTCCAAGGACTCAAAATCACCCAAAGCCAAGCCAAAGCGTGCCCTAGGGAGACAATTCGTGGAACGCGCTAAGCCCAGGCCTCCTGACCTGCACTTCTGAGTCCCACTTCCCAACCCAACCACGTGCACCAATGAGGGGTCCACTCTGACCAGGGCATCTTCTGGAAAAAGAGAAAGAAACTCCTCTAATGGCTCCCCAACATTTCCCATACCCCCTCTGGGGGTTCCTTCTGACACCCCTTTTTTACAGATGTGGAGACCGGAATGCCCAAAGTAAATGGCACGCCCAGGGCCTACACTTCCCAGCCCACCCCACATCTTCACCACCCTCGATGCACCCCTGGGATGCTGCACCCCAAAACAACGTCCAGCCTTGGTGCTGAGCGTCTCAGTGAGTCTTTACTAACCCCTATGTGGTAGGGTCTCTTCAGCTTCCAGATGGAGCAACCAAGGCTCAGAGAGATTAGGTAACCTGCCTGAGGCCGCACAGCGTGGACGACCCCCAGTCCAGTCAGGGATGAGGCCACAGTCTGAGCCATGGTGCCCCCGCCGGGCCTCTTTCTGAACGCCAGCGCCTCCCCCTTTCTGGAGGCTGACATCCCTTCATCACAGCTCACAAGCAGCCCCTCAGGTAAACCTTCCAAAAGCCAGCACTAGACAGTCCTAATTGTTGTTGTGGCTGCTGTCAAGTCAGCCCCCCGGCTCATGACGGTCCCATGCGGGGCAGAGCCAAACTCTGTGCACTCCTACGCCATCCCCACGACCCATTGTGGATCGGACTGTTGTGATCCATAGTGTGTCCACTCCTTCCTTCCTCACCCGTCTTAGCCTGGAAGCTCCGCTGGAACCCGTTCAGCACCATACCAACACGCAAGCCTTCACTGACAGACAAGCGGTGACTGCGCGTGAGGTGCGTTGGCTGGGAATCAGGCCTGGGTTTCCCACGTGGGGGGTGAGGATTCTACCACTGACCCACCTGCCCTCACTGTCCTCATGGCTCCCTCAGGTGTGCTCCTACTCTCAGGTGGGGACACTCACTGAACTCAATGTTGTATCTCCAGGTGGCTCAAAATCAGATGTAAGGAAGTTTCCAGGTAATAGCTCGCTCCTGGCCCCCTAGAATACAAGTCCCTCCAGAGTCCATTCATCCCTGTGTCCCTTCACCCCGCCCCCAGCACCCTCTGACATAGTAGGTGCTCAGCCCACACCTGCCTGGCGAGCAGAAGGGAGAATGGTTAACATTCTGCAGCCGGTGCCGGCCCCGCGCGTCTGCACGGCGCAGCAAGAACTGACAATTCCTCCTAGATAAATATCTGGAAAGAAGTCGGGAAACAATTAAAACTAGAAGCTAATAAATGATGAAGAAGCCCATGAGCCAAGTCCTGGCCCACTTCCCAGTCTTCATTCATGCAGCAAAAAAACCCCAGCGGTCCGAGGCTTTGAGAGGGCAGCTGGGCCGTGGGGCTGTCCGGCTTAATATAAACGGGAATTAGATATGATCGAATGTACTCACTGCATCCCCAACAGCAGACACTATCTCCCACTCCCCCTCCCGCCGCTCCCCAGCCAAGCCCCCTTCTCAGGGAGCACGTGACCGATGATCCTGTAACCAGGCAACAGTGGGGAGAAGGTTCCAAAGTTCCTCCACATGAATGAGGACAGCTGTGTCCTGCTCATGGTGGCTACTAGGATGCAACGTGGCTATTCCCTCTTCTGGACCTGAAAATAATGGAGGGGAGGGAGTGCACCAGCTATTTCCCTCAATCTTCCCCCAACATGAACACTTAAGGCGCCGGATTCTCCCCCTTCTCCTGAGCTAGGCCGACCAGCCAGTTTTGTAGGTAAACAGCTCCCTGTCCTTTCTAACGACCACGGTCAAAGATGGCCAGTAACGGGCTCCCAACGAAGGGGCCCAGGTCGCGGCTCTTCCAGAAAGGCACCTGGACACTCTACCTCCTTGACCATTTCCTGTCTGCAACTATTCAACGAGGGCTCCCAAGATGCCAGGGTATCAAAGCCTTGGGTCAGACGCACTTTGGGGAAATGTTTGCCTACCATCAGAGAGGATGGAAAAGGGGTCTTGGGGTTCTCAGCTCCCAAACGGAGGGTCGGTGTGCAGCGAGCGTGCACACCCATCCACTCAGCAAAATCAAAACGTGTTCTGAAGTCATATTAGATGCCTCGAAACCCAAGCTCTTTGAGTACCTGGCATAAGCCAGGTGTTTTCACATTCAAGGCTGCATTTGAGCCTCATCAGTTAGGTGGGTATATTGGTGATCAAGCTAATCCCGATAGCACAGAGATGAGGGACTGGAGCAGTGACAAGAAACACTGACCAAGAGCCTACTATGTGCTAGGAACTTGGCCAGGCAGAACACTTTGCATACATACATGTTGTTGTTAGCTGTCATCGAGTCGATTCTGACTCACGGTGACCCCACGTGTGCAGAGTAGGACCGCTCCATAGGGCTTTCAAGGCCGTGACCTTTCAGAAGCAGATGGCCAGGCCTGTATCCTGAGGCGCCTCTGGGTGGATTCGAATCACCAACCTTTTTCGCTCGTGATCGAGCACTTAACTGTTTGTGCCAAATTTATTCTCACAAATGAGAATATACCTTTTTTTTTTTTTTTGGCAGGTGAAGGAACTGTGGCTCTGAGAGGTCAGGGGCCTGCCCGAGGCCCAGACCTAGGAACCAAATGTATGCCTGGGTCTGTGCCTGCCTGGCCCGTACCCTTTCTAAGCTGCACAATGGAGCCATTTGGTGACAGTCATCTTATTCGAGAGTGCTGTTTAGGAACTACAGTTGGTGGCAGTGGGGCAGGAGATGCCAATTTCAACCACAGCAATGAGCAAGCAACCGAAAAGAGGGCCTCGGGGCAGAGGGGCACATTTTTGGGGGCCCCGTGTGTGCTGGGCACCGCCCCAGGTCTCAAGAGCCCCATCGCCCCTCTTGCAAGCTAGCCGGGGTCAGCATGCGGAGCAGGGATGAGATGCTGTAACTCACCGCAAAGCTGACATTTTTTTTCCTTCCTCTCCAGTAGCCATAGCACACTTAATAAAGAAAATGAGAGAAGTTGGAAAATTGGAAAGAGAATCTTTTTTTTCCGCCAGGCAATCCTCTGGGCCATTTCTCGAGGTGTCAGGGGGTGAGTGAGGGGCAATCCAGGGAGGAAATGAAGACCTGGCTGGGGAGGGGCCTCGTCCGCCTATCTAATAAGGCTCTAACAAAACTAAGATACGCACACACCCCGCCTGTGCTGACTCTTCCTGGCTGCGTGAATTGAATATGATTATTGCTAACGTCTCTATCCACATGGAAATGACCTCAGCCAGAGACTGGGCAGACGGCTAGAGAGCAGCAGATGCTGAGGTGTTGGCCACCAACTCAACAGCTGAGTCCAGGGAGGACCATCCCCTCAGACAGAGGTCCCTGCTCCAGACCAGCAGCCCCCAGCCCCAGACAGCAGGGTCTGGGCCCTATCCCCATCTGGGCCTCTGACTCCCCACGTGGAGCCACAAGCAGGGTATGGAAATGTTAGATTCTGACTCATGGAGACCTTATGTGTGAAGAACAGAGCCACTCTGTAGGGTTCTCAGACTGTGAACTTTCGGAAACAGATCACCAGGCCTGTCTGCCCAGGCGCCTCTGTGGGGGTTTGAACCACCAACCTTTTGGTTAGTAGGTGAGTGCTTAACCGTGTGCACCACCCAGGGACTCCGTGTATTGAAATCACACAATAAAAGGGAGATGCCTCCCCAATGCCCAGGGACACTTAGCTGTGTTGGGAAGCCATCCATCACGGGCACCTGACAGAAGTGTTTTTAGCCCACATCCCCGTTTCGTCTAAAGGCTGAATGGTTTTCTGGGAAGTGGAAGGAGGAGTTGATAAACCACAAGCTTGGCAGAAGCCAGCGCAGGGTGCCAGGCTAGAACTTCTCTTTTCAATCAGCAGAAGTCGCCAAAACTTTTTTCAAATCAATGCACCGCGCTTCCTGATTTTAAAGGGACGTTTTCTTCCTTTTTGTAGAAAACTTTACCCATACAGCCCAGTATACAGAAGAAAACGAAAACCGCCAGAGGAACTTCTGGTGAGATCCCGATGTCACCATCCGGGCTCGTTGTTACAGACGTCCACAGACGTCCCCCACGCAGGCACCAATGGCGGCGTGCTCACCACGTGCGGCTTTGATCTGTGTCTTTCTCACTAGCTGTCACTCTACAACCATATCCTCACACCCGCAGAAATGCCGTGAAGCCGTACTTTTTATTGCTGAGTAATGTTCCATCCTATGGCTGGATGTTGTTCCTTCAGCCATTCCCCTCCTGCTGGGATCTACTTGTTTCTCATTTTGCCCTATTCTCAAACACGGCACGTGTGTACACGCATTTGTGTGCACACCCCTGGTTCTTCTTCTAGAAGTCCAATTCTTGGGTCAGTGGGCATGAAGGCTCTTGGTTGGTATACCCAGCTCATGCCTACTGCCCTGCAAAGATGGCACCAGTTCACACCCACCTAAACGGCGTGAGAGTACCAGCGTGACCTCACCCTGGGTTCGCCCCCAGGAAGAAAACTTCCCTTTTGATGGATAATTTTGGAAAACCTTTCCCCAGCTGGTCTGGCAGGCCTGTCATGCTCCTCCTTCCGCCCAAGCTGACCTATTGTGTCTGGGCACAGCTGTCCCCTGTGTGCATCCTGGAAGCACACACAGCTCCGATGACATACCAGAGCGCCTGACTCAGGCTCTCCGGACCCAGATGTCCCCACTGCAGACGGACACTGCGCCCGCGGCCACTGTCCACAAACCATCATTTAAAAAAAAACAAACAGAAAGAGAACGTCGCCGACACTTTTTCGCGATACTCGTCTGCTTCCGGAAAATGCGAGATAATGAATAAAAATGGTCATTACAGAATTATTCACTTTCCTTCCCGATCCACGTCCTGGTAATTACCGTGACCAGCCTAATAAAGACAGCTACAAACCGAAGGTCAACTGGCAGTTAGAAGTGTTCATTTTCATTTCAATGTATTCATCCCTGGCTCCTAATGGCCTCATTTTCTCCCATGCTCCTTAATAAATACCACTGAATTACAGGTTAAATAGCTAAATTAAATTATTGCAATTACAGCGTGCAGAGCCCTGGATCTGGGTTTACCTTTCCTGGTTCAATTAGAGGCGAAGTTTCAACAGCGGCGGAATCGTGATTGCTGTCAATATTCTCAATTGCCAAGGACCTGAGTGGACGCCCAGATATTTGGTGAGCGGTTGCGTGTGTGTGTGTGTGTGTGTGTATGTGTTTCCCCCGTTCTGTTTCTGAGGGGCTGACTGGAGCACTCTCGACTGACACAAAAATCACACAATCAAAAGTGGATTTTGGAAAGCGACCACAAGGCACGATTGATTTTTTTGACTGAAAAGGTGGAAGACTTAGCAGGGTCCTGGCTAAACGCTCTGTGTGTGTGCGAGTGTGTGCGTGTGTGCACACATGTACACAAAGACAAACCCCATCTTCCAAAGGGGAGAAGTACGTTTCAGTAAAGACAACAGAGCCTCTGTCTCTTCCATGCCACCGGCCGACAATGATTTTACAGATCCATGTTGAAGAACTTCCTCATTATTTAAATATATTCGAACCCTTGTTGCTATTGCCTCGCCACAGGATTAATTATCCAACATCCCTCATAAGACAGAGTGTCTTAATAACACGGAGTGCCTGGGAAGGAAAGAAAACGTCGCCGGCTCTCGTTCCCCAAATCCCAGGATAGGAGAGTCTATTTCTTGTGAAAGAGCTCCCCCTTACTTCTCCATCCTCTGCTTCCAAAGGCACCCAACGCAGCGTGGTCGGCACGCTGCTCTTCTCACACAGCACGGGTGGGTGCTGAAGCCCTGTCAGGCCCACACGCGAGTGTTCGGAAATCCCAGGGTGCTGTGGTGTCTATGCCGGGGAGAACAGGCCCTGAGCCTGGTCAGGCTGGAAGGGGGAGTTGATTAACAACCTGGTGGACAGGGTTGAGGGGGGTCGTTCAGGGTGTTGTCATCTGCTCAACAAGCCCATGGGGCCCACCAGGGCCAAGCGCTGAGAGGCTGGGCCCGCAGCCAGAGCCAGGGGCCATGGCGGTAACGGGCAAGGTCCACTCTGCTGCTGGGACAGCTGACAGCCGGAAGCCCTCCCACCTGGCCAGGCCTCCTTACGGGGGTCTGAGCATCGCATTTGCCCCCTAAAGCAGGGGGGGTCTGGGCCAAGGTAGGGGGGAAGGAAAGGGGTGTATCTTTGCTCACGCCTCAGGGACCACCCCTACAGCCAGTGTGCTGGTAGGGCCGTGGAGCCCTCTGCAAATGTACTCTCCAGGCAAGGCTGGGGTCCCACAGCCCCATGCCCCCGGCACAAGGGCAGGAGGCCAGCATGGCTGTGGTAGCAGGGTTAACCCAGACCGGTCTGAACCAGCAAGGCCCGGACAGGGAGCCTCTAGAGAACAGGGCCTGTGTGATGCACCTCGGGGGCCCGGGGAGCTCCCCAAGGCCTGGCACGATATTTGCCTCTGGCGCCCACAGGCCTCCCCTGCTCAGCAGCACCTTGGGCAGCCCTGGGGCCCTTCTTTCCCAGACCACACTCTGCTTGTACAGGGAGCTGGGCCAGCCAGACCTACATGGTCAGGGACAACCGGGGTGTCAGAACAGGTCACCCCAATGTTCCAGCCCCCAGCATTTTTCTAGGAGCAGGGTCAAAGCCACATAGTGCCCGGATCCCCAAGATGGGTGGCCAATGACCCCTGCAAACATTTCTAAAGGGAAGAGCAACTATGCCCGGGGATTTCTATCCCTGGGGTGAAAACCAAGGCTGATTGCAAAGAACATCTGAAAAACAAGTCAATCACCAACTGCTCAACGCCGACCAGTGGTTGAAAAGCTGGCACACGCGATAAACATTTCAAATGCTTTTTGTTTGGGGGAGGGGGGAACCATGACAAAGTAACCCTCCCACATACTAGGCACACTCACACCCACACACAGCAACCTGGTGAGACAGGGACACCGCCTTCGTCGCCATCACCGTGAGCATCACCCCCTGGTGAGCATCCACCCAGATCATGGATGAGCAACAGAAGGGTCAGAGAGGTGGGGTGATTTATTCAGGGTCACACAGCTGGGAACCCCCGTCTTCCATTACAGGGCTGCCCCGGGGAACCAGCAGACCCCTAGGCTGGCCCCTTGGCCATCCTGATCAACTGTCGGCCGGCCTGCTCACTCGTCCCAGGCATCCCAACCTCCAGCCATCACCAGTTACTTACAAGTTCCAGAAAGGCCTCTCCTGTCTACCTCAGGCCTTGCAGGGGCGTCCCCTCTACCTCGGACGGCCTCCCCGCCCCCGCCCTGGAATGTCCTCCAGCCCTTCCGGTTCCAGCTCAGACCCCTTCCAGAGCCACCAGCCTCCTGTGGCTTTCCCTGGGTGTTCTCCAGGGGTGCACCCTTCATCTCCACATCCCCAAGCTGGGAATGGTGCTTTACCTCCAAGGGGGTCCTCAAGAACTGCCCAAGCAGGAAAGGACAGCCAATGCCAATCAGACTTCTGAAGGGCCCAGACAGCCAGAGACCCCATGTGTGTCAGAGCAGACCTGGGCTCCACAGGGTTTTCAATGTCTGATTTTCAGAAGTACATTGCCAGGCCTTTCTTCTGAGACAGGTCTGAGTGGACTTGAACCTCCAACCTTTAGGTTAGCAGCCAAGGGCGTTCACTGTTTGCACCATCCAGGGGCTCCTTAAGGACCCGGAATCACTTGTTTTTTCTTGTGAAACCTTTGTATATGGTGGGAGCCCAGAGGGTTCTCTGACATTCCCCAATTGCAGTTCGCCTGGTTGGCTGGTGCTGGGAGGGAAGCAATGCCACTCCAGGCTTTTGCCTGGCCGCAGCAGGGCCTGCACCCTCCTAGCTAGAGCCTGGGGAGATGGAAAAGGCCACCTCTTGGACACTAAAGTCCAAATGCAATGGTCCTCATAGTTGGAGGGCCACTTGATTCACCTGGTCTGGGTGCCATTCAGGCCTGATCGTGCCAGGGAACAGCGTGGCGGGGCCCAGAGTGTGGCTGGACAAGCCTGGGGTTCTGATGCCAGCTCCATGTTGCCGAGTGGCCTGGGCAAATCCCTGCCCCTCTCTGGGCCAGGGTCTCTGGTCAAGGAGGGAGTCTACTCCCACCCTCCAATTCAAGCCCCCACCAAAAGTCCGAGCCTCACAGCCCCAGTGAGCTGGGCAAGGGCAGCCACCGACAGCCGTTTCCATGAGGAATCGCACAGGCATCTCGTCCAGTCCTTGGCTGTTCAACCCCCACATCCCACTTTGGTACAGTCAAGGAGAGCTGCCTTTTCCAAGCCCCTGCTGTGCTCACTTCACAGAGGAGGAAACAGAGGCCTGGAGAGAGAAAGGAATCTTCCACGGCCCCACGCTGCCTACTTCCATCTCCCGTGGCCTGGGCGGAGGGCAGCACAGGTGGAGGGCCTCCACCCCGCTCGGTCCTCGCCTGGGAATCCTGCAGGGATGTCGGGATGGCACACACCTCCAAGGACAAGGAGGAGCCTCAAGATGAAAAGCCCTCACTTGACCTCAAGGGCTTTCAAGTAGCAGGGACGCCGGAGGGTGTGCCTGGGAGGAGCGAGCGCTACTCGCTGGACCCCTGGCTGACAGGTGGGTTCAGAGAGGTTAGCCCACAAAAGAAGAAAAGGATCGTTCTGTGGCAAGAAGCAAAAAGGAATCTTCCACGGCCCCATGCTGCTCACTTCCATCTCCCGTGGCCTGGGCGGAGGGTAGCACAGGTGGAGGGCCCCCACCCGGCTCGGTCCTCACCTGGGAATCCTGCGGGGATAGATTCTTAAAGTGTTCTTTCATTGAACACGCATTTCCCAAGGTTATCCATTCATCCATTCATTCCCAAGAAACAGATACATTCATTCACTCACTCACTCACTCATTCTTTGCTCTTTCATTTCCCAAGCACCTACTGGGAACCAGACACTGTGTAAAGCAGTGGGGGTCCTGGTAGGACCCCTGTCCTCAAAAAGCAAATCCGCTCATTCATTCACGCATCCATTCACTCACTCACTCATCCATTCATTCACTCATCCATTCACTCACTCGCTCATCTATTCAATCATTCACTCATCCATTCGCTCACTCACTCTTTGTCCTTTCATCTCACAAGCACCTACTGGGTGCGTCTCTGTTCTGGGACCGGTAGGTGCGGTTTTGAGGAAGCCCCCAGACACCTTTGTGCCTCGTTTCAGCCCAGCACAGTAGGGCCTTTAACAGGAGTGTGAACAAAGAACAGTGGAGGCCACGGAAAAAGCCCCTGCCTCTAGCGGCCTAACTAGCCCCTCGCAGGCACCTCCATCTCGAGCCCAGCTCAGCTGTCCCTGTGAGCCGACAGGGCTGGTGGGTGGGCTGGCGGTGTCCCTGGGGGCTCCACGTGGCCCCTGTCCTCCCCAAGACCACTGCAGATGTAATGATCTCTTGGCGGCCTCCTGGCACTGTCTAGAGCCCAAAGCATGGGCTTTCTGGCCTCCGCTCAGTCACGGCTTGGCCCTGCAACAGAAAAGGCTGCTGGCGTAGGAGTGGAGGGTGCAGATTGAAGGGGCAGTCACTAGGCATGTTGTTGAGACAGGACCCAGGTCTGAGCTGGGGAGATGAACCAGGGGTCAGCACAGAGACCGATACCCAGGGATGCCCCCTCACTCGGAGGCACTGCCCAGCTGAAGGGCCAAATCTTATCTGGGAAGAGGGTGGGGAAGAGAGGGGGCTTGGGGTACCTCAGGCTTTTCACAGTAAGAAACTGAGCCTCCTCCACCGGACTCTAGCATTTCACCCCAACAACACACAGGGAGGGGCTAGGGAGACTTGGCCTCCTCCAGACATTTAACCCAATAGCACATGGGCGGGGGGGTAGCTAGGCATTTCACCCTGACAGTGCAGGGGGTTGGGGAAAGATAACCTCTTCTCCTCCAGGCATTTCACAGCCAAGGGAGGCAGGTGGGGGCTGGGCATTCCCCCCACAACAATCAGAGGGAAGTGGGGGACTGGCCGACCCTCCAGACCATCGGCAAACAGGCATCTTGTCCAGCAGCAGCCCCTCAGCCACCCATCCACGGACATCCACTGAGCCTCTCCTTGGTGCCTGGCCAGTGCTGGCAGCTGGGAGCTGGGGCACAGTCATGATCCCACAGGTCCAGAAACTTCTCCCTAGCTGGGGACCTCCCTCCTTCCCACACCCTGGCAGAGCGAAGCTCAAGCCCAAGCAGCAGAAGGAATGTTCCAGACAAAGGGAGCACCAGCTTCTTCTTAGCTCTGTCGATGGGTCCCTGAAGCTTTGCCCCATTCCGTGTTCACAAATGTGAAAACCTTGAATTTAGGCACAATGAGGCCACATGGGCAAAGGAAAACACAGCTGTTGGTTTGGGGCCTAAATTCAGCCCTCTTGGTGGGATAACACAGTTACTGCTGTGGCCCCGGTACCCCGGCATCATCAAGGGGACCTGGGACATGATGTGTGCCAGGTACCAGACCACACGTGGGCAGGTATTCAGAGTAACCCTTTGCCATTGAGTGGATTCCGACTCATAGTGACCCTATAGGGTTTCCAAGGAACAGCTGGTGGACCCGAACTACTGAACTTTTAGTTAGCAGCTGAGTGCTTAACCAGTGTACCACCAGGGCTCATTGAGAGTAGGCATTTCCAATTAAATCATTTTTAAAGGAGAATAAAATGGCCGCCACTTAATGGAAACACAACCTTGCCCAGTGGTGGGGAGGGGGAATTCAAATAAAATAGATAAAACTGGTCCTGAAGTACAAGAGGACCCTGCTGGGCAGTCTGGAGAAAACTCTGGGGTGGACGGCAATGATGCTTTTGTCCTGGGCTAGTTCTTCACAGTGCTGTGGCTAGAGGGTCTCAAGGCCCTACAAACAAGCTGCTGGGACAACCCTAAGTCAGCCAGGCCAGCTTGGTCCGTGGAACCCCCACATCCCTGTGCCCTGGGGACCCCCATTCATGGTCCCTGCACTTTTGGAAAATTAAAGGATTGGTCCAAAAGCTGCACTTCCACTCCTGGCAGCTGCTAGGTAGACGGTCACAGTACACAGTGTTGGCTATGCCAGCATCTCAGAAAGAAGAGTGTCCACTCTGAGCCCTCGTGTGTGCCGGCCACTGCCCTGGGCACCTCAGGGTCCTCAGCGAGACAACTCTGAAGTGGCTCCAGTTTAGGAAAAAGAAGCTCAAAAGTACTTCCTCTGCAGTGTCCCCTTCTCCCCCTCAGCTTCTGTGGAACAAGGTCATGAATAAGTAAGCAAACGAATTGAAAGTGAGTGTTAGTGAGCGGAACTCACGGACATTTCCAGCGCCCACATTCTGCCTCTGACCAGTCAAAGAAACACCAGCACACGTATCTGCTGACGAGCATGGCCCGACTGGCACCACTGTGAGCCAGGTTCCCCAGCAGTCACGACACCACCCCCAGTGAGCTCCTTCAGACGTCTGTCCTATGCAGAAACGTACCGTTGAAGGAAGGCGTCCTAGTTACCTTGTGCTGCTATGGCAGAAACACCGCAAGTGGGTGGCTTTTATAAACAGACATTTATTTTCTCACAGTTAGGAGTCTGGAAGTCTAAATTCAGGGTGCTGGCTCTAGGAAGGCTCTCTGCTGGCTCTGTGTGAAGGTCCTTGTCTCTTTTCATCTTCTGTTTCTCGGTTCCTTGGAGAGCTCATGTGGTGTGACATCTATCTGCCCCCATCTGTGCCTGCTTCTCTGTCTGGATCTGCTTTTTTTTATATCTAATGGGTGATTGGCTTAAAATGACACCCTAAACGGATATGACCTCATTAACATAACAAAGAAGCTCTATTCCCAAATGGGAGTATAACCACAGGTTAAAAAAAAAAACAACCATTGCCATTGAGTGGATTCCAACTCATAGCGACCCTATGGAACAGAGTAGCTGCCCCACAGGATTTCCAAGGCTCTAATCTTTATGGAATTAGATTGCCAGGTCTTTTCTCCCAGGAAGCGGCTGGTGGGTTCAAACTGCCAACCTTTCGGTTAGGAGCCGAGTGCTTAGCAGCTGAGTGCTCAACCACCATGCCACCAGGGGTTAGGATTTACAACACATATTTGTGGGGGACACAATTCGATCCATCACAGAAGATTAACCCCAGTGGGGCAGCCCTTTACGGTGAGGGCCCCAGCAGCAAGTGAGCCCAGCAGGCTGGTGCTGCTTTTCCATGTTGGGTTTGAGGCTTAGGGAATGGGATGCCCAAGCTGGTAAGCTTCATCTGGCCAGGGCCAGTGGTCTCTTGGACCTGATTCTCTCTCCAGGGACAGAAAGGCAGAGTGGGGGCCAGGGATGTCCAACAGGAGGGCCAGACCCTCCACTCTATAGAGGACCAATATGAGAAGATGTCCAGATTTTTGTGTGATAATATCCCAGTGACCTGACAGTGTAAGAGACACTATTCCTTACTCAAGGGTCAGATACCTGTTTTTTGTTGTTTTTTTTGTAATTTAAAGTTTTATTGAAACACGGCCCTATGCATCATTTACATATTGCCCCGGCTGCTTCCGTGTTACATGTTACAACAGCAACAGTTGAGTAGTTGTGACAGAGACCATGGTACCACAGAGCCTAAAATGATTACTATCTGGTCGTTTATCTTAGGTGAAGACCTGGCCTTACCTAAAGAATCATGGGATGAAGTCTTTCAGGTTTGAAGTTGATGCAAAAATCTCTGTCATGAAAGGGTACTTTCATAAGCTAATCAGAATTCATCACATTTCCCTTCTTGCCAAGGCTACCAGGAAGCTCAGAGCCAAATTCTGTGTTCCACTGCAGTGCAGGTTTCTGGGACAACCTTCCCCAACCCTTGATTGATTCTACAAAGCCCATTCTTCCATCATAGTTTTAATGCTTCCGTTACCAGTTTACTTAAACCAAAAGACTACAAATTATTTTTATTATGGGAGCAACTATGGTGTAATTAACAAAGAAAGGGGAAAAGAACACGAGGAAAGAAAAAGAGCACGCAGCTCAGGTCCCTCTGTGCCTTCGTAAGCCTTTGCAGACTGCCTCTCCCATTCCTTCCTTTCCAATCTGAACTCCCTCTGACTGAGTCCTCTGGCTGGGGATTCCCCAGAGGAAGGTGGCAGAGTACCTGCACTGGCTCCAATCACTCCCAGTGACCTTCCTGCTGCTGGTGGGCAGGATGGCTATAAAGATGCCCTTACCCACCCCCGCCCCCTCATCAGTGCCAAGGCCTAGGACCCAGACAGGCATGCGCAGCACACCCCGAGGCCCTCATGTTCTGGGGAAGCGCACAAGGATATAGCTTGATGGCTTGACCCAGAGGTATATGCATCAAGCGCTGCCTGGGGGCACTCTTCCTGGAGATGAGTTGGGAGCTGGCTCCTGGAGGGTAAACAGGAGCTGCCTTGGGGAAGGGGGTCCCTGCTGGCAGAGGGAGTAGCAAGCTGGCCAGAGGGGCAGAGCTCGAGCTCCCGATAGTCCCCAAGCCTGGGTCAGCCCATCCTCATGGTCCCAGGCAGCAGAGAAGAGACCTGGGCATTCTGACCCATCAGTGCCCCTCAGCACCACCTAGAGAGGAGCCGCTGGCCGGTGGGGTGACCCAAGCCGTCACAGCAGTGCCAGTCTCAGCTTCCTCTGCCAACATCACAGCACTGCTCGGGGGGCTTGGGTGACAGGTGCTGGCACCCAGTGGGGGTTTTCTAGATGACAGCTGTGACAGGCAGCCTGGCTGGGGAGGCGGTGTCCAAGGGCAGCAGTGGGAGACGATCCGTGTTGTGGACTGAATTGTGTCTCCCAAAATTCATGTTGAACTCTTAACCCCTAGGCCTGTGGAGGGGCCCTGGTGGCGCAATGGTTAGGAGCTCGGCTGCTAACCAAAAGGCCAGCAGTTAGCTCCTTAGAAACCCTATGGGACGTTCCACTCTGTCCTAAAGGGTCGCTATGAGTTGACTCGAAAGCAACGGGTTTGGTTTTATGGGTTATACCTGCGGATGTAATCCCATCTGGGAACAGGGTTTTCTCTGTTATGTCAATGAGGCCCCATCAGTGCAGGGTCTCTTAGGCCTAACCACTTTTGAGACATAAAAACAGCAGATTGGGCATAGACACAAGCACAAAGGGGGAAAGACGGATGCCACGTGGAGATCACAAAGGACCCGAGGGATGCCAGGGTTACTGAAGCTCAGGCAAGCATCCTCCCCGGAAGCTGAGGAAACCGTCTTCCCCCAGAGCCACAGAGAGAGAGCCTTCCCCTAGAGCTGATACCTTGAAATTTGGACTTCTAGCCTCCTGAACTGTGAGAAAATTACTTTCTGTTTGTTAAGGCCATCCACTGTGGTATTTCTGTTATAGCAGCGCAAAGTAACTATGACAGTCCAGAAGGTCACCAAGGCGTGAAGGCTCCACAAGACGTTCATTTTCCTCTGTGGGTACCGGGGACCTCTGAATGTTTCAAAGCGAGGGGTGAGGGTCTGGCCCTCCTCATCCTGAGCAGCACGTTGGACCAAGAATGGGGTCACTCAGGCTCACCGTCCCCATGGAAGGCCCGGGGCCCCAGCCCCTCGCATGCTCCTGAGGCCTGGACTCCAGGTGTGGACAGGGGCCAGAGTCTCAGGGGCCGCAACCCACTAATCTCAGGCTTATTTACTTGGAGGTCATGTTGGGTGGCTCTAACATTGACACCCAGCTTCTCAGGGTCTCCTGGCATGCTGGAGGGGATAATGACAGGTCCACTCCTCATGCTGTGGATGGCGTGGCAAACTGAAGCAAGACCAAGCTTGGGTGTGTCACATGAGGGAAGGGGGTCTGCAGGGTCGGGTCCCTCTGGCTAGCGGCTTCATGATTCTGTTCAGAACGTTTCCTTGGGAGGCAACACATGCCCGTTCTGCCTGGGGGGACCCGGGGTGCTGCCTTCCCAATAACTGGGCTGGGCTCTTGCTTGAGACTTTCTTGTCCGTTGTGGCCCAGGGAACCAAGGGGGATGGTGCAAAGGTGTGTTCACTGCAGGAATCTCTTTGGTTGCCCACCCACCAGACAGCCCCAGGCCCTTTCGGATAAGGGAGAGAGAGGAAACCAGATGAGGTCCTGCTCTCAGCAAAGGTCTGGTCAAGACGGAGACACACAGACAGCAAGACCAGGCCAGCAGGACATGGGGCCCGTGAGCAGACAAGAGGAAGAAAGGAGGGGCTCCATGTGGGGCCCTCAGATCAGGCCCCGCGGAGCTTCACAGGGAGGTGTCTAAGGTAGAGGAAAAGAAGGGCTGGAGCCCAGACACCTGGTTAGACTCTTCCCTCTGCCGTGTGGCTTTCTATGAGGGCCTTGAGCTTCCTAAGCCTCAGTTCCCTCATCTGCAAAATGGGAGTGACAGGCCTCACACACAGAGCTGTGGATCTTATGCGTACACAACAGGCGGTTGCCGTGGAGGTGAGTTCCCACCCTCTCTGTAAGCCCGCTTTCCTACCGAACCCCCAAACTCTGCTACTTGTTGATCACAACACACAGGCTCCACTGACATCAGCAGGGAATTCCTGGGCGACAGAGCGCAGGCCACAGCCCTGGGGGGGAAACCCGCGGAGACCGCGAGGCCCTGTGCAGAGCAAGCTGCGGGCAAGGTCAGTACGGGGCCCGAGCCCAGTGCTGGGCAACAACAGAGCTCCGATGACGGGGACGGCCAGGGGAGGGACAGACCATCTGCATTCACCCCTCACCTCAGGCTCACAGTCTCTCAACAAAGAACACAGATCCCATCCCTCGGGGGGCTCCAGCTTGGTGGAGAGAGGCCCAGGCTCAGGTTGAGGAAGAGACCTGGTGGGTGGGGCTGGGGCAGGACCCCCGAGGAGCACGGCTTAGATGAACAGTGAGGATCTGAGATTAGACGGCTCAGGACTGGGGTCGGCCATCCTCTCTGTCCCTTGTTAGGTCTGTGCCCACACCTTCTCTCTGCCTCCATCTGCAAACCACACTCATGTGCCCCCTCCAGAGGGCTGAGCTAACGGTGAGGTGGGAGGTCCAGCACGCACGAGCCCTCAACAGGGTGGCCATTATTTTTACAACCGCAACACTTAAGTCCAGGCCTCCCGCTAATTCCCCCCAATGGTCCAATGACCAGCAAAGACCCAAGAGCCCCCTAAGGCTCCCCTCAAGACAGCGGGAACTGTGAGAGACGGTGTTTTGCCTCTCTCCATTCCCTCATCCCAGGACAGGAAGGGAGTCTCAACTCCTGGGCCAGTGTGATTGATTAGCAATGGCTGCCTCCATATCGAAGCATCCAAGGCCAGGCCAGGGCCCAGAGGAAAGAGTGCTGTGATCTACAAGTGATGTCTGCCACAGACGCAGGAGGGAGGAATGGGGGCACACATGCTCTGTACACACCTGGCCCTAATTGCACCTCTTGGACTCTTGGACCATAGCATCTTCTTCCTTTCAGAAGAAACACATAAAACAGACACAGCAAGGGTTAGAGAAAGTATAAAGACTGAAAGAGATGGTCTTTCAAAAAGAATGGATGAAACCTGGGGAGAGAAGAAAGAAGAGCTGTCTAGAATTTCCATAAATCCCTAGGCTTTCTCTGCCAGCAGTAAACACGAGGCCACGGGGTTTTTTCCGTCCATCCTGACTGCAGAGGTGTTTACTGAGAAGGTTGTCTCCAGGGAGAAATAACTGAGAATAGACCTCTCAGCTAGCCACCTCCCTTGCTCCAGCCCCTCTGTTCTGAGGAGCTCACACCTCAAGGACTAAGAAACCAGCTTCCTGAGGTTTGGGTCCAGGTCCACAGTGTGGATTCCCACCGCCCAGTCATGGAGGGCCACCTGAGAAGAGAGACATGGCTGAGCAAAGCCGGAGAGCCAGCATAGCGCAGGGTACTCCAGGTGGCCCAGGCCCAAAGACTGAGGACAGGGCTTCCCACTAAAGGACACGGATGTCCCCAAGGCCAGTATGCTCTCAGTGACTGCTGCCACCCCTCAGAATGACAGATGTAGCTTAGACACTCCAGAGCCTGGGGTCTCTGCACCCGTGTTGGTTCCAAACTCTGAAGCCATGCTTTGGATCAGATTCCAAACCCAAAGGCCTTCTCCCAACCCTACTCATCAACTTCTAACTAGGATGTAAAGAGGATCCAAGGTGAGAGCCCAGCCTCGGGAGAGCCGCCCACAGTGCCGTAGCCCCCTGGGTCACCCTGGAGGACACACTTTCCCTACAGTGACAACTACCATGACAATAAAACCCACAGCAGCACCCTTGCCAGCCCTGGGCGAAGCCGGTGCACACCTGTGCCCAGGTAGACATCCTATCGCCTCTGGGCAAGTAAGGAATTTAAGACTAAAGACGGAAGGAAAGGCCATGATCACCGTTAGGAAGGGCCAGAGCCAGGTCCGGCCGGGCTTGCCGACCCTGTGCCTTCCCAGCTCTGCCTGTGGAGGCACCATCAGGACACTCGGGCAGATGTGCGCCCAGGAGAGTGGGGGCCTTTGGCTGGACCTGGGTGCTGCAAGGACAGAGTCACCCACCTGGGTGCTGTTTCAGCCCCTGCCTTCCTGCCTCCCAGTCCTGTGTGCCTTCCATGCCCCCTCCCCTCACAGACCATCACGGACCAGCTGGCCACAGGGCGCAGTCCTCAGGGGGGAGGGTAGAAGCACCATACATGCACACATACATATATGCATGCATGAAAACACACAAGCACACGTGAACACAGGTGCATGTACACATGCACACGTGAGCACATGCGACACCAGCACATCCATGAACACGTGTGTGTGCACATGGATGCATGAACATAGGTGTGCACACGAACATACTGTGTGCCCACATGCACACATGTGAACACATGCATGCAGGTCCATGCACATGCATGAAGTGTGTGTGTGTGTGGTGAACTCAGGTATACACACATGTGTGCACACACACAGGCAGGCACGCATCCACCTCCTTCTGGACCTGGACCCTGTCGTCCTTACCCCCCAGGGCTCCACCTGATCTTCACACAAATCCACACCCCACTTCCCACCAGAGGCTCACATCACACGAGCTACGAGCTACTTTCACTGCAGACGCCCCTACCGGGTTCCCTCCTTCTAAACCCTTGTTTATTTTATGGGAAATTTAATGAGTAAACAAACTCCACTTCTCCAGCCTGTATTTGTCATCATCTACATGGGATTTTCGTCTTACTCATAAAAAGAAGAAACTTCTATTTAATATAAGTAAATGCACTTGAATCCCTTGCCCACTCCCTCCAGGAAAAAGATCTGCTGGTTCCGAACTCAGAAACCGCACTTCCAGTCAAACGTCAAACCTAAAAGCCTTCCCACCCCTACTCGCCACATCAGATCCTGCTGACCTTCCCCACATGCCCGCCATGTTCCCAGGAGGTGGAGCTGTCCTTCCTACCAAGGATGTACCTGAACTGTGGGCAGCTGCACACCCTGCTGGATAAAGAGAAGCAAAAGCAAAGTGGACCCCACCAAAAAGCTAAATTCCCAAACTCAGTGGCGCCCCTGAAGCCAGATGGAAATCCAGCGGGTCTGACAGCTGTGCTTGCAGAGCCTGAGTCCCCAGTTCTGAAATGGGCGAACCTGCAGTTTCCAGGGCAGCAGGTCGCCCACCCCACAGGCAGCCAGCTGGTTGCACGCTCTGCCCTGGGGTCATGCGCCATGCTTCTGGGCCTCAGTTCAATTGGCTTCATTTTGCTTTGGCTCAACAAGCGCCCATGCACAATCTACAGGGGCCAAGCCTACAGCCTGGGCACACAGGACAACAATACCCTGGCTAGTCCACAGCCTGTCGTCCCAGGCCAGGTAGAGAGACGAGCAGGTGACCACATCCACGGTAACCCATGATAGTTCTACTCAGGGAAGTACAGGGACTTCTGGGAAAGGGCAGAGGGGTCAAGGGGTCAGCAGAGACTTCCCAGAGGACACCCCCTGGGACCTGAACCTGCAGCAGGAGTCAGCTCCTCTGTGTCCCTGTGGGGTCCCTGACATTGCAGGAGAGCCAGGGACAAGCAGCTGATTCCAGACACACTGCACTCTCCACCCTCCTGACCTATCTGGCCACCTTTTCCAAGAGACAGGAGGCCTCTGGGTCTGTATCCCAGCCCGCAGCACCTCCCGCCTTGGTTTTGGTCCCCTGAGGCTTCTGGGGAGGACTGACAACCCCAAAACTACGGACCAATGTCCTTGAGAGAACAAGACCTAGCATGTCTCCACTCTCACCTGAGCGGGAAGCCCACGGGGCAGAGGGGACCCCAGGCTCTGTGGTAGGGGCCGGCGAGGGGTGGGCACCCCCCCATCTGCTGACAGTCCACACAAGCAGGTGGACTGGAACTTCTGCAATTGGACATTACTCATCGCAGCGATTGGAAATGAGCCCTCTCGGGGCAGACGGCTGGCCCAGAATGAAGGAAGCCCCACTAAAGGAGATGGGTCCATGATCTAGGTGTGCCTACTGGAAAGGAAGGGGGAATGGAGCTCGCATGGCAGCGGTGCGGGTGCAGGCCCAGGCTGGAATCAGAGCAGAGGAGCCGATGCGGAACGCCTGGTGGATTATTCAGCAATAAGGTATAATTGAAAGGATTAATGTGAATGCAGTGTTTTCCTTCCAAAAATTCGAGGAACGCCAAAACGACTCTCCTCTGGGCTGGTATGACTCATGGTTTTAATAGAGGAACTTAATTTTCACTTCTGAGGAATTTGGGCTCAGAGAAACATTGTCCACGGAACACTCACTCTGCTCCACGGATGACAAGTACCACCACCCCGAAAGTAAAAATGAAGGTCCCCCAGCCTATCCCTTGTCTCCCAGACTCCGCTGTGGGCCAGGGGTGCCCCTCCAGCGGCTTGGACAGAGCAAGGGGTTCTGGAGGCAGTGGAGGGTCTGGAGTCAGCAGGGCTGGGCCCCTCTCGAGCTCTGCTCACTGCACCCACACCACAGGGCATCTGGCAGCGCTGCACAAGGCTTCCGGCTGGGCACTCGAGGGGCTGCCAGGGCTGAATCCGCTGTGTGGGCTGAGCACGAGGTGCCCCCAGCACGAACGGGAAGAAGGACCCAGGCTGGGGTGGGTGCTATCTTCTGGTGCCTCTGGATGGTGCAGCGTTCCAGGAGAATGACTGGGCCCCGACACTGACTCCTTCCTCTCCCTGAAGCCGGGAGTTCAGAGTCGAGGACGGGTGGAACCGAGGTTCTGGGCTCAGAACAGCCTGCGGCCACTTACCAGCTGCCTCGTTAGTGCAGATAAGGCTCCCTACCTCGGTGACGAGACGTTGCAGACACTCCAGGGACACCACTCCCTGCCAGTGTCCCCTCCCAGCACAGTGTGACCTTGTCCACATCCCTGCCTACTCCTGCCCGAGTCTCCACAGCCACATTGCCTCCTGCGGACCCCCCAGCCCATCTTACCTGCTCAGCGCTCCAATCAGAGGCAACTTTTATTTAAAATACAGAACCCTAGATGGGCATCTGGGATGCAGGCCTCTTGCAAGCAACCGCACCCTGGCAAGACTCTACTCTTTTGCCTCTTTACCTCCCAGCTGTACATGGCGGTTTACACGGGCTGTACAGCAGGTCCCCAGGGCTGATCTGCTTCCAGCTGACTAGTGCTTACTGAATGGGGCGGGGGGGTGGGGGCGGTCATGGCACCAAGGCAGAAGTGCTGGCTCCAGGCTGCCAGCTCCAGGGCACCCCCATGACGCCAGGTGAGAATGTCCCACCCAGCATCCCCGGGACAAGGATGCTCCAGAGGCACCAACATTCTGTAGACATCCGTCACCACAGCCCTGCCACCTGGACATGTCCTTCGGAGTGCCCCAGGCCATTCACCAAGGCCTCCAGAGGTCCCCACAGTGCCCAGAGGTACAGCCGCCACCCCCGGCTCCCACCCTGCAATTAAAAACAGATATCCATACTCCCCGTCCCCCACTCGTCCCCACCCCTGCTCCAGTCAGGAGAGAGGCAGTCATTTATAAGTCAGAGACAATGTCACCCACCGCTCATCCAAATGTGTCACTAACATCCCATTAGGCTGTAATTATTTTTTAATTAAAACTAAGAAAACGGGCATGCCTGTGCCGACTTTATGCATCTGTTATGGGTTAAAATAGCTTTTAAAAAATGTTTCGGAGACCGCAGTCTATTGTGGCCGTGGCCTCTGCCAAAGAAAACGCAAGCTTGCTTATTTTCTCCACGGGGCGCAACAGCGCCCGTGTGTGCCGGAACAGAATCGGCTGGCCGTGAAAAGAATTCTAAATAAAACACAAACATGGAATTTGGCAACGCCACAGAAGCGAGCTTAAGACTAATTCCAGCATGCGGACGGCTCTCACATAGTAAGTCTGGCTCCAGCATAAATGAAACCAGGCACTGTAAAATACCAAGGAAAGTTGGGGTTTCGGCTTAAAGGGACAGAACACCGATTCCAGGTATAAAAGCTGATCAAGCCGGCTCGCGCTGGCTCCATAAATCCAGAGGTTATTAGCTGTTTGCTTTCAGCCAATCCCTCTTTAAAGAGATGTGTATTACAGGGGAGAGGAGGAGCGAGAACAACAAATGAAAACCATCACTTTGCACTTGACTTTTAGTGCCGCGGTTCTGAAAATACTGCACTCATTACCACAATTAGAAGAGAAGGACTACCTGAGACCTCAAACACACACGAACCCAAAAGGGAGGAGACAAGTGAGGAGGGGCCAAGGCAGAAAGGAGGATACCAGGGATACTCGGAGGTGGATGCGGAGCAAGGGTAGGAAGCCACGTGAATACCAGATTCTCTCCACCCAGGAAACAGCAATAATGACGGTCATGAAAATGATAATAATAGTTATAGTCGTTACAACATATCAGTAATACCTGCTGCTGTTCACCACCTTTCATATGCCCACTGCTGCTCAAGGCAGTAAAAGGTAACAGCCAGAGGTTCTAAAGAATAAGAGTCCCATTAAGCATCTCATTTTACAGGTGAGGAAACTGAGGCTGTAAAGGTCAGGTGGCCAGTCCAAGGTCAGAATAAATGTCCGAGTTGGGATGTGAAACTCAGCCGTCCTCTCCTGCGCACATGGCCTTGAGACGGGTCAGCAGCCGAAAGCTCACTCTAAAGATGGGGCAGGGCAGGGGGTGCAGTCTCCTCCAGAAGGTACTAGAAAGGCGGGTTCATCCCCAGAGAGAAAGCTGCCCCAAAGGTCTCAGCAGGCCTCAGCACTGAGACCTCATCGGCACACACCACAGTCCAGGAAGAATTACAAAGGTCAGGACAGAAAGTGGCCAAAAGTGCCTCCACCATAAACACCCAGCGTCAGGCAGGCCAGGAGGGGCCTGCTCTGTGCCAGCTGACCCCCCGCCAAACACGTGTGTGTGAGGGTACATACATACACATACAGCACACACATAGACACACATGCACATACATACACACGTGCATGTATAGACACATAGACACACATGCACACATACACACAGCACACACATACACACATGTGCACGCATATACAGGCCCACACGCACCCACACATACACGTGTGTGCACGTAAATACACATATAGACTCACATGCACATACGTACACACGTGCACATATATACACATAAACAAACGTGTACATACACACAGCACACATACACACGTGCATGTATATACACATAGAGACACACATGCACAAACATACACACAGCACAATATACACATGTGCACACATATACAGACACACATACACACATACACACATGTGCACGCATATACACACACACACACATAGCACCTGCACACACGCACCTGCACATATGCAGGTGTGCATGTAAATACACAGACACACATGCACATAGACATACAGCACACATACACATGTGAATACATACACGTGCACATATATACATACAGACACACGTTCACATATACACATACACAGCACACATGCATATACACACATGTGCACATATACACGATACACATAGCACATACATGCACATATGTATGCATACACACATGCACCTGCATACACACACACAGCACACACATACACATGTGCACATATATAAACACACACATACATGCCGTGGCAGAGGCAATGGGAAAACCAGGGAGAAAATTCCATGAGGCAATGAATGCTTGGCCCCAAATGAAAACCCCATGGAATGTTTCCCCGCATGCTGTGGTTATTTCTTGCAGGTCCACTCAGACCAGGACCATCCCGGATGGCAGGTTGGGTTGGCCTCCCCCTGAGGTAGCCCCCTGCTCTCCTGGCCTCCAAACCAAGCCAGGCTCCAGTCCTCTAAGATGCTACCAGCTACTCGCAAGACGGGGCCAGGCCATCCCAGCACTCCGGCGGCCAAGGACACAGGGCTGGTGGATCCTTCCCCTCGTATCCACACTTGGCAAGGTGAACCGGAACCCTGAGCTCTGACCCCCACCCTTGCAGGCCGTGCCGCCCGACTCTGTGACATCCCGCTTCAGCCGGCCCCCCTCTGCTCTTCCTGAAAAGATACACAATGTCTTAGAAGATGCAGACTAAAAATACCCCTGGCTTCTCAGAGCCGGTTTACAAAAATAATTATATTTTCTTTTAAAAAAATGGATTATAGGCAAGTATGCATCCACCTATTTTTAGATCGTATTCAACTCTATTCATTTCTCTCGTAATAACCATGGCAGACTTCTTTTTTTTTAAGTCGCCCCCCCCCCATTAATAATTGTGTTCTGACGTGGCATACGGATAGGGGTGGGGGGGCCAGGTGAGACCACACAACCTTCCGTAAACGTTGGAGTCCTGGCCAAAGGCACCAGGTGCTGAGACTCATGTGTCCCCAAGGGAAAAGGAGCAGGCAGCCACCCTGTCTGGGACCAGCTCCAGATTCAACCCAGCGCACACCTTGAGTTGCGGGGGGCGGGTGCTCCTCTGGGCCTGCACATGTCCCAGACCATGGGAGTTCTCAAAGAAGACCAAAGCGGGGTCCTGCCTTCGGGGCTACGACCCAGCAAGGGGCATGTCATATGTTCAAAAAGATACATCTACATCCAAGCCCCTGGAGCCTATGGATGCAACCTCATTTTTAAAATGGGTCTTTGCAGGTGTCATTAAGCTGTGTATGTATGTGCATGTGTGTCTATGTGTGTGCTGTATGTGTATGTATGTACCCTCATACATACACACAGAAGAGATCCTCCTGGGTTGTCTGGGTGGACCCTAAATCCAATGAGGGCTGTGGAGGCAGCCACATGGCCAAAGAGACAGAGATCGGAGTGATGTGGCCACAAGCCAAGGTAAGCTGGCAACTACCAGAAGCACTACGGGAAGAGTCAAGAAAAGACTCTCCCCTAGAACCCTGGTGGTGCAGTGGCTAAGTGCTTGGCTTCTAATCGAAAGGTCACTGGTTTGAACCCACCAGCCGCTCCACGGGCGAAAGATGTGGCCGTCTGATTCTGTAAAGATTACAGACTTGGAAACCCTATGGGGCCGTTTTACTCTGTCCTACAGGGTTGCTATAAGTCGGAATTGGCTCGATGGCAATGGGTTTGGGTTTGGGTTTTTAGCAGCCCTGTCAACCTCTCAGTTTCAGACTTCTGGCCTCTAAACTTGTGAGAAGCTACATTTCTGTTGTTTGAAGCCACCTCACTGCGATAATTTTGCTATGGCAGCCCAGAATGCCAATACAACAGAGGGAAGTCATAGCCTCAAATAATCATCCTGAAGACGGCCCCACTGTGACTACCCTACTCCACTGTCTGCCATCCAGTCGACTCTGACTCACTGCGACCCCATGTGACGAAGTAGAATTGCACCACTGAGTTTTCTAGGCTATAATCTTTATGGGAGCAGATAGCCATGGAGCAGCTGGTGGGTTTGAACCACGAACCTTTCCATTTGTAGCCAAGCGCTTAACCATGGTACCAGCGGGGCTCTATATCCCTTTCTACAAACACAGAATCCAAGGCTGCTCAGGCAGGACCCCCCCATCCCACCTTCTCCCAGCCCAGCCAGGTAAGCAAGGCCGGCATGATGATTCCCAAGAGATGGGGACCAAGAGGCTCAGAGAGGCACAGGGTGTGCCCAAGGACACACCACAGAACTTGCTCCCAGGTGTCCTGACTCTGAATATGGGGCTCCTTCTGCTCAACTCAACTTCCTGGGAACACAGCTAAAAGGGACAGGGGACATTTTTTATTTGCAGGATTTTCTCCCGCAAACTCTCGAACTAGGAAAATGTTTAGCTGATGACAAAAACCAACTGGACCAGGGACTGGGCTGTCACAGGGAAGCATTTATAAGACAACCAGGCTTTCAGACCGCCAAGCCCAATGGACTGAAGGAGGCGGCCCAGGCGTCCGGTCAGAGCTGGCTTCAAATACAGGCTCTCAGGCTTATTAACCACGTGTGACATGGGCCAGCTTTGCACTGTGTCCCCAAAGGCCCAGTTCCCTGAGCTGTAAAACTCACCGACCACACCTTCCCATGGCTGGGACAATTAGTGGGAATAATGACTGTGAAGTCCATGGCACACAGTGGACCCTCAACAAACGGATCCTTTGACTATTAAATCAAGAATAAAATGAGCTGCTTGTTAATAAAACCCAAGGGACTCCGAGGTGAGGACCCCAAGTAAGATAGACCTGGTTAAATACAACTCTAAGACCTTGCACCGGCCAGGCCTACCCTATCAGCCGCTCTGGTTAACAAGGGCAATAATTGAAAACTTCTAGTTTTATGAAAAAATTTTGATGGCCCTGTGTCTGCAGTTAGTGACACGGTCTTTGCATTAACCTCCTCCGAGAAGCCCCATGCCCTCTGATCCTTGCTGCTGAAATCATGAAATGCAGGTGCTCTTATTATCCCGGGCCGTGGCAAGCCCTGTGCCAGCTCCATGATTCGTGAGCTTGCTCATCTCCCTCCACTGCGCCCACTCACACCCTGGCAGTAGTGGGGGCGTGAGGGAGAGGGGCAGCTTGGGAACCAGGGAGGAGGGAAAGAAGAAGGCTGATGAAGGCCAAGGGTGCGGGCCCCACACTCAGGGAGACCTGGTTCAAATCCCACCTACGCTGGCCAACAGCTGTGCAATTTCAAGCAAGTCATGTCACCTCTCCAGTCCCCACCTCCTCATCTGTGAACTATGGATGAGGTTACCCTCCTGGTAGGGGCATGGTGGTTCAGTGGTAGAATTCTCACTTTCCACACGGGAGGCCCAGGTTCGATTCCCAGCCAATGTAGCTCATGTGCCGCCACCACCCATCTGTCAGTGGAGGCCTGTGCATTGCCACGATGCTGAGCAGGTTCCAGGGCAGCTTCAGACTAAGAGAGACCAGGAAGAAAGATCTGGCAATCTACTTTCAAATATCAGCCAATGAAAACCCTATGGATCACAATGGACCAATCCACAACCGATCATGGGGATGGTACAGGATCAGACAGCAGGTCCTTCCGTTGTGCGTGGGGGTTGCCACGAGTTGGGAGCCGATTTGCGGCCTGTTAACAACGCTCTCCTAACAGAGGAGCTGGAAGCTGAAACACAAAAGTGTCTGGGAAGCCCCTGCAGGGGCCTGACACACAGTGGAAGTGCGGAAATGGCAGCCTATCAGTGACCTGGCGGCCCCATGGAAGACTGTAACGGTGACCCAGTGGGAAAGGAAATCCCGGCTGCTTCTTCCACCAATGACCACACGCTGTGGCCACACACCACCCGCTGGCTCTTGGTTATTATTAAATGACGTCCACAAGGGGCAGTGGAGTCACGGACAAGGTGTAATTCCCCTGAGATGAATGCCAGGAAGTGGAAAACCCACACAGAGGGACCCTCTGCCACCAACAGACCCTCCACCACCAAGGGTTCCTCCCCGCTGCTTTCTGGATCCCATTGGCCAGCCTTGATTATGTTTGGATAAACTCTATTTCATGGTTTCAACTATTTGGATTTGATTGTGAAGCACGTACGGTACACAGCCCCTCCACCCCTACTCAGTCCACTGGTCTGAAAAGTCAAGTACACTTTGCCCCCCACCATGCAATCAAAAAACGAAAAAGAACACCTCAAGCTTTAAGGACAAGTGTTGGCTTCTCTCAGTGAAGAGAAAGGGATTACAGGGCTGCGTACAAAAACCAAGCCGTGAGCACAGACTCTCGGGGAGGTCTCTGCTTTCTCTCCCACGTGTGGGCACGGCCTTCTCTGTGCCTTCACTGTCCACCAGCCTCTCCTGAGCACCTCCTGGGGCCCTGCCTGCCCTGGGCACTGGACAGACATGGACACAGGGCAGGGGACATAAGTCGGCTGCTGTCACAGAGTGGGGCCCAGCTGCCAAATCCCCGATGTCCAGTCAGATCCCAGAAACCCAGTTGGAGGATGATTTGATAAGAAAATCTTTCCCACGCTCCTGCCCTCTTCTTCAGTGTCAAAACTGGTGGTCTGAGGGTCAGTTCCTTGGGTCCCCCTAAGTCCTAACAACTTGGACCCTCAAGGCTAGAGGTGGCTTATCACTGAATCAGTGGGGCCCCCTTCCCAAGAGCTCTCAGCCATGATCCCTCCTGGGCGACGCCATGTCCACACCTGGTGCTGACTCAGGCCGGCCTGCCTTGGCCTCACCTTCCCATCAGTCAAGCCCCAGGAGGTCTCTGGGGACCCCCAGCTCCCATAGGCTTAAGTCCATTTATTTTTTTAAGTCGAGAAAGGCACCATGGGGGTATGTATTTCAAGATGGAAGTATGCCTTTGCCCAGGCCTGGACCTCCCATGTGGGCACCCCCAAATACTGTGAGCTCCTCCAGGCTGAGGACCCTGTCAGTCACACTCATGTCTGGATGCCCGGTGAGCAGCCCAGGGTCAGGCAGGACCCTGTGAATGAAGGACACCTCAATCTCCAAGTTTGGCCTGATTTCCCACCAGTGAGCTCCATTCCCACTGCCCACATTGAAGGGTCACTGCAGCCTGGTGGCAGTCAGAAGGGAGAGTGGCTGACACAGCATCAAGGCCGTTCCTGAGTCCTGATCACAGTTCTGCTGTGTGTGCGCTGTGTGGCCCCAGGTGGGTTGATTAGCCTCTCTGAGCAAGAGGAGGGGGCGGCCTCTTCTCATGGGATGCCGGAGCTGCATGTGCCATGGGCCTGGTGCAATGCTGGCCACAACAGGCCCTTTGGGAGCAGCAGTGATGGTGGTGGGCATCCCCCTTTCATTCACACTATGAAACTCTCCCAGGCAGGAAGGGAGAAAGTTCTTGGACAATTTCAAGGGGATGGCAGCCAAGTCTCATCCAGGCACAGGGTACCCAAGGACACAATATCGTAGTGCCTTCCAGTGCCTCAGCTTGCTCCTTCCTACCCCCACCCCTTCCTTCTTCCCTCTGCTTTCCTTTGAGCTGGTGGTCAGCAATGGCCACCCCAAGATGGCAGCAAATCTGTGGGCCCTCCAATGAAGGGCTGATAAACAAGTAGTGCCCCATTTCACAGATGAGGAAACGGGGGCTTGGAGAGAGGAAGTGGCTACCCTGGGGTCATAATTCACACCCAGGCAGCCCAAGAGGGCCGTGCCTATGCACCCTGACAACAGGGAACAAGGATGCTCCATTGAGTTTCCCACAATGCCTCTGGCTCTTCCACTACGTGTGTCCACCACGACATTCAGCTTCAAACATGAGTCTGTGCACAGAGCCGAAAAGACACGGAGCAGCCAGCAACCGAAGCATAGCACGGGATGAAGGCCTCGACCCTCGCAAGAGCGCTGCGACTGCAGATGGCAAAACCGAGGCACTAAGAGGTCAGCCATGGGCCTCCCCGAAGTCAAAACTCTAACTGCTGCCAAATCTAACTACACATTTCACACTGAGCCTTGTGCTAAGGCAGAAATCAATTCTTAAGTGGCTTCAGCTAGGTGATGAATTTCCTTCTCTGGTTTTCAGTATGAACTCAAGAGAGGCGGTGGCCAGGCCTCATGGACGGAGCCTGAGGGGCCCGGGTTCGAGTCAGCTCTGCCACCTGCCTCCTGTGGACTCTTTCTCGCTCTATGCCTCAGTTTCCCCATCTATGTAATGAAGGGGCTGGATCAGGTGATCTCTTGGGACCCCTGATCCCGGACGGTTACAGATTAACTCAAGCCTGCAGGTCACCTGGGATGACCCCATTTCTGGTCCATTTCACCCGCCTGGAGGGGCCTGCGGCCTCCTGGGCCACTTTCGGATTCCCTTTAAAGATGCAGGCTGTGGCCGCCTGGCTCTGAGGTGTCTGCTGTCGGTGGCCGGCGCTGGCTCTTCACATCCACTAACTGCTTTAAAGCGTTGCATAGAGCGCTGCATTAAAAATTAATTACACATGCTATTTTATTGCCAGTGCATAATGTAATGAGCACCAGCTGTGCTAAACAGCCAAACTCCTTTTTAAGACAGCTATAAAAAAAAAAAAAGAAAGAAAGAAAGAAACTGCACTTCCAAATGCCTCTCCTGTCAGAGCAGAAAAACAGCAACATCTTGTACAGATTTGAACAGAATTCTTTGATTTAGCTCTGCCTTCGGAGCGTCTGAAGGGCCGGCCTGGAGAGGGACATGGGATCTGGCAGGGCTGCAGGGTCTCTGCTCCGGGACGACGCTGGGACCCCTTTTATCTAAGGATAGTCAAGCTGGGAGGGGCCCTGCCCCCACTGGACAGCAACCAGTCCTTCTCTGGCCCCAGATCCCCCTCCCCAGCTCCTTGGGTCCCTGGTGATGCTGGAGGAGCTACCACGGTGGACAGGAGACTTTTTGGAGTCCACCAAAGCCCTTTGGCCTCAGCCACCTCCATCGCCCTGGGGGGTCAGCTCCTTCTGTCCTGGGGCCTTCCAGCTCTGCAGAGCTGTTCCCAGCCTTCCTCCAGGTCCAGAAGAGGTGTCTAGGTTTTGAAGGAGGGCAGTGGAGGGCAGGCTCTGCAGTGGGGTGGGGTTCCATGGCAACGCTGTGGGGCCGGTAGGCAGGCATCTCTGTTGGATGGCAAATGCTGGGGCCATCAGCCTCTTGGGTAACTTAGGCATGGCAAGGCGTACAGATGACTCTTTAAATTTTAATAACGCCTCTCAAAGCCCTGTTGCTACAGCGAGCCATGACACTGGCACCCTGCTTGCCCAGAAAGACACTGACAGCAGTGGTAATTTGCAAAAGGCGGGGGGGGGTCACACGGCATGTTTTCTAACCTCCACTGGTGGTGCTCTATCCACACACACTCACACACACAGACACATGCACACACACACACACTCATGCACACAGACGCACACATGCACAGTCACACACACAGACACAAGCACACATGCACACAGACGGACTCACACACATACATTCTTACATACATACACTTGCACACACGCTTGCATACACACACATACACACAATCACACGCCCTTACATATATACATGACTCATACATTTGCACACTCACTCAAGCACACACACACTCACGTACTCTGACTCATACACACTCATATACACACATGCGATCACACGTTCACTCAAACACAGACATGTGCATACTCATATACACTCTTACACACACATACTCATTCCCACACTACATCCCCGCTCATTCACACTCACAAACACACACATACACTCACGCAAACACACACACCCGGACCAGGGACCACGGGCACAGGCCGTGTGGGCTGATTCTGGAGACCCCACGTGGTGCACGCTCACACACACACACACACACACACACACACGCTCTCACACTCCGACACACTATTTTTTCTTCTTCACCCCCATACTCACCCCTCCCTCCAGAGTCTCCCTGGAGGCTCTGCTCCCCCCATGGGGCACCTCTGACCCCCACCCCAGAAAAAAGGGCATCGGCGGGCTGGCGAGCAGTGCACTTTGGGGGGACGGCCTTGCCACCTCCATCCGCATCACTGCCTGGCTCCCCACTGGTCCTCCGGTGCTAATCAAGCCCACTCCAGAATGAAACTGCAGCTTGCTTCTTGTTCTGGTATGAAATACGCAAAGCACAGACCATATCATTAACAGAAAACTTCCAGAAATAAGGCCGCCTTCCAGACAGACTGTATTAATTGCATCAAGCTTCCACAGCAAGGGTGGTCTAACCCACCGCGCCCCGTTGGACGGCTCCAGTTATAAAACCAACACAAGATGAACACTGGGATATAATTGAAGGAGGGGAAAGGACAGATTCCACTGTTCAACCCTACTATTTACTTACAGGTATTCTTTTATCTTTATTGTCCCTTTAGCCCATGCCAAGAAACCCCAGACTAGTTAAATAACACAGCAAGCGCAATTTCAGTAGAAAAGTAAATTGAATTTAACTTTACAAGATTGCCCTGTGATTTCAGCATATACTAATGGCTGCAGCTGACTCCCCCTATTAAATCCAAACACTTCCACTTCCCTGAGCTGGGATCCTGCGTGTTCTTGCATGAGACCTTGAACTTCACCAAGTGCACGTATTAATCACCGTGGCTGATGACCGTTTGCGGCTTTTAAATATGCAATGAAGTTTCTCGGTTCTTTTTCCACCTCCCACGGCTGGTACGCAAGCTGGGCCAGCCCAGAGGGTGGGTGTTTTTAAGAATGGAAACTGAGGACTGGCCTGAAGTCAGATCCTATCCATACTGGACGCATCGTAAGTCAACACTGTGAAGCAGCCTGCATGAATCACAGCTTGCATGGGGCTCTCTCAGCACAGGGCTCTGTTTTCAGCACCCGCCCCGTGTGGCCTCATCCGTTCCTCAGCACAACCCTTCCAAGTATGGACTGCTACTATCCCCATTTTATAGATGGGGAAGCTGAGGAACGGGGGGATATGGCTTGTCCAAGGTCACATGGATAGGGAAGGACAGAGCAGTCTGGTCACTACCTCTCAAGTGCGGAAGCCTCAGAACAGGAAGCGTTTGAGGGACCAAAGCTCAATGGTTTTCAAACTTCTCTGAACAGTCTTCCTTCCCCCACGAGCCCTGGGACCCCGAGCCAACCTCATCCCAGTTCAACCACACGAGCTCCATGTTGATCTGCTCCAGAGCCAAACATTGTCGTCAGCTGCCGCTGAGTCAGCCCAGGACTCGTGGTGACCCCATGCAAATGGTACAAAACGCTGCCTGGCCCTGCACCGTCCTCATGATAGGTTGTGGATTGGACCGCGGTGATCCACAGGGTTTCCACTGGCTTATTTTCAGATCACCAGGCCTTTCTTCCTAGTCCACCTTAGTCTAGAAGCTCCACTGAAACCTGTTCAGCATCCTAGCAACAAGCAAGCCTCCATTGACAGAGGGGTGGTGGCTAGCATGAGGCGCGCTGGTCGGGAATCGAACCCTGGTCCCCCGCGTGGAAAGTGAGAATTCTACCACTGAGCCAGCACTGCCCCCAGGAGCTCTGTTCTATAACGTCCCTGTGAATACTAAATAACAGACACCGAACCAACCTCCTTCAACCTCAGCTGGGAATTTTTTCTGCCATTCTGCGCACGCGTGTCTGCCAACGACTGCGAAAGCTGCTGGGATGTTTCTAGCAAGCAGGCGAACTCGAATCCACCCATCGCTCCTTGGAAACCCTATGGGGCAGTTCTACTCTGTCCTAGGGGGTCGCTATGAGTCAGAATCAACTCGATGGCACACGACAACAACAGGTGCAAATACTAAATCTGGGAATAAGAGCAAGGGACGTGTGTGTGTGTGTGTGTGTGTGTGTGTGTATTTTAATAGAAGGAAAAACTAAGGAATTTCTCAGGGAAGAAACCTCAGTTTCCAGGAAAGCCGACGCTAAAGCCCACTTTATCGCAGTAGGGGAAAAAAAGGGGGGTACCCCCAAGTCTTTTCTCCCCACTGTGGCCGCCTGAAGGAGGTCCAGGACATGTGCTCCAGAGGCGGGCTGATTGGGGATGCTGCCAGCCTGGGGTGTGCACAACACACATACCTGTGTGGCTTTCTCCCCCACAAAGTCACATCCTTCTATAAATAACGGTGGCTGTGTTCACGGGCACACAATTAACCTGTGTGAAACACGTTTACACTGGGGTTTTCCATATTAATTTGAAGAGATAGGTTCAATGCATCCTGATCCAAAAAGGGGCAAAACAAAGTAAGGACAGTGGCCCCGTTCCCTCTTCACAGCAGACTGCTTCTCCCTAACAGGGGTTACTGGGAATTTAATGACTCCATTCCAACTACTAATTAAACAGGCACTAAAAACACTTAAGCAAACAGCCCGGTGCCAGGGACAGAAACCACAAAGGGACAGAAACCAGTGGAATAGAATATTTTCAGGTATTAGAATTGATCAGAAAATATGGCGGCGCAGCCTGGCGCAGGCTAACGGGGAGCAATCAGGCAATGTAAGAACACTGCTGGGATTGGGGCAGAGCACTGACGCTGAGAACAGACCCCTTGGGAGGGTCTGGGATCTCCCCAGCCCCCTGCAGCCTAGACCTCAGGGATGAAACACTCCTTGCCTCCTGCCCCTCCCCCTCCCCCGGCTCTTCAATCAAGTGTGTGGGCAGCTCAAGAAGGCTCTGCACCCTCTTGGCTCTGGAATCCTAAAATCCAAGAAGGCCTCTAAGCCCAGAAGATGAGCCACCACTTAGAGATGGAACAGGTGCTTGGAGCTGGCCATCCCTGGACAGAATCCCACCTCCACGTTTCGTCCCTCTTTGCTCTTTGTTCCCCTTCCAATCCTGAGTGTAAGTCCCACGTCCTCTCTCCCCCAGACTGCAAACAAGTCCCACGTCCTCTCTCCCCGCAGACTGCAAGAAAGTCCCACGTCCTCTCTCCCCACCAGACTGCAAGCCACATGAGGCTCACCAGGCCCGACTCTGCCTTTGTTTGCACCAACCAAACTAGGTGCCAAGAAAGGGTTTTGAGTGGAACAATGAATAAATGAATGAACAAATGAATAAATGTGAGCTGCAAGCCCTTGATCTCTCTGAGCCTCATTTTTTCATCCGTCAGGTAGGGAGAGTAAACTCTACCTCCTAAGGTTACTGTGAGGATTAAATAAATTCAAGAGTGAACACAGAATGCCTAGTGCCATGCTGCCCAGGGTAGCCAGTACCCGAGTCGATTCTGACTCATAGCAACTCTGTAGGATGGAGTGGAACTGCCCCACAGGGTTTTCAAGGCTGCAATCTTTACAGAAACAGACTGCCACATCTTTCTCCTGGTGAGCAGCTGGTGGGTTCGAACCACCCACCCTTCGGTGAGCAGCCAAGGGCTCCCTCTGCACCACCAGGGCTCTCTCTGATCATAGTAGGCCCTTAATATACAGTCCTAAGAAGGAAGCGTCATCAAAGTGTCACTGGCCCAAGCCATGGACTTTTCCATTGTCTTACACACCTTCAAAAGCTGGACAATAGAAGGGGAAGACACAAGAAGTGATACATTCAAATTGTGGTGCTGGTGAAGAATACTGAAAATTATACCACGGACTGCCAAAATAACAAACAATCAGTCACAGAAGAGATACAACCAGAATGCTCCTTAGAAGTGAGGATGGTGAGACTTTGACTCGTTTACTTTGGATTTGTCATCAAGAAAGAGCAGTTGATAGAAAAAGACATCATGTTTGGTAAAGAAGAGGGTCAGGGCTCAAACAAGCCAATGATCATGAAGATGGCACATGACTGGACAACCTTTCGCTCGCTCTGTTATACATGAGGTCACCCTGAGTTGGAGCTGACAGGACTGCGACTAACAACGAGGCTGCCTACAGCAACGAGGCTCAGAAAGCACAAATGAGGACACCCTGCAGCTGAGTCCACTCCTTTGTCCCCCCACCCACCTCCCCCAGGGTGGCTCGGGGGGAGCAGGCAGGGGCTTTATCGGGAGGCATCCCAAAGACAGATCCCAGTTCTGCCACCTTGGCGCAGCCACTCAGCACCCCCGCCCCAAGCCTTCGCTTGCCCGTCTGCAAATGGGGATGATAACAGCCTGGCTGGGCCCAGTCCAAGGGTGCTGGAGGGCCAGGCACGCAGGAGGGAGAGGCAGTCCCCCTGGCAGAATCTCGCCCACTGCGCAGCTTCTAACAGAGCCTGTGCCAGCACAGGGTTAAGCAGAGCCTCAGGCTGCCTCTGCCCGGGGATCAGATTCCTGCTCTGCAGAACCTGACCGAGTCCAGTCATAAACACTCAGGCTGATCTCTGATAGCAGCCCCCCAAGTGGCTGCAGGAGCCGCAGCGCTAATTACAGGAAGCCGTGAGAGTGGGGCAGTGGTCGCCCAGACAGAGCAGGCCCACCGTTGAGTGTCGGGGTCTCCTGCAGCCTCACAGCACCGATTCACAGAGCCAGGAAGGGAGCCCCAGTCACCCTGGGGGGCAGGCGGCCAGGGCGGGGGGGCCTAGCTGTGGGGACTACTTCCCTGGCAATTTCCATCTGCGTTTTGTGCAGTCAAGGCAGAAGCCCAGTAAGAAAGCAGAGTTCCCCTTGGAAGCCAGATCCCATGACGTCCCTGTCTGTGGTGGGGGGCCTGAGGCTGCCTTCCCCACCAGCAAGAAGGCTCAGGGAGTCTTGGTCCTGGAGCAGGGGCTCCACAGGCATGATCCCTTGAGGCAGCTGCACTGGGGAGGGCGAGTGGGCCAGAACGAAGAACAAAAACCTGCCCAATGAAACTAGTTTTCCTTTCATGGCCCAAGTCCAGAGGAAGCTGCACTGTGCCTGATGACAAATCCAACCCGCCGGGCCCTGGACCCACCCTCTCCTTCCCTGGCTCCAGCCCCTCATGCTTCTCTTTCGTTTTTGCTAACACCACCAAAACCAGGCTGAGTGGAGCTCACCACGTGCTTCTGCGTCACCATTCTGGTGTGTTGGCCACTGCGAGTTTCACACCAGGCAGGCCAGGCGGAGGGACTGGGCGGAGGGGTCCAGAGGAGACCCTCAAGGGCCCCGGACACAGCCCTCTGCCTGCCTAATTCCCAGACACTCCAGGCCGGAGCAGGGGTTTTGGTTTTGCTTTGAGGGGAGCGGGGTAGTGGAGAAGCGGGCATTGTGGCAGAGAAGCCGCCCATTGACGGCCGGCGGCCTCGGTCTAGGCATCTGTACAATGGGCAGCCACGAGTTCCCGGGGAAGGAGGGCGGAGTCAGTGCAAGCCCAGATGGGGAGCCCACCCAGGGCCCGGCACACAGTAGGTACACAGTCTCCAGGTACGCAGACTGCTCCTGCTGAGGATGGTGAAACCACGTCACCCCCCACACAGACAATTCCCTCGGTATTTCACTCCCTCCTGTGCCCACAACTCAAAGGCTCTTTTTGATTTTGGCTTTTTTTTTTTTCTCCCCCTCAAAACTAATGGGCAACACATTCTCCCAAAGAGAAACTCAGCAATTTGGACGACTCCAGCGATGCACACAGACTACCAAGGAATCTTCCCCTGGTCCTGGGGGAGGGGTGGCGGGCGAGGGCAGAAGACAACCTCAGATGTTAAGCGTTATCCAATTAAGCTTTAGCTAAACAGCCCAGAAAGATGAAATTTGGAGGCTGGCAAAGTGCACTCTGGGAGTGAAACTCTCAGCCTGGGCGGGGGACCCCCTGACCCATGGAGCCGGGATTCGGTTTACATTTCTGGAGACAGCCCTCACCACGCCCCCGGTGCCCCCCAAAAAACGCCTTCCAGGCTGGGGTTTGCACTGCCCCCGGGTCCCCACCTTGGCCCAGCCCGCCTGGGGGCAGCCGCCGCCGGCCCCCCGCCATCCCGGGAGCCCACCCCCCACCGCGGCGTCGTCTGTTACCTGACAACTGACACTGGCATCCAAAGGGGGCCGCAGCCTCCGTCTGACCCTCACCCTGAGTGCCGTCGCCCGAGAGCGGGCGCGCCCCGCAGCACGGCAGGGAAAAGCAGGGCGGGAGGGCGCCCAGCGCGCGCAGAGGTGGCGTGATCACGGATGTGTGAGGGTGGGAGGAGGAGGCAGCGATGGGGGCCATCGCTGGCAGCTGGGCAGGCCTGCACGGCCCTGGAGAAAAAACAATAGAAAAGACTGGTCAGTGGGGCCGTGGACGGGACGGGGCCGGGGGCGGGGCGGGGCCCGGGGCAGGGGACGGCGGGCCCCCGTCGAGGGGAGTGCGCGGCCCTGCGGGGAGGGCGACTGGGGTGCAGGGCAGGGCGGTGGGCCGGGCGTGGGGCAGGGTCACAGGGGGAGGCCTACTTCTGCAGCTGCCAGGCTAGGCCGTCTTGGGGCCGGGACCCCTGACCCGGGAGACCTAACGCAGGGCTTGGGCAAATAGGGGTTGCCAGGCCCCCGCTCCCAGGAAGGAAGCCCACGCGGGGGCTTCTGGAGGAATCTGGAGCAGGCCTCATTTGAGGGTTTGGTCCCTAAAATCGGGCCACCCCCCTCTCAGAGAAGAGAGAGCTCAGAGCCACCACTGCTCCCTTGGGTCCAGCCGTTTTTGCAGGCCCCAGACATAGTCCCTCCACCTCTGAGCGTCTGGGCACTGGCAGCCTCCCCCTGGCTTCCCTTCAGCCCACAGTCCTCTGCGACCCTGAGCACCAAGCACACAGCGTCCTCACAGGCAACTGCCCTGCCAAGGCTCGGAAGACCCCTTCCCCTGAAAACCCTGGCACTGCCGAGCACCCCTCTGAACGTGTAGGCCTGGCTCGGGGCACCTTCCCAGGTCTGCCAGCGGCACACACAGGGCCCAGGGCCTGGGCCACCTCACCCCTGCCCACCACACGCCCCCACCAGCTCCTGCGGCTCCCTCGGCTCCCCAGCAAGGCCTGCGATTGATTTGGCCGTTTATCTTAAATAGCGAAGAGACCACCAGGGCAAAACATTTGTGTGACGCTCTTGCCAAACCCACAAGTGAAGAAGCCCAAATTCCCTGGGTAAATAACTGAGCCGGGAAGCATCAGAGAGACAGAAAACAACAGCAAGAGGACGGATGGCTGGCTGGGCTGACTCTGCGAGGGAAGCTGATCGCTCTGCGGCCCCCACTCCGGATTCTGCAGCGGGAGGTCCCTGCCAGCCCACTAGGTGCAGGAGCCTGACAGGCTTTATCTTGATCGTTCTCCCAACATGCCCACAGGGCAGACTTAGGACACTCATTGCACAGATGAGCAAACCAAGGACAGACACCAGCAGCCAGCTCCACCCAAACCCCGTCCTGCAGGGAACCAAAACCTGGCTCTTTCTCTGTGCCCCTCGCTCTCCAAAATGTGCGCTGTCCAGGGTTCGGGCTTCAGGGCTCTGAGAAGACCTGGGCTTGGGGGCTGTAACTGCTCTCCAAAGAAAACGAAGCTAAGGGCACTGGAGCCCCTCCAGCCAAGAAGACCACGTACAGGCTGGGCCCTGGGCCCGGGGCGTGGTGAGGACCCAGGAGCAGTTCCAGGCGCAGATGCTGAGCAGAAGGCAATGCCCCAGACTTAGCGCCACACCCTCCGCCCTGGAAGCCTGCCCTGGCCAAACCTCATCTGGAATCCCCCGGCACTGCACCCTGTGTCTGCCGCTGTCCACTGCAGATCTCCTTCAATCCCTCCATCGGCTCTCCCTGCAGACCACAGGGACTCCAAACACCTCCTCACGGTGGCCTTGTGTCCAATACCTGTTGTCAACTGCCCTGTCACTTAGCCTTCCCAACCACCTTGCTCAGCAGGGCTGACCATCCCCATTCCACAGGGAGAAACTGAGGCTCAGGGAGGTCTGGGACTCGAACCCAAAGCCTGGAGGTTTCCCACCTCCCTCTGCGGCTGCCGCTAGGGTGCGGTGACTAGGGAGCCCCAGGATCCTGGGAGGAAGGTCAGGTGAGGGGAGGGGAAGACTGAGGTCCAAGGGCTCCATCAGGCCATGGGAGGCTACAAGAGGCCAAATCCAGGCTCAGGCCCTCAGGATTCTGGATGGGGCTGTGACACAGCCCCCACCATTTATCACAATTGAGACACCAACAAGGCCACCTCGGGGCCTGAGAACAATTTTCCCAAATGCGGAGCCACAATGTGGCTCCGTGGGGAAGAAAGACTCAAAAGCAGGGAGAACTTGGCCACCCAGCCACACTCTCTCCTTCTGGAAAGGTCCAGGCTGAGCCAGTCTGTCAAGACAAGTCGCACAAAACATGGTGCTCTGCCCCTCAGAACCTCCCAAACTCAGGTGAGCAGGGGGCGGGTTGCCCCCAGAAAGGCCTCCTGATGAACTCTGACCTTGCAGAAGTCCACCAGCCCCAGGGCCAGCAGAGGGGTGGGGGCAGGCAGTAAGGGTGAGGGGCTTCAGACCCCAAGCTGCCCAGGCTTGCTGGGGCTGGCAGAGGAGAGCCTCTGCCCTGGGGTAGGTCCTTCCCTTGCAGCAGCTTAAACCCTAACCTCTGTCCAAAGGTGGAAGCCGAAGAGTCCTCTTCCGAAGCTACCATAAAGCCAAAGGTGGTGAAAGAAGCCAGACACAAAAGGCCACGTATCGTGTGACCCCGTTTACAGGAACTCTCCAGAGCACGCCAATGCTTGTTGCCAGGGGGGCAGCGGGTGGGAGATGGGGAGTGAGGCTAACGGGTACAGGGTTTCTTACTGGGGTGATGCAGTGTTCTCAGACTGATTGTCGCAATGGTTACACAACTGTGAGATACGCAGTAACACCTGCGGAAGCCAGAACCCGTGTAAGGCAGAAACCTGTCAGAGGAGGAAATCGCACACATTTGCCGCCAGTGGAGAATGATAGAAAAGCGGTAAGACTGCACCCCGTCAAAGGCAGAAAACTCGTGAGACCTGGAAAAACAAGGCAGTCATGTCGAGTTCCGGCTCTCACAGGTTTCACTGCACTAAACCAAACCAAAAACTCCACTCCCGTGGGGTTGACTCTGACTCACAGTGACCCTATAGGACGGAGTAGAACTGCCCCACAGGGTTTCCAAGGAGCGGCTGGGGGATTCAAACTGCCAACATTTTGGTTAGCAGCCACAGCTCATAAGCACTGTGCCACCAGGGTTTCCAACTGGGGATCCGCTAAGTTGTCCACTTTAAAATGATTAAATGCGTGAGTTTCACGTCATGTGAATCTTATCTCAGTGAAAAAGAAAAAAGACTCCAATGTCAAGACTTGGTCTCTGGGCCTCCGCACCTGTCCCGGGCCCTCCACGTGGGACAGCAGGGAATCCAGCACCCGAGAGAGCAGCCGAGACCCGGTGACTACAGTCTGCACGCCCAGACACCGGAGGAGGACGCTTTGGGAGCTTGGAGGCACGGGACACAGCTTCAGAACAAGAGAGACCTGGGTTCAAATCCTGGCCCTGTGACCAGGGAAAGTCATTTTCTGAAAACCTCAGCTCACTGCCTTTAAGGGAAGGGGCACAGCCACCTGTGCCAGCGCCTGCATCTAGTAACTACTCAATAAATGGTCACCATCATTCATCCTCAATTCTACATCACAGACTGAGAAAGTCTGCAGAGGGGCTGTGTACCTAGTAAGGCACCCCAGCAGCCCTGCAGGTCTCTCTCCTAAACACATGCTTTCCCCCGAGGTCCACACCATTCCCTTCTGGAATGCTAACAGGCACACGTGCACCTGGGTACGTGGGTATGACACCAGGCAGACCACTCAGCCTTAGGTGGGGTCCAGGGGGCTTAACAACGAAACCCCACTGCTGTGCTCTCTTGTCACGTAAGTCCATACTGGGAACATTAGTGGTTCAGTGGTAGAATTCTCGTCTTCCACGTGGGAGGCCCAGGTTTGATTCCCGGCCAATGCACCTTACGCAAAGCCACCACCCATCTGTCAGTGGAGGCTTGTGTGTTGGTATGATGCTGAACAGGCTTCAGCAGAGCTTCCAGACTAACAGAGACTAGGAATAAAGGTCTGGTGATCGACTTCCAAAAATCAGCCAACAAAAAGCCTATGGATCACAACATTCCTATTCCGTTGCGCATAAAAATAATAAAAATTCCGTTGCGCATAGGTTGCCATAAATTTGGGGCCAACTCGAGGGCCGCTAACAACAAGTTCATCTTACTTAGGGAAAATGAAATAATACAGATAGTATCTCATTAAAGCCTAGTAACCTTCCTGTGAGGCAGCCATGACGAACCCCCACAAGGAAAGTGCATCGAGAAGTCACCCAGGACCTCCTGATTTGGCGGAGTCAGGGTCTGCATCAGTGGCACCAAAAAAAAAAAAAAAAAGTTCATAACACAACAAGCCTTGATGGCTGCTAATCAAAACGTTGGCAGTTCGAACCCACCATCAGACCTGGTGATCTGCTCCCGGAAAGACTGCAGCCTACGAAGCCCTACGGGGCAGCTCTCCACGGTCCTACAGGGTCCCTATGAGTCGGGATTGACTCCAGGGCACACAACAACAAACAAAGCGCCTAAAATGCTTCTCAAGCTCCGAAGCAGAGGATCAGACCCCTGCCAGGCGCGTTCATCCGCCTGAGCCTTCCACCAGCGTCTGGACCGGCTTCCCTCCAGGGCGGCCTTACAGGTGTTGCTGCCTTCCTCCTCGCACACGCGCACTGCAGCGCCCGGGAACACGCCCACCTGCGCGCTGCAGACACAAAAAAGCCCCGCAGAGGCCCGGGCCGGGGTGCAGGGGACCGGGGCGAGCGCTCCCAGCGCTGCGTCCTCACGGGGTCCCCTCTGAGACAGGAGGCTCTCCAGTTCAGCGTTGCTGGCGGGGCGTGGGGGGCCGCGCCGGCACAGGCCGTGCAGGAGCGGCTCCCTTCTCCCCACCGGGGCCTCTGAGCGGACCCCCGTTTTAGGCCAAGAACTCCTGCCGGTGCTGAGCAATGAGTCATAGATCAGGGACGCCTGAGAGAGGGACCCTGGCTCGGAAACCTGACAGTCCCCGCGCCCCCTCCCCCCCTGCCAAGACATTAATTCTCACAAGTCGGAGAAAATTACTATGCATGAATGCAAAAAGCATGATCAGGAGTAATTAACATGGCTTCATATGCAAATTTTATTAATGCAGCAGTACAAAGTCATTATGCAAATGAAACTTACGTCAACTCTCTTGACAAATATTCATCTCTGAGGCTCAAGTTTCTCCCTTTTATTTATTTATTTAATTTTTTCCCTCTTCCTTTTTCGGCGAGGGGGAGGAGAGGGCGTGGGGGGTGCCGGTGGTCGCTGCGGCGGTGGTAGCCACGAGGACTGCTGGATAAGTTTGCAAAGTTGCTTTTCAACCAGAGAAATTTATTCTTGCATTGTTGATTTTTGGGGGGGGGGGTGCGGGTGGGTTGTTGGCAGGTAGGAGACAGCTCATAGGAGAAGGGGGAAAAAATTAAAAAAAGCTCTGGGCAGCAGGCAGCCAATCAAAACGCCAGCGCCTGTAATGAGGGCGATTGATGGCTGTGTGGCTTTTACTGCAGGGGTAATGAACTAGAATCCAGTCTGAGGAGGGGGAAAATATGAATATTCATGAGACTGCGCTCCTGCCTTTGATGATTAAAGAAATTTTTAATATTCAAATAAGCGCTTGCCAAGTGATTAACAAAGAACAAGCACGCAGAAATATGGAAATGGGAGCCGGGAAAAATTTGAGAGGCACACAGGCTGGGCAGGAGAGGCCGCCCCAAATTTCATCAACAGGATAGGCAGATAACCCAATTCGCACGCGGGCAAATAAAAACAGTCCTTTCTGATCGGTTAAATATTTGCCAGCTACTTGGTCTTCACGGTGATAAAAATGCTGGGTACAAAGAGGAGGAGAGAGAGAGAGAAATAGCGTGAAGTCCAACGCACAGCTTACATCTAAGAGTGGTTATCCTTATCCTAGCCCACCTCCACCCACCCCAGCGGGAGGATCAGTCTGCTAGAGAGAAGATGGAGGTGGGCCCGTGCAGGCTGGAGACCCAGCCCTTGGGGTCTCCGCCTGTCGTGAGAACCGTTTGGCAGTGATGCAGCCCCCGTCTACACATCCTTAACGTGTGGTCATTTTTTGCTCATGGGCAGGCCAGAGTTCAAAGACAGGGAGCTGTGAGGTCTAGAGGGGAGAGGGTGTGATCCTTGGGGTACATGACCTGGGAGGCTCAGGGCTTCCTCCTGGCTCAGACTCTGGGATAAATGCATAAAGGAGAAGGTAACAGGGAAAGCAAGCCCTTCAGGAGATGTCGAAAAAACTTAGACCTTCAACATCTGGCCTGGCCTGGCCATCCTCAGGGCCAGAAACACCACAGGGATCAGCTGCCACCGAGGACAAGTCTCTCCACCAACCGGGCAGGCTTCATTAGCTGTTTGCTAAGGCTACATTCTCCTATTTTAACAGCTCCACCATGGGTTCACACTGAAGCACATAATAACTGTATTAGCTGGTAAAATGATCCTGCAGTTAAAATACATCTAATTAGCAGCCGATGACATCCATTTTGGCAATTTCCTATTTGAAAGAAGCAGAGTGCTACCTTAAATGAGGCAGGCACCGGGTGCTCACCCCGACAAGACCTACCCTTCACATCATTTGTCTCTTTCTCTACACCCCCCCCCCTTTTTTGGGGAGTGGGCAAGGAGGGAGTAGGGAGTGGCTAAGGCAGCAGGAATAGAGAAGACCAATATCAACTAGCCATCTTTGCTGCTCATTTTCAGAGCCACACCGGTCTTGGGGGCCGTTACTCAAGAAATAAATTCCTTCATTCCACAGGTATTACTTCATTTCTGTTTCTTAGATTTTCATCATCGAAGTCTGGGAACCAACAAAGACTAGACCTTGTTTTTCATTTGGTCATAAAAGTAAATAAACAAATACATAAAATAAGCAACAAAGCGAAAAGGGACATCCAAGGGCTTATTTAAGTGAACACCGGAAGTTGTCGCAAAAACCTGCCAGCCCAGGGTGCCTCCCAGACAGACCCAGAGCCTGGGTAGGGGCGTGGCATGGCTGGGCTAGCTGCACCCAAATGCTTTGGGAGCTGGGGCTCCCCAAGTCCCCCTGCACCCCGGACTCTCATTCCACGTCAGCAGCACTGAAGGCCACCGCCATCTCCAGGTGTCTGCTGCACCAGGTTTGGGCTCGGGGGTGGATATGGAAGTGTCCCTTTTAAAGGAGAGCAACAAAAAGGGAAAATGAGGTCATCATGCTTGGCAGAGTACAGGGTCAGCGGTAAAGAGGAAGACCCTCAACGAGATGGATTGACACAGTGGCTGCAACAATGAGCTGAAGCATAACAACGATTGTGAGGATAGCGCAGGACCGGGCAGTGTCTTATTCTGTTGTACATAGGGTCGTTATGAGTCAGAACCAACTCGATGGCACCTAACAATAACAACAGCAAGGTCCATGGGCTGGCACAGCTGTGTGTAGAGTGTTCCCTCAGAGGCATTACAGGGAAAACAGAAGAACAGTTCAGATCCACAGCCAGCCTTTACAGGGGCTGTCCACTGCAAGACAGAGGCCTTTCAGGGGCTGGGGAAGGTGGGGAAGAGCCTGTGGGAGAGCCTGCCTGGCCTCATCCACCACCTAGGCCCTGCTAGACTCAGGGAGGTTCCCCAGGGGTGGTGGGCGGCAGGAAGAGTCGACAGGTGAGAGGTGGACAGGCGGGGGGCCTCCAAAAACATGGACTTGCAGCCCCTCTACTGCCACTTCCCCAAAGGACCACCCAGAGACCCCTACTCGTGCAACACAGACCTACGTGAACAACAGGGCATCTTCGCAAGCCCACACGAGAAGGCCTGGCCCTCGAGCCCAGCTGCCTTCTCACTAAGCTCCTCCCTCCTCCTGCTCTCCCAAAACCTGTCACCCTGAATCTCCACTTCCCCAACAGGCGACACATTTAATGCATCCCAGAAAAGGGAGCAGTGAGGCAAGGAAAGTCTCATGCCCCCCAACAGCACGAGCAAAGCCAGTGCCTCCCTCAGCTGCATCTTGCAATTAGAAGCAGGCGCGCCCAGGCACCCCCCTTCGCCAGGTCCAAAAGCACCTGTTTCAAAGGCTGCCAACCTCGGTTTCCTCAAGATGTAAGCAGCTGAAATACTCCCAGGGTAGCAGATCCCTTTTCTGAACTCTAAGCCAAGGAACCGTGAGGTTGCACCACAAACACCAACAATTCTAGAGCCCTTCCAGAAGGCCTGGGAGGTGGCAGAGAAACCACAGACACTGCTGGGGAGGAAGGGTGAGTCCGATCATCTTCCTCCAACGGCTCGGGGTAAGGCAGAGGGAGCCTAGCAGCTGTGCCCACTGACCAACCAGTCCCAGCCCTGAGCAGGCATCCACAGGGGAAAACTGGCAGCTCAGGCTCCTTTCCTTGCTTGTCTCCTGGGGATATCCCTGACGCTATGTCACTGCTGGAATGCCAATCACTTGTCCCCCAGCTTCAGAGCACATACAGAGGTGCAAACGGCTCCTCTGGGTGACCTCAGCAGACAGGGTCCCCCAAAGTGGTGCCCACAATCCTGGAATGGGCAGGCCTGGGGACAACAGAAGGTGATGCCATGTTTCACTAGTCAGAGAAATGTGTGCACGCACATACATTACACACAGAGATTATATATATGCATGCATGCTCACACATGCTCACACACACACACACACACACACACACCAGCAACACAGACAGGTTAAAAATGCTGGTGGCATCCTCAGAGTCTAGAGGCCAGGGACAAACGAGAGCTGATGGAGCCTCTGAATGTCACTGGCAAAAACAGCTGGCTGGTACCCAGCAAAGGAGTATCCCTCGTCCCCTAATTCAGGCCTCCTGATCAGAATTATCTCGGTAGCTGCTTTGACCCTTAGCAGCTTGTGCCCTCAAGCCCAACTTGCTGAAGTTCCTTCAGTCGTTTTATCTTCGGTGGCATCTCATGCTTCGGAGTCTGCATGAAGGGCAGTGGCATGAGAAGCAGAGTCTGTAAACGAATGTCAAAAGATGGATAAATCATTTGCTTCCCAAACAGGAGGGATTTGGGAGGTAAGGTCAAGACGCTGAGGTCCTTCCCCAGATAGAATTCAGCGGTCAGGTTCCAATGACGACGACTTTAGCCAGGCATCCCTTAGACACTTGCTCATTCATTGACAGCAGAGCCAAAAAAAAAAAAATTTTTTTAATAAAAATCCATAATCAGGATATGTCACATGAGAGAAGAAAACAAGGAGACGAATCTTCAAATTTGGAGCCTATGGTGAGTTTTAAACTAGGGACAGGGTTTCTTTCCCATCAGCATCCACCATGCCTGACCTCTGAGGGATGGCTTGCAAAGGCCGAATCTGGTGCTTGTCAGAAATCTGGTCTCCTACAAAATGTGTTTAAAAACTGGTGGGTCCAGGAAGTTGTTGTGGCTCCAAGGTCCCACAAACTCGGATATTGGCTGTTGCTCAATTGCCATGCGCAGAAGGCGGCAATGGAACACACAGAAGGGGGAAGTCAGAGCCGTGAGAATGCTGGAGATTCAGAATGAAAATCACACAGCACAGCCAATGAAAACAACAGACAGAAAACCGAGTCCCAGCAAGGAGGTACTGCGATGACTAAGCCCGGAGCAGCCAGGAAAAAAAGGGGACCGCAATTTTAAGTGCACACGGTGGTGGGGGTTTCAGGAATGCAAGCATCATCCACCTTTTTAAGACCAGACCATAAACTACCCAGGCAGTCAGAAAATTGCAGTCTCAACGGCCGGCGGGGTTCCTGGTTTGGGAAGGAACAGTAATAAACTTGGCTACTGGAAGAAGAAAAAAAAAATTCAACTTGTAAGAAAAGGGACCGTGCTCTATCTTAAATTTATTTTTTGTTTTTAGTCGCATTTATCAAAGAGCTACAGTCAATTAATCGCTACTGTAATAAAGCATTGGGCTTATCTCCTGCAAAAGACCTTTAAAGTGTTAAAGTTATGTGACCCAAGCCATGGTGTTTTCAGTCACCTCATATGCAGGCAAAGGCTGGACAGTGATTAAGGAAGGCTGAAGAAGAACCGATGCATTTGAATTGTGGTGTTGGCCAAGAATATTGACTACACCCCAGACTACCAGAAGAATGAATAAGTCTGTTTTGGAAGAAGTACAGACAGAATGCTCCTTAGAAGCGAGGATGGCAAGACCACATCTCACATTCTTTGGGCATGTTATCAGGAGGGACCAGTCCCTGGAGAAGGACATCATGCTTGGTAAAGTAGGGGGTCAGCGAAAAAGAGGAAGACCCTCAATGAGATGGACTGACACAGTGGCTGCAACAGTGGGCTCAAACATAACAATTGTGAAGATGGTGCAGGACCGGGCACTGTTTTGTTCTGTTGTGCACAGAACCAACTCAATGGCACCTAACAATAACACTGTAATAAAAAATTCAGCTCTCCTCTGGATTTTGTTGCTGATAGAGTTGTTGTTTTTTTTTTTTTTTTTTTCCTTCTTTTCATTTCTTTTTACCTCTTTTCTAATGAACATATAGAATACTGAGGTTCAATGCTTAATATCACATGAGAACAAAATCTTTCCATGGCCTCTTTCTAAGCCAAGACTGAAATGTCACTGACTAAATAAAAACCGAACAGGCCTATAATTACTTTCAACAAAGTAGTTCCTTAAACTGAGTTTTCTGTACGTAGCTGGCATTTAATATACATATTGTGAGCCTTCTTTTCAGTACGGGTAGCCTTTGTCGGCAAAAATCACAAATTTCCTTCCAAGAGAGCAGTTCCAACAGCCACCTCCTTACTTATTTTTTGACGTGAAATCCATTTTCATCTCCTATCACACCAGTGGTGACTTGCAGTGCGCGCACGAGATTTGTAAAAATTAACACTTCACGGGATTAATTTAATAAAGATTGTTAGCACATTAACACTAGTAACGCAGCGCCTTACGAGTCAATCTAGCCCCGCTCCCGACGCCCCGTGACACCCCGCTCCCGACGCCCCGTGACAGAGGCTGACGTTCAGCTGAGGTTTATACCGCTATTTAACGTAATTAAAGAAATCGGCAGCACAGTCCTCAATGGAAATATCATTTCTATTGCCGAGTATTCCCATTAGAAATTGGGGGAAATCAGAGCACGCCGACTTTGATTTTGTTGTAAAAAAAAAAAAAAAAAAAAAAAAAAAAAAAAAATTTTTTTTTTTCCCCATGGCTGTCTCTGAAACAGAGCTGATAGGCTGGGCACCTCAGACTGAGCTGGCTGTAGAAGCCCCAAGAAGATTCTGCGATAAGAAAAGCCAGGTTTCCTGGTAGGTGTTTCCAGGGTTCATTTGCCACTAATAAAAATTATAAAAAAAAAACCTGCAACCTCCGTCCAGCTGTAATTGCCCGGGACATTCTCTGCCCAAGTAAATGGCACCAGGAACCCCATCTCCATCAGGAAAATGACTTTTCAGACACCCCAGAACAAGACCACGGATAGCATCCCCTAGGAAGGCAGGCTTCCGGGGCTGTCCTTACAGATCGACAACGATAATGTAGCCAGGATGTCAACACCCTCCAAACCCAGGCTTTCACCAGAATTTGTAACCTCAGAGAAGATGCAGCCGGAGCTACTCGGGAGGCCTCACACACGAAACCAACATGAACCAAAAAACAAAATGAAAAAAAAAATAAAAATCTTTGCACCCTATCATCCAAAATGGCAGAGAAAATCAGGTCTTGGGACCGAAATGAGGGAGACCTGACTCAGCTCTCCGGCACCGGCCCTTGGAGCCCCCAGGTGCTAACAAAAACAAGCCCTGTCTCTAAAGCTGTCCTTCTCTGACACGCTCCTCCACTGTCGGGGTGGCTGGTTTCTCTTTCTCCTAAGTGGATTTTAATACCCTTATTCTACATCCTAATTTCTTTGAAAAAAACATCTGTGTCACTAAAAAAAAAAAAAAAAGTCACTCTGTTTTTGCAATCCAGCAGCTCACTTGGCAGCGAGAAAGGCTGGCTGGCATTATCCTCTCGTTTGACAAAACTACTATTTCTGGGCATGTGCTCAAAAACAGGTAGGAAGCAAATGCTGAGAAATAAGGAAGTAAAAACAGCCAACAGATTTTTCGCTCCCAAGAACGCCAAGCATAAACATGATTTATTTAGCTGTGTTTAACATGTCTGTCCCTTACCCTAGGACAAGCCCACTCGGGTTTATGCAGAGGGTGGGGAAGAGGGGACAGGACAGGGGGAGAGGGGCATAGGAGTGGTGGGCAGTGCCATGCAGGTACTTCCTAAACCCTTGGGGTTCATAGTTTTAGAAGGAGAACCTTCTATCCCAAAATATACGCCATGTGTCAAAAGAAGGCAGCACTAACCTGCTGGTTAATTAACGAGCTGCCACCGACAAAAGATAGAAGACCAGTTCATACAAACAATATTTACAGGGGCATCGTGTGATTTTGTCACCCATTTCCTGTCCCCTCCTGCAAACTATGTGGGCTGGGGGCAAGGACAGGTGCACAGAGAGGCCCATGGGGCTGGGGGGGTTCCTAGCTTCCAAGTCCAGAATGTAGGGAAGTGAGGGGGAAACAGCCCTGCCTTCCCTGCCCACCACAGCCCATGTGGATTTACTTAGATCTGTATTCAATTAAGGAGCGGCCGATGGCTTCTGGCTCAGCGCCCGCACCAGCAACAGGGAGTATCTGCCATGCCCCCCCAGCACTGACACTGGGGAACAACAGCTCAACTGAGTCGTCCGTGGAGCGGGAGAGGCCACCCCCTCACCCACCCTCACCCCAAAGCTCAAGCGTGAGGTCTTGGTCCTGCTGGGGTGAACAACCAAACATGTAAAGAATTGAGCTTTCTTCCCTAGCCAGCAAGAGGACAGCGAAGCCTTTTGCCCCCATCAGAGATTATTCTTATTAAAAATCTAGCTTAGATCGTGCAATATCTGCAGGAAAAAGAAACCAAGTGTTTTCAGCAGGAAAACAACAGCCAAGGAGAACCGAGCCCACAACACTTGAGGCCCAGTTCCCTGGTGGGGGAACCATTTCATCACCGCCAGCTGTGAGCTAGCTCCCTGGGCAGGAATGCTGTTTGCTTCCAGGGCTGCGGCCAACGGGAAGTCAGAGCTTCTTCCCTAGTCTGCACGCCGTTCTTCCTCACCTGGGCCCACCAAGACTGGGCACTTAAAGGCTGCCTGCTGTATGCATGCCTCCACAACCCAAATCTACAATTCCCCCTGCCCAGTTGGCTTCTCTCCTCTGGAGCCAGAAACCTGAGTATCAGCAAAGACAGCTTTCCTGGGAGAGGCTGGTCAGGGGCCACAGCAACGCTGCTCATAGCCTGTTAGGATTCTGAGTCACGTGACAGTTCCCAAAGCTAACCCTACGGAGCAGCTTCCTCTGTAACACACTGGGTAGCCAGGAGTAGGAATCGACTCCATGACAACAAGGGGGTGGGGGGGCAATCCCCTAAAATGAATGGGGAGGGGGTGTAATTTGTTATTACGATTAGGTTACTAAACCCACCCCCTAAACCTGAGGTATGAGTTCTCCTTCCCGGCATTAAAGGTGACCTGCTCTACAAACAGCTCTGTGTCTCCTTTCCCCTTTGCAAATGAAGCAGACTGCCCCCCCCACCAGGTGCAGAAAAATGTCTACACTCTCTGGTGTCCTTGAATCAGCAATAACTTTGCTCCTACCAAGTCGTCTGGCTCATAGCTGGACGGTGACAGAAAGGTAAACAAGTAGACGTCCCCATTTCACAGATGAAGAAACTGAGTGATGAGCCGTTTTGCCCTGGGCTGTCTAGGAAGCACACCTCGGAGAGATGGCAGCTCTCTTTGCCAGTATCTCAGTCCTGAGGCTTCACCTCCGGTCTGGCCCCTAACGCTCCAGCAACTACAAATATTGATCCAATGTGTCACCAGGGCTCAGGCACTGCTCTGGGAGACCACGCTGGCAGAAAACCCAGTCAGAAAATCTAGATTCTCCAAGTAATAAAACTGAAGATGCTTAACAGCATCTTCAAAGGAGGCTTCCCCAGGATTCCTCTGGCTCCTCATTCCACTGGCATTTCCCCACGATCCAGCTGACCAAATCCCCACTTCCCAGAACACATCCCACACATTCCTCCAGAGCAAGGCAAGGCAAGGCAGTCTACCCATGCCCCACAGACAGGTCCCCCAGCTCAAGCAACACGCCATCAGGCAGCCGTGGGCACAAGAATAGGGTGTGTCCCCAAAGAGCTGGGGGTTGGCAGACCCTCCTTAAAGAGGATTCTGGGTGAGAGCCTTCTACCACTCTGCCCCAAGCCTTAACCTCAATCTGGAGGATGAAATCACGTGTAGCTGTTGTCACTGTTGGATCGTCAAAATAAAGAAACTAGAGATGATAAGTAGGCCTGCTTTACTAAGTCGGCTAAGCGCACATTACCTGTCTTTCAAGCAAAATGTGAACAATTAGCTCGGCACACACCTTGTCCCTAGAAATCCTAAAATATACGTCTCTCCAAAGAACTGCAGAGACCCAGGATGGCGCCCTCACACACGTGCACACACACACATGCACAATTAATTAGTGTTTCATCTTTCTTTCTGTAAAGGAATCCGGTAACATAAATATTAATCTAACACTAGAATCTACCTTTTCGCCTTGGACCATTCTGAGTGTGGATTTTGGTCTCTCCCCATATTTACGGATATTCCAAGGCAGACTCTGTCTTGTCGGAGCTGTTATAAATGGACGTCGGAGAACTCCTCAAGCAAGTTCAGGCAGATATGAAAACCTTCCTGCCCAGGACTGGCAGCCACTTGGAGTTTCCAAGTGCTGAAATTGGTCCCTTTTTCCTAGGCCTTTCGAAAAATAAAATCGGCAAATACCTTCCGAGTCTACCACCAGGAAGGCTTGCTACGCAAAGTTAGGCTTAGCTAAATCGGGGACTTTCTTTAAGATCAATTCTTACTCAAAATACCAGGAAAGCACTGTTTACAAAATACTTTGGCCTGAGGAACACAGAAAGTGCAAGATACTATTTCTAACCCAGATCATATATATACACACAGATATAAGCTACCTTCACTCTTGTTACAGCCAATCTATTCTCTTTGGTTCACACTTATTTCTGAATAATAGAAAATAGAGACATGGCTGCAACCATACGTTAGAAGAGCTGTCACAGTGAAGGTAAACTTTTAATCTTCTATAAGCAAACAGCACACATATTTATTTCCTGAGTAACAGCTTTGAGAAAATGTTTGAACAAGAAATTAAGAGCTTTGTGGGAGACACATGGAGCATCCAGCCACTGCTTTTCTGGGTCTTGAAGGGCGTGTTTGAGGGCTTTAAACAATTTGAGGCCAGTTTTTAAGAAGCAAAAATAAAGATTCCGAGCAAGGTAAATTCTCTTTGGGGGGTTACTGTAAGAGAAGCACGGGCTGGGGGGCGGGAGGGAGTGGCATTAATTCCCTCTAATTCCACCAGGTCTTTCTGTCACTCTCCTGGAGGGCTCCAACGACACACAATCGGGAAAAACACTTTTGTCCTTAAAAAAGTGCTTTAAAATCCCAGCCCCAGGATTTCCCTCTAGAAAGGCCGGCTCCTGCTCCTCCCCGGGGGGCGGGGGGGGGGGGTGCGAGGCGGCTGCAAAGAAAGTCGCTTTTGGATAGAGCTGTGTTCCACACCGGACCAAGGCGCAAGGCACGCTGTGAAGCGCCTTCCATCCGGGCCTCACCTGGACCAGGGACAGCCGAGCTCGGCCGGCCCAAGGTGGGCTGGTGAGGGCGCGATGGCGGAGGGGAGGGCAGACAGGGGTCCCCGGGAGCCCCCAGGACCCAGGACAAACACTCGGGAAAGAAAGACATCCGCGCGGGGAGCCCCGCCTCTGGCGCGCGGCGGCTTGGGGGAGGGGGCCACCGGCAGGAGTTTGCAAGGGTCCTGAAATGCAATTCCCGACGGCCGGCAAGGTCACCAGCCCGGGCCGGGAAGAGGGGGGAGGGGCGGCCCGCGCGCACAAAGGGGCTCCGGGCCGGCGGGCTCCCCGCCCTTGACCTTGGGTCTCCGCCTCCATCCATCTCCGCCGGCTGCCAGGGAGGGGGCTGGCCCGGGGCCAGGGGCGAGCTCGCCCGGCGGCTGCGGGGCGGGGCAGGGGGCCGCCGGGAGGCGAGGGCGAAGGGGGCCTGGGGAGACCCGCATTCCAGCTCGCCGGGCTTCTGCCGCACGGCCCCCGCCCCCAAAACCATAGTTGCACGGGTGCATGAAGGCAGCCTCTCCTAGCTCCCCTCGGTTCGCCCACCCCGCCCTCCTCGGACCCGGGCCCAGGGGGGAGGGGCGCGGTCACGGCAGGAAGAAAGGAGTAGCTGGCAGGTCAGCTGCGCGCCCGGGCAGCTGGCCCATTAAGGCCCGAATTATGCATGGCCGCGGCGCCCCTCGGCCTCCCCGCCCGGGACACAATCGCCGAGCGCGGCAGGCCAGGTTCGAGGAGCCGGAGGAGCCGCTGCGGTCGGCGGGCACAGGCCGGAGAGGCCGTGCGGGACCAGCCTCGGGGCACCGCCGCGCAGACCCCGGCGGGGCGCGCGGACCGGGCAGGGACGCCGCTCGCGGGGAGGCCCCCGCGCCATCTCCAAGCGGCCAAGGGTCCGCGCGGTGCCGGCTGCGGGGTGTCCGAGATGCGGCCGCCCTTGCGCCCCGCGGGACTCCGCGCCGCCCGCCTCGGGCGAGGCCATGTGCGCCAGGCTTGGCGGCCAACTGGGGGCCAACGTCCCCGACCTTGGAGACCCAGAGGGGAGGGGCCTATATGGCCCGGACTGCCCTCAGGCAGGGCCCATAGACCTCCCTCCCCGGCTCCTTCCCACCGGGGGGCGGCGGGGCGACTGTCTGGGATGGGGGAGGGGAGGAGGCCGGGCCCAGGGCCCTCCATTGGCGAAGTTGGGGGTGTGTGCTGGAGAGGGGGAGGGGCCAGACGCATATGCTTGTGGCAACCGTCCCGCCAACGGGAAATTGCATTACTGGGGAGGCAGGTGGCGCCTTTCTGCAAAGGAGCGGGGAAAAGGTTTCGGCCCCAGAATTGGGAGGATTTTGATGCGCCCCCCACGAGAGACTTAGAACACGCCCGTGACCCGGGCCCCTAAGTGCTGTGCAGCCTCCCAGTCTCCCGCCCCACGTGCGCACAGAAGGGCTTTTTCGGCTTCAGAGCGCGGCGCTCCCCAGCAGCACTGCCCGCAACCAGAGTGTGGATCTGTTTTGCTGGGTCGGTACCTGTGTGTTGCTGCAAGCGAGTTCCCCCTCTCTTTCCCTTTCTCTTCTCCAAAGCAAAAGCCAGGTCAGGAAAATTATCTACTTTTTCCCAGTGAATAAAGTCGCCTCGTTTGCAGGGGAAAGTTTTACAAGCCAATGAAGTCAACACGCCGCGAGAAGACCACACTGTTTAGGTTTCTTAATTGGCTGGCTTTGAACTGGCGGCGGGAGGGGGAAGAACTCGCTCTGGCCCCGAGGAGAACTTGATTTTGTGGGTCTACCAACCTCAACCTTCTGAGCTGGTTGCCGGGAGTGGGGAGGGGCCATCAAAGGTTTGTCCTGTTTTCCTTTAACTGGCAGGAAGAATGCAGACCGCTGCTTTCTTGCTGAGCCCAGGACAGGCGGCACCCGCCCCCCACCCCAAGGGAGGGCCGCTGGGACCCCTGGTTGGGGGTCTACACTCTCCAAAAAGTCTGCCCTCCCCGCAAAACGACTTTGAAACAAAGCCCCAGTTTTCTCCGCTGCCTCTCCAGGCTCTGTCCTGGCCTGAAATCCGGAGGGTAGATGTGTGTTTTGTGGACACTGCTGGGTGGTACAGATGTCCTCATGTGGGCCCCATCACTCAGGGCCCCATCCCTGCACCGGTCTGTGATCCGGGCTTGGGCTCATCTTGGGTGGACGCTGACATCCCCCCACCCCCACCTGCTGCCTGCACCTCTGAGACTGGGTTTCTCTGCAGCTAAGATGGCACTGGGCTTGGTTTGGTTTTTGGTAAGGCTGCATCCACACCTGCAAACCAAAGGCCCTGGAAGCCCCAAGGCCCCAGTCACACACTGCTTTGGGCTGACACATCTGAATACCTGCCTCCCTCCTCTCCTCTCTACCCCAGGAGTGGGGAGTTCTGGCTTCTCGCCTCCACCCAAATGAGCCTGGGGTCCCAGTGTCCACACTGCCTGATCCTACCTCCTTCCTCGCCGCCAAGCCTCCTGCTGCCCTGCACTGGGCAGGACTCCTCCTCCTGAGCCCTCCCAGGACCTCCAGATCAAAACCCAGAAGCCAGGGCAGGGGTTCTAGGAAACCCACTTTACAACAAAATAAGGTGAAGTCTTGCCTTCTGCAGAAAGGCTTCCCTCCACTGGGCCCATCTGGGTACCTGGAGGACCCCACTCTTGGTGACCAACCCCTCCATCACCTCGCCTTCTGGAAGCACCTACTCTCTGCACTCACCCCGGCTACCACCTACGGTGCCTGAGGTGGGTGTAGACTTGTAGGGCCTGAGGTTTATACAGTTGTGGGGGGGGGACTCTCTTAATGAATAAAGAATGCAAAATCACAACTACAACATTAGGAACAGAGCCCAGAAAGGGGCCTGGGCACAGTTGACCCTGAGTTTCAACTGTGTTAACCTCACCGGAAGTCTACCAAATTTTCCCAGAAGCATTCTCACACATTAGAGCAGAAAGAGACCCTGCTTGTCCTTCAGTCTAAGACTTGTCATTCTTCAACTTCCTAAAACCAAAAACCAAAACCCCCTTGCTGTTGAGTTGATTCCTATTCATAGCGACCCTACAGGACACAGCAGAACTGCCCCACGGGGTTTCCAAGGAGTGGATGGTGTATTTGAACAGCTGACCCTTTGGTTAGCAGCAGAGCTCTGAACCTCTGCGCCACCAGGGCTCCTTCCTAAACCCAGTATGTAAAAAATTAGGAAGGTCAGAGCTGCCAGGTGGGAAGGAGGTTTAGGCAGGAGGCTCCCTGCTCAGCCCTACCCCTCCACAGCCCTACCCCTCCACAGCCCCTGCCTGGGGCCTTCCTGCCACGGGGCTCTTGCACTCTTGCAGCTGTTGGAAACCACTGCTGTGGTCCCTGCTCACATTTCAGCTGTGGCAGCTCAGGCCCAGAGAGGGGAGGTTCTGCCCAAGGCCACACAGCACATCAGTCACAGGGCAGCGGCCCAGCCCAGCTTCCAGTGCCTGAGTCCCCCGAGCCTACCTCTCCCCACCCTGGGTCCAGCAGGCCAGCCTGCCTGTCACTACCTAGCTGGATGGGGTCACAGAGCCAGCCAGCTTCCAAGGCTTTGGACAGACGGCATCTACACGAAACTACCAGTGTGTGCCGGGTAAACGGAGGGCTGCTGTCCTGGCTCTTTCATCCCCTGCTACACCCTAAGTCCAGTAGATTCACCCTGAGAGTGGACATCACCCCTGGCCTGGCCAGGAGCAGGAAGGGGCTTGTGCCAGGCAGAGTCAAAGAACCATGCCCTCCTCTGGGGCCTGGGCTCACCGAGAGGAAGTGGTGAAGACCCAGCAGGACCCCCGTGCACCCCAGCCTGGAAGTCAGGAGGCCTAGTTTCCAAGCACAACGTGTTACCTGCGGGGTGACTGTGCCAGCTGCTAACCCTGGTTTCTTCATCTATAAAATGAAAGTAACATCTGATTTGCCATATCCGTTCCCATGCTGCCACGGTGAAGAGCCTGCCTGCTGGCTTACACCCTGGGTCCCCTACTCTTGGCTGTGTGACCTTGGGCAAGTAACTCAGCATCTCTGTGCTTCAGTTTCCTCTTTGTAAGTGAGGCTAGCACCTGCCCCCAGGGATGGCCTGAAATTGCTATGAGGAGTCAGTCAGCTAATGTTTGTAAAGCGCTTCCCCAGCGGCTGCCACGCACCAAGCTCTAATGAGTGTGTGCTCAGTTACAACTCAGTCTCTTGTCCTTTCCCAGTGATAAGGCGAACCCAGGGACACAGAGGGGACAGCCTACTAGCAGACCAGAGCCCACTCCTAGCCAGCTCTGGAGCTGGTGGTTATGTGTTAGAAGGCATGGAAATTAGCAACAACAACAAAAAACCGTGGAATGCCTAATAAAAAACTTAAGGCAACTGCTAACTATTTACTGTCAAATAAAAAGCCTAATAATAATAACCCAGGCTGAATGTTGGTTAAGTTCTCCCTGTTGGGGGCCCAGCTGCCTCCTTCTCTCACTGTCTTCCCTTCTCTTCCTTGTTCCTGAGTTGTTCCTGGGAGGAGGGAGCCCCTATAAAAAGCAGCAGCTCAATAAAGCCCTAGATCTTACAAAAAAAAATTACTCTGGCTGACCAGTACTTTTTCTGGTTTTTTTTTTTTTTTTTGATACAATAAAACTTTCAACTACCACTCAGTGCGAAATTCATGTTCCTAGCCGCTGAGACTCTATCGCTTCTGCTTTCTTTGTATTAGCAATGTGCTTTCAGCCTTTCATTTCCGTGGGAAGCCAGCGAGGCAGGAATTATCTCCCCCATTTTACAAGGGAAGAAACTGAGGCTCTGCAAGGCGAAAGGGCTTGCCCTGACCCAAGATAAGTGGGGCCGGACGCAGCCCTGCCAGGAACCAGTTATGTGAACTTGAGAAATAAGAGGACTGGTAGCCCGAGCCTCCCAGCTCAGACCAGGGTTTGGACCCCAACAGGGGCTCTCTACTGTTCATAACCACAGCCAACAATCCAAGCTGCTGTTGTTACTTGCCGTCAAGTCAATTCCCACTCATGGTGACCCTATGTGTGCAGAGTAGAACTAGAACTACTCCATAGGATTTTCAAGGCTGTGACCTTCCAGAAGCAGACTGCCAGGCCTGTCTTCTCAGGTGCCTCTGGGTACGCTCGAACCACCAAGGTTTCAGCTAGTAACAGAGTGTTTAACTGTCTGCACCTCCCAGGGGGACCTATGATAGCATACCTTGCCTAGCCAAGGTCTTGCCTCCTTTGCTGCCACAGCCTCTCCAAACCTCCATCAGGAAGGAGAAGAAAGTATATGAAGACGCTGCAGACTGTGGGTCGAGGTTCTCCTAGCTGAAGCTGCTGCATATGAACCGGTCATACCTGGGATAGGTTCCCTGTTCCACCTTGATGGGGGCTAGGAGTCATGCCTGCTTGACGATGGCTCTGCCAGCCAGTCAGACAGTTAGAATCCCTCTCCCTAACAGCCTCCAGACCCCGTGCTATGCAAGGAAACCAGACAGACACGGGTCTGCCTCTGACCTTGGGCAAGTCTCTTAACCTCTCTCAGCCCCAATTCCAAAGGGAGGTTAAAAAAAACAGTTGCCATCAAGTCACCTCCAACTTATGGCAACTCCATGTGTTACAGAGTAGAACTGTGCTCCATAGTGTTTTCTTGGCTGTAATCTTTATGGCAGCAGATTGCCAGGCCTTTCTTCCACAGCAGCTCTGGGTGGGTTTTAACGCCAACCTTTCAGTCAGTAGCCCAGTGCTTAACTGTTCATGCCACCTTCAAGTGAGGCTAGAAATACTTATTTCAAGGTTTAGGAATAAATTGGGATAATCCACAAGAAACACTTAGCACAGTATGGGGTGTCGGGCAGCCCTCTCCCCACTGCCCACCAGCCCTGCCCGAGCTCTGGGATCACCCCTGCAAGGCCAACCACCTGGCCTGAGCCTCAGCCACACCCCTCAGCAGAACACTTCTCCCTCCTCAGCAGAGACAGCACTAATAATGAACCGTCACGATTTAATAATAAAAAAGATAATCCATGCCACGACACACATGGATTTAACTAATCTTAATTTGGAAGGAAAATAACAACTCTAAATATATCAAATGCTTTTTTTTTTTTAAAGACAACCTGTGAGTGGGATTTATCTCCAGCTTCCAGCACAAGCAAGTTATTTCGTTTTTCTCACTGGCTGAGCTTACATACACATATATATATATAATATTATATATATATATATATTTGGAAACTCTGTGGGGCAGTTCTACCCTGTCCTATAGGGTCGCTATGAGTCAGAATCGACTCGATGGTACTGGGTTAGGTTGTTTTATATACATATGTATATGTGTATACATATGTATATATGTACTTTTTTTTTTAATTTATTTTACTTATTTTTAAAAGTCTGAAATGAACATTCTTAGAGCAGCGTTTAAATCCTCTGGTCAGAAGCCCTTTTTTGTCCAACACATTTTGGTTAGTGATGGGTCACTGGGACCCCAAAGCCCCCCACCCCGTCTATCTGTGTCCTGCCTGCTGCGCAAGCCCCCCAAGCCGTCCCTGGCCCTTCCTGGACTCCAGATGAAGATGCAGGCAAGGACGTTGCAGAAGGGAACGGCCTGCCACCTCCGAGCGGGGGGGAGGGGGCTCCGCCACCTCCTGTCACCCGCTGCGTGTCTCCTGCATGCTGCCAGAAAACTGACATTCAGATTGCAGGGGTGGGGGGCGAACCCATGACTGACAGCCACTGGCTAATTCCTCCCTGTTACAGCTTCGTTGGAAACCTTGGTGGCATAGTGGTTAAGTGCTACGGCTGCCAACCAAAAGGTCGGCAGTTCGAATCCACCAGGCGCTCCTTGGAAACTCTATGGGGCGGTTCTACTCTGTCCTACAGGGTCGCTATGAGTCGGAATCGACTCGATGGCAGTGGGTTTGGGTTTTTGTGTTTTTTTTATAGCTCCATTTGGTTATGGAGAGGATGCTAACACGCAAAAGGAGTTACCTGTGATCATGAGCCTTCCCTTCAGTAGCTACAGAATGGGAGTTGTAAAAGGAATCTGAAGGGAAGACGTAAGAGAGAGATCCAAGGTTAAGTGGTCAAGGTGTGACTTTGGAAAGCAAGCACTACACGCCAAGCTTGGGTTTCCAGAAGCTTCCGCTTCTCAAGCATCTATCTGACCACTGTGCTCCCTGACGGCTTTACACACCCCATCTTGCTTCATCCTCAGCATCACCACAAAAGGCAGGTGCAGAGAAGAAACAAGCCCAGAAAAGCCAAATGACTTGCTGGTGAAGGAGGGGGCCAGTGGGTGAATGAGGGACTAGGGTTCGGCCCAGCCACACCGCCCAAAACTCATGCTCCTCCCACCCCAGACCCCTTCCCAGGCTGAAGAGCTATCAGAGAGCTGTCACTATATGACGTCATGTAACCCCACGATGGCCAGTGGGCATCAGTCTTGTTCTGACGTCGTTTCTGGTGCTAAAACTCCCAGACTCCAGGGAAAGTTTTGTCCCGGTGATAAAGGTGAACCCAAGTTTAAGGAGACCTGTGTATGCTACTGGAGCCTTCGTGGCGCAGTGGTTAAGAACTCAGCTGCTAACCAAAAGGTCAGCAGTTCGAATCCACCAGCTGCTCCTTGGAAACCCCGTGGACCAGTTCTACTCTGTCCTATGGGGTTGCTATGAGTTACTCAATGGCAACAGGTTGCATATGCTACCAGCCCAGCAGAAGATGATGGAGCTAGGGAGAACAAAGACTGTAAGGGAACAGGGAGGGGGCTCGTCGTTACAGCACGCCGGCCCTGTGCCCACCAGGCACACGTATTTAAACTTCATTCTTAGGTACATTCACAGATGAGGACACTGAGGCTCAGAAGGCCAAGTTCCGTGCCCAAGGCACACAGCAGGCCAGGGACTCGGACTTGGGCTATGTTCTCTCCCCCTCAACACACAGCGTCCCTAGCACAGACCCTCAAACCCCCATGCAGGCCTCACTCCCCTTCCTCCCGCCCCTCCTCAGAACTCCCATCCCAGATGACACCTTGATCATGTGCGCTCTTCGCAAATCCTGGACCCCCTCTGACCTCCCTTCCCAGGTCGCTTACAAGTGGGCTGTGGCCTCCCCTGGGATGGATGGGTCCCCTGCTCTACCCAAGCTGGGTGGCAGCAGGGAGAGGCCCTAGGAGGGGACTAGGAGTGTCAGGCACATCCATGCAGATATGAATCCGAGCAGGCCAGGGACCTCCACCGTCCACAGCAGACGCTCAGGGGCAAGGTCCAGGTCCATGGTCAAGGGCAGGGTTGCTACCTGCTGGCACTCTGGCCATGCCCGTTATGGTGTGCCCACAGGCCATACCCTCATCATGCTGCCGCTGAGGGCGGGGCCCTCTTTTTTCCCTGCAGGCTCTGTGCCTCCTTCACAAGAGGGCATGGGGGGGTGCAGGGGAGAGGCAGGGGCAGGGTGCTAGGTTTCCGAATGAATGAATGAATGCTCTCCGGGAGACAAAGCTTCCTCTCTCCACTCTCCTACTTCCCTCCTCCCTTTATAGCCATCTCCAGAGCAACCACACAGACCCACACCCTGAGGTGACACCTGGCAAAATTCCCACAGGCATCACCCTGGGAATTCTCAGAGGTAGGAGAGATCCCAAATCCCAACAACAGCCCCACATCTCTAGAAGCATCTAGCAGCCAGGAGGGGCTGGGGACGCGCCTGGACAACAGGAAAGACGGGACCACCACAGGTGTCTCACCTCAGACTCAACCGAGCCTGGGCGGCCAAAGCCAGAGGCAGAGTCCCAAGAATTAATGGCCACCAGCTGACCAGCATCGGGGCCTGGAAGGGCTGGAGCATCCCCTGGGAGCCTCGGCTGAGAATGGGGAGCTCAAAGGCCTGTCTCGGCGAGGCCACGGGTGCCAGGGACATGGGCAGCAGCCATGGAGACTTCCAGAAGTCGGAGCTGAGAATGTTTGTGACCCCTAGCCCCCCTCTTAAAATATAAAGACTCAATTATCTTTGAGCAGCTTGCTTTACACGTGCACTGACACATTTATTTTACAATAAATAAGGGAACATTATCTGTGTGTCCTTTACTGTTGATCTAAACGGAGAAATGATAAACAGGGCTCGTCTACAAAACTGCAAGGGCTGGAGTCCTCAGAATTCAATTATGCTAAAATAATTAACACTCCCACCATATTCAATCACTTTATATGTTTCAGCTGCTGAAGTTTTCTTCTTTAATCTTTCCTTTTTTATTAAAGAGAATTTAAAAAAAAAAAAAGAAAGAAAAGTTGGTGCCAAAGTAGGAAGGGAAAAAGGAGAAGGGGGATTAGAAAGGAGAGAGCAGGACGCGCGGGTAGAATGGAATATGGTCTGCTCCGGCTGACACAGCATGTCGACGGTTTTGTGCCTTTGATTAAAATAACATTTTCAGTGCTTTGAACAAACATATCTCTTTAGACTTCTAAGGGATGATTTTACATATTTCTTCCCGAATGAAGAAATCCATTCGTCCAGTTGTTGAACAGAAAGGCCGAGAATACCTTTCGTCACACATAAAATAAAAATACTGTGGGCTGCTGCAGTATCAGAACCCCAAAAAAGGGAGGGGCAGAGGGAAGAAGAGAGAGGACAAAGAAGCTGCCGAGAGTAACCTGGCCTTTTATGAAATCATATTTAGCACCTTTCTTAAGCAAACCTGACCGAAGTGACCTGCAGCCTCAATTGGGAAATGCCTTCATGTGAGCAGAGGTTTCGGAAGTTTTCCGGTGGAGGCAGAAAGCCCTTCCCACTGAAACACAGATACAGGGCCTGAGTCTCCTAGGCTGTCGCCCCCTCATCCCAAAAGGTTTGATGGGGGCACTCAGAGCTGCCCTCCCTGGAGGGAAAGCCAGGTGTTCATACTGCTGGTGACAACTATTTGTCAATCATCAGACAAGGGAGAGAAGGGGGTGGAGGCCCCACCAACATGGACAAAAGGACCCTGCACCTCTCACACCTGCCAGCTCGGGCCTTAATTAAGCAGCATGGCTGGGGTCTGCAGAGCAGGCCGAGAAGCCAGTGTTTACATGCCTGTGGCTGCACACACCTCCCTGCCTTTTGCAACCTGGAAGGAGAGTGATGGATTTCACGCTCGTCACCCACCAGAAGGCCAGGCCCACAGGCTGCTCTGGCTTCCCAAGGTCTCCCACCAGGGTCTCTTGGCACGGACGTGCAGGCCACCATAACCTCGCCAAAGAGCAAGACCTCCGAGTCCCATTTTACGGGTGAGCAAAGTGAGGCCCAAGGTCACACGGCTGCCCTCTGGTGGAGCCAAGCTTGCTGCATTCCCCTCCACTGACTGCCACCTGGTGATGGGAGCCCCTTCCAGGGCTGTGCATCTCAACCGTGCAAATGGGGTGTGCTGGTCACACAAGGCTCACCCTTTTAGGAGCACCCAAAAACCTCAGTCCCCCAGCGCCCTCACTAGCCTCCAGGACCAAAACACCGGGGCGGGGGTCCATGCGCCAATTTTCCCAGCTGGCCACTGCCTTCATGTTGCAGAGCCAGAGGGGACCCCATTCAGGGAGCCCCTGCTCATTTTGTTCTCACATCAGCCCTGTTCATGGAATCACCCCTCCACCCCAGTGACAGGTGGAGAAACTGAGGCTTAGACCCAGGAAGTGGCCTGCCCAAAGTCCATCAACAGGACTTGAGCCCTTGTCTGCATGAACTCTGAGGCCTGTCTTGCTCCAGGACAGGTGGCCGCTCCTGGGGACCAGAGGCTGGCCAGGGCCCTTCTTTCTCTCCCCTGGCCTCCTGAGCTCAGGAGTGTAAACCAGGAGCAAATCCTGCCCCCAGGGAGCAGTGAGTCCCAGGAAGTGGGGGGGGCATGGGGGAGAGAGGATACAATGCAAACTCAGTGCATTGAGCAAACCTGGGTGGAGGAGGCAAGCCCGTGCCCAGGGCACAGAGGCCCCGACCCTGTCCTGCAGGTGGTGGGAACCGGCTGTCCAGATGGTCGGGCAAGCAGGCATGTGAAAGGGCGTGTCCAACCTCCCAGGATACAGCGTTCCAGCATGTTCCCACAAGCCCTCCCTCAGACCCCGCCTCAGCCCAGGGGACATCAGAAAGGGCCTCAGATCAGGGGGCCTACCCATCTTTTTACGGTTGGGAAACTGAGGCCAGAGGGAGGAGGAAAGGGGTGGTGAGTGCTCCCATTCATGAGCGCCTACGTGGCCCTGCCAGACACAACGGCTCATCTAATCCTCACACCAACCCGAATAGCTAAGTTTTGTTAGATCCATCTTACAGATGGGGAAATGACTTGTCCAAGTTGTGAAGCAGAGATCTGAATGCAAGACTGCCTGGCTCCAAAGCCACGGATCAGGCCAAGACCACCAGCAAAGCAAGGGCCAAGCAGACTTCTGAATATCCATGGATGAGGCCCAAAGCCAGAGACCCTCACCAAAAGCAAAGCTTGCCTCGGCCAGTCGGACTGCCCCGAGCCCCAGGCCTGTCTCCCCACCATCCAGGGGACCCTCAGAAAGGGTAAGCACCAGCCAGTGGCCCAGAGACCCTCCCAGCACCAGCCCCTGAGCCAGAGGGCAAGCCCCCGAGCAGCAGGGGTGAGGTGGGCGCGGTCCCGGGAGGCAGCATGAACGGCAGCCAGGCGAACGCAACGGTGCCTACCTGCAATGTTCTCCTGCTTGGGGCAGATGCCCTTCGTGGGCGAGAGCAGATGGTCATCTTCGTCAGGGGTGACCTGGATCCCAATCTCCACCGGTTCGGACACTTTCCTGAGCTCGGAGCGTGCAGAGGGCGGCGGGCTGCCCTTATCCAGACCCTTGTCGTAGCAGACACTTAGGCTGCCGCCACATTGCTTCTTCTTGTGCTCTATAAAAACCAGGATGTCCCCCAGGGGGAAGTTCATCTGACACTGTCCACAGGTGAGCAGGTCAGGATCGGGGCCACCCACCATCAGCCCCAGGCCACTGGGCTCCTCTATCTCCAGACCCTCATCTTCCTCGAGGATGGCAGCCTCCACATGGTCAGCCTCTGCTGGAGACAGAAAGGAGAAGGGGGGCAGAGAAGACAGAGATGGGCTTAGGCAATCACAAGCACCTGGCCTTCCCACCCTTCCCCACCAAGCTCACCATGTCCCCCCCATCATTCCTGGAGACGGAGGTCTCACTGTCCCCATTTGACGGATGGGCAAACTGAGACTCCTGGAGCAATGTACAGGCTCCCAGAGACTGTTGCAGAAGTCATGCTGATCAGGCAGCTTTCTAGCTTATTTTTGCCAGTTCCCAAGCGCGTGCACACGCACACACACACATTCTTGCACCCCAAGAGTTGGGCCATTGCAGCTTTTGCAGAGTACACTCTGCGGCATTGGAGAATCACTTCAGGAACTCGAAAAAATCCTGATGCCCTGGCCACACTCCAGACCAATGACAGAATCGCCTGCAGGACAGGACCCAGGATCAGTACAGGTTTTAGACCCCCGGGGCAAATCCGGAGGGGGCTGAAGCTGAGGACCAGTGAGCAGAGCCCCTCCCCTGCTCGGGTGCAATGGGGCCCTCCCTCCCCTTCCACCTTCCATTCATGCCCTCTCATTCATGCTAGTCCTACTCACATTCCTCCACCTCAGACCTGGCTGCACCCCAAACGAGGAAACAGAAACCCAGATGAGTGTCAGCGGCCCGTCCTTAGAGGAAGAGGCCCACATGTTCCGAAGGCAACAAGTGAGGCCCGGTCCACGAACGGATGGGAGCAAAGACAGCTCAGGCAGGCAGGACGCTGGCCTGCCCACACCAGTCCTGGTCGGCCTCACATTTCTTTGCTGACTTCCCAACACTCATCAACTCCCCGCTGTCATGTTTTGTTTGTTGGTTTTATTTTCACTCCCAAAAGAAAAAAAAAATTCTTCAGACTCCAAACGCATTTCTCACTCGGCAGCTCACAAGCCACCCTTTCAGTGGGCTGTACATTTTTATATTTCTCTAGCTGTCAATATATTTCCTTTCACCTTTTGGGGGGGGTGGTAGAGAGCAGAGGACCCACATATTTTGAAGCTAATAAATGCTTCCAAAAGCAGCCAACGCCTCAAGGGACAGCTGGAGGACTCGGCAGCCGAAAGTGTCATAAATAAGAGAAGGGACAGGAGGTTTCATATTTCCCTCTGGGGCTGGGCAAATTCGGGCGGGAGTTTTCCGAGAGAACCGTCAGTCTTCTGGGAGAAGGGGTGAGCCGCGGGTCTTCACAGAAGCAAGGGCAGCCAAAGGTCTGACACCCGAGGAGGTAGGTAGGTTTTACACTGTATGGTGTTTTGTAAAGGATCATGGAAACCACAGAAGAACAGGGAAGAGGACTAGAAGGGAGAGAAATACATTCTGTGAATGTGAAGTTACTGACAGGCCAGAGCCAAGGAACAGATAATTTAGGGGAAAATTCTGTGGCATCTTCCATCTACACAGAAATCACCATCCTGTGTTTTGTGAACACCAGCTTCTTCACGGCCCGTGCAAGCCCGTGTGTAAAACCGAATCCAGAAATATGATACGTGATATGCAATGTATACGCGTGAACTACGCATATACAAGGGGATGCGTAGGTATGCAGACAAGGGAAATGACAATGTGAGATTCTGCCTGCCGTTCTAAAAAAGCAGACAGAGCCCTCAATGAATTAAATGTAAAAATAAATGCATGTGAAACATGGCAGGACGAAAACCTCTCACCGACGGGGAAATCCTAAAACCTGTTGTCTGCGTATCTCTAACAAAAAGAACATACAAGGTAGGAAAACAGCCCTACAAAGCCATCCCAGAAACCATTAATTACACTTGAAAAAGAAATGGGAGTTTACTTAAAAAGGAGTTTGAAGACAATGCTACATAATTAATTTACCAATTTATTTTATGAAAAGATGCTTTGCCATGGTGAAAATGTAATCACAACCCTCACGCTGAAGGCTGGTTCGAGGGGGAAACGGGATTTCTGTGAACGGTTTGTCAGAATGTAAAAGGTAATTATTCAGTGCCTCTTTTCCCTTTAATGATCTAACATTGAGCAATACTGTTTATATTGAAAGGCTCGCACCTTTAATTACCAATTACATATACATAATTTCAGAGCCAAAGGAGAGGGCTGTGAAAACAGTTCTTTAGAAATATAAGGAAGTATTGTGCACCATTTCTAGGAAAGGGGCTTTAATAAATGGGAGGAGGATGTCAAAATATTGTTTTGTTAAAGAAAAAAAAAGGCACGAAGGAAATGAACTGAAAAGCAAAAAAAAGGACAAAATGAAATTGAGAATTCGGATGAAACAGGGGCACGTTCTGTGGTAGGAAGGGTGGAGGTACCATACCTGGGGCCGTTTTAATGTCATTCCTGGCCAACGGGTGCTGTCTGTGAGAGCCTTTGATGACAACACACAGCAACAACCACCTTCCACCTTCCCAACGAGATCACCCTTTCTGTGGGCAGGAGTGTGTGTCTGTGGGCGTTTGGTCTTTTAATTTGATTTGGGGGCTCTAATTTATTTTATTTACTTTTTACTTCTAATTAACATTTTCAGCCATGTCCATCCTTGCTCTCCTGGGTGGGAGTTCCAGTGAGCAGGCACAAATATCTCCTCTCTGTGAGGAGGTTTTAAACTACATAATTTCAAATTCATTTTCTAATTCAAAAGAAACACAGACATTTAAAAATTAGGAAAGTTCACATATGCCTGCTCACAGGCCTTCCTCCTTCTCCCTTCCCTCTTTTGCCAAGGACTCTGTACCAGGACTTTTTCCTTTTTTTTTTTTTTTGGTAACATCTAGTATTCTTCCCTTTTGTTGGCAGTCCCTGCCTTTTCACTTTCTTCATGCAGCAAGCCCGTGTGAGCCACAGTAATTGAATTTGAAAGTATCCACAGCCGTTCACTGTGCTACAGTCCTGGTTTCTGAGTCAGCTCCCGGTGCAGCTAACCAACCTGGGCAGCAAGGCACTGCTGGCATCTCCAGCATGGCCCTGGGGTCAACCCAGGCTCCGGGGTGCCACTGTGAACGCAGCCTCCCCTGCCCCGGCCCACAACCCAGCTCACTGCATCTACGGGAGCTTGGAAGGAAAAGAAACCAAAAACATCTCCTTCTCCTCCCACCTTCAGCACTGAAAGCAAAGCTCCTGAAGGTGACAGGGGGTGTTCACATAACCCCAAAGAATGAGGTTTCCTCCCCCAGCCTGTGGAGTTCGGAATTGGCACTCACTGCTTCCTCTATTTCCCAGGAAGCAGAGTCACCTTGGGCCCCAAAACTGTCACACTCCTTGAGCACCAACGTTCATGGCAGCACTATCCCCAAGAGCCAAAATAGCCACAGGGTGCCAACAACCCAACTGCCCGTCAGCAGATGAATAGATCAAAAAATGTGGCACGGACACACCACAGAATGTTACCCAGTCATGGACAGGAACGAAGTCCTGATACATGCTACGACATGGGTGAACCCTGAGTGAAATTATGCTGAGTGAAATCCGTCAGACACAAAAGGATAAATATTATATAACCCCACTTACATGAAAAATCTAGAATAGGCGAGTATGCAGAGACCAAAGTTGACTGGGGTAAGCGGGAGGGGGAGATGGGGCGTTCCTGATGGAGTTTCTGTCAGGGGTGATGAAAAAATCTGGAAATGGATAGCATTGAAGGCTGCACAACGTGGCGAATGTAATTAACGTCACTGAAGTATACAAGGAAAAATGGCTGAAATGGCAAATGTTTTGCTTTCTGCGTTCTACCACAATTTAAAACAACAACAGAGTTGTCAGACTCCTGAGGGCAAAGCGAGTGGACTAGGGCAGCTCCCAGGGCCTGAAGCTCACACTCGAGGCCTTCGGAGATGCCTCCAAAGACAGCTGTGGTTTCATTTCCGCTGGCAGGCGGATGCCGGGCTGGGCGTGGAGGGTGTGTGTGTGTGTGTGTGTGTGTGTGTGTACGCGTGCACGCACGTGTGCGTATGTGGCCTTCCCTACAACTGTATCGATAACGGAAGAAATAAAAGAAGAAACGACCCCTCTGCCCAGCCCTGGGAGGGGCCGAGTGAGAATGGGCCTGCCCCTCCGAGAACCTTTGTTGCTCTGCCCTGTAGGCACCTGGGGCCTTGAGGCTCCACACAGCCCCAGAGGACAAGGCCTCCGCCAAGCCATGCAGTGTGGTCCAAACCGCCTCACAGAGACAGCAAGAAAGCACCAGGAAAAAGAAAAGACAAAAAAGAAAAAAACAGCCTTCTAAATTCCCAAGCCTTACAAACCAGTCCCTCATGCTGTCCTGTCTGACAAACTCAGGCCTTAAAACCATAAGCCAAAGATTAGGTTTTCTTCTGGGATTATTTTTTTCTTTCGTGACAAGCTGCCCAAGTATCAGGCAACCCTGCAAGCTTGTGCTGCTCTGAGTATATGACGAGCCAGTTAACACAGGGCAATGGCAAAAACATTCACTCCTTAGGAGGACAAAAATGAATGGATGGAGCAGCCAGCTTGTTCAAGCATCAGAGAGCAGAGGGCTAGGGCGGGTTCTAGAATGTTCAACCCTAAAGTGCATGGGCAATTATATGTTTACACGCACACAGGGGCACACATACACATATACACCCAGAGTTAAATTTTCTTTTACAACAAAACCACATTTTATTGACAAGGCTGGGCCTCCTCCCAGCTGGTAAACACATTTAGAAGCAATGCAATCAGGGCTCACAAATAGTTGTAGTGGTCGCTAGAAGTCAGAATCGACTCGATGGCAGTGGGTTTGGTTTTGGTATCATTGTTAAGTGGAGGCGGAAGTGCTTGATCCTAAGGCAAACTCTTCCAGGCCTCAGCTTGGCTGTGAAGGAATCCAGGGCAGGAGACAGAAACAGAAAGAAATCTTTAACACTGGCCCAGCCAGGCCAACAAGCCCCTGGCAGCTGCGAGGGCTCATACCAGCCTTACCTGGCCGGTGACTCCCCCACCTGCCCACCGGCCCTGGAAGGTCTCTGCATCTGCCCCTTGGGGAATTCCAGCCAAGAGGGCTGCTGCTGCTGCTGTCCACAAGGTCCAGCTTATTCCCCCTGCCCTCCCGTTATCCACATCCCTGACTTCAGTGGCTAAGACACAGTCAGGGGGAAGCATAGCCAGAAATTATTGTTTCAGTGACTGGGGTGGGTAAGGGGAGGGTGCTAGGCTCTTAAAACTGTGTGATGCCGACGTCACAGCCATCATCCTGATGTGTTCTGTGTTTACAAGAAACATTCAGCATCCACCCGCTGGAGCGCCGCTCCAACCAGACCTCGCACCTGCTTCCTACGAAGACAGTGCCTCTGCCCGCTGCCTGAGCTTCCCTGCCCTCCAAGCTTACCCACCCTCCGGGAAGGGGCTCTGCCCGCTTCTCCCCGGGAATGTTCGGGGCGGATGGGCTGACGAAACGCCATGCGCTGCACTTGACGGAGCACAACACTTTCTGAGCTTCCATCAATTTTTAATTTATTGGGTCCAAGAGAAAATAACCAGTGTGGGGAGGGGCAAGGAGGGGGGTGGGCGGGAGAAAGGAGGAATCAGTTCTTGGTGGAGAAAAGACTCTAAGAGGAGATGACGCTGAAAGGCACGACAGAGGTTTTATGAAGTCCTCTAAATGGAGGGAGCAATGAAGGGCCCAGCAGAGGAGGAGACAGAGAGAAGAGGGAACACTGAGGTGGTGTTAAGGGGTGTCCACGCTCCGATACCCCCACAGGAGCCAGGACACTTCCAAGGCGAGGGCCCAGAGTCCGGGTCCCAGCCAGTCCCCCCACTGCACCCTGCAGCCATCAAGGTTTGCTGCTGGTGTTGGTCGGCTAGAAGGGCAAGGCCAGGCCTGGTCGGGGCGCAGGAAGCATCACACCTGTCCCTCCCTGACCACCTGCCTCTCCGTAGGGGGTCCGAGGAGACCAGCCCCTTCCAGAAGTCACAGCCCCATCCCTCCCTGAGACCCACTTAAAGTCACCTTCCTGCTGCCCACAGATCCACTGGAGAGACAGGTGGCCGCCGAGGCGACTACGCGTGGAGGTGCTATCTGCTCCAACCAATGGCAGCACACCCCTCAAACCAAAATTCTCAGGATGCCGGGCATCTGGGCGGAAGACAGAAGGTGGGCTTCCCTCCCCATGCCGATGACCAGGACGGGGGCCGGCGGTGGGGGCTGTGGGCCTGGCCTGCACCCCAGGAAGGCTTTGAGGGGCAGAAATAACCTCGAGCACCTAACTCTGGCTGGTGGACTCCAGAAGAAGACACTTGACGCGAGATGGACTCCCCCCACACACAGATTGTCCTATAGGATCCAGCCTGGCCTTTAGGATGCTTAGCACATCAAAAATTCCTCCCAGAAACACACCCTAACTCGCTCTACAGGCCTAGTCCACCTCCTCCCCTCCCCCCAATCCAAACCACAAAAACCCAAACCAAAGTCCCTGTCTCACAAATTCCAGGACAGGAGAAAAAAAAAGACCAAATGAATGGGGAAAACAGCTCAGGTATAGTCCCAGGCCCTGTCCAAGACCGAAAAATTGCTAAGAAAAAGCTAAGTCCTCAACGCCAAAGGATGGAGTGACCTATGTTTTGATAAAGAAAAGTTATTAAAAAAAAAAAAAATCCTTCTAAACACATTGGGCAGGTCCTACAAAACTGCAAAAGCCTTAAATCCTTGGAGCCCAAACAGGACTCGTAATGACGTGATAGAAAAGCATTCTTTGTGGCCAGATGAAGACATTTGTTTTAACGTTAGGCCTTTTCAAAGATTCTGCTCACAGGACACAGAGCTGCAAGCCTTGAGCTGGAGGACTCAGGTCCTCTGCAGCTCCCAGCAAAAGAGCTAGGGCAGAAACCTCTTTCCGCATTTCACTTCCAAGGCAGAGGTTTATACCTGACCCCATTGTTAACTTTTTTTAAAATTCTTAGCGGTGCATTCATTTCGGAGACACATGTTAATCACAATAACATTGGCACTCAACTTTCTTGAGTCATTTTTGGTTGCTGTTTTAGTAGAGAACTCATTAGAACATTTCACAAAACGTATTTGTTTCAGCGGTTCCGTGGAAGGGGGTCATAAAAAAGTAATGTTAAACAAGGTTTTTTTTTCCTCCTTTGAAGTTACTTAATTTTGTGTGGTCTGGGATTTCATGACAGTAAAATCGCTCGGGCTGGCTAATTCCATACCCAAGCAGATCATCGGCGGCCTCAGAAAAAGCAAAAAGAATGAATTTCTTGAATTTAAGCAACTACACAAAAGACTTGAGTGTGTCAAAACGCTGGACGAACGTCCCTGTGAATGCAGCACCATTAATCAAACCTCGATCTGGTGTCACTGTGCCGGTGAAAACCGACGCTGCTCTGCTTGCCCCTCTCGCTGGCTTGTGAGAGGACACACGACATGTGTCCCCAAGCCCTCACGTGTCTCCAAATAGCCAGCGCTTGGCACTTCTCTTCCACAGCGTCTTGGGAAAACCTGCTGCTCAAGGAGACACTCCCCAAAGGCTTTTCTTGGGGGAGGGGCAGAGATCGGGGCACAAAACGTGAGCAGATCTCACTGAGGGTTAATGGAAGGAAGATCTGGGGGAGTGGTGGGCCGGGAGGTGGGAGAGATGGAACACATGGGACCCCTAGGCCTGATCCTGGGAATACGGAAGCGTGCTGACAAGTGACAAAGCCACACTCAGAACAACCACAGGTGACGTGGACATCCAGGCCTTGGTATTCTTCTGGGCCCCTCCTCATTAGCGACGACCAGTGTGTCTGGAGCAACACTTCAATCAGCAAAGGTGCCCTGCAGGCCTCAGTAACTTTACCGTGTGGGAAAGGACCGCCGTCCCCAAAGACGTGACACTACCAATAAACCTAGAGGCCAAAGACCAGGGACAGTGTCAGCTAAAGGTGGGGCTTAACAGGATGGCCAGACCAGCCCTCCTGAAGACATGGGAGACAAGACAACCCCCAAAGGATGGAATCTGCTCCCATCTCTCCCCTCCCCCTACATACATTTTTTTTCCACGCATTATCATATTTGTGTTCTGTGTTGAGTTACAGCTTGTGAACCACCTCCAAGCTCCCAGGCAAAGGGCTTCTAAATTGATTTTTTTTTTTTTAAAACAGTTTTCCCCAGGCCAGAGGCCACCACCCAAGCCAAGGCGAAAGTGCCCCTCTACCTCTGAGCTGTCGAATGCGCTCACTGCCACTATATGCTTACAACGGGCTCAATTCAAACATTAAATGAAGTAGAGAAATCATGAGATAAATTGCTGGCCCTCCGTACTCAAGAGTGAAGGCTCGCTCTCCGGCTGATGACAGCGCAAGGCTTTTGTCTGACCTAATTTATTTCTCTTCCAGGTTAGAAGAAAGCACTCTTTCCTGTTGCACTCTAACCTCTTCTGCCCATATATTGAACTCCAGCAAAGACTCGGGGTTGCCGAACTATTTGCAGATGTCTTGAACTTGGAGAAGAAGATGTTAGAGATCGAGAAATCCTGTGATCGAAACACACATATCCCCCAGCACAGAAATACGCATTTAGGAGAAAGACAGTCCATTAAAAGCTACCCATTTAAAGGGCCCTGTTTGGGGTGGAGGGTATCAGCAAGGCTGCCTTTCGCAAGCATATACTCCTTCCAGAGAAAGTTCTACACATTATTTGAGTTGGCATTTTATATCTTTGGGGAATGGTGTTATTTCCCTTTCTACAGTGGGAACATTACCTAACAAATGGAATTGAGAATTCCAGGTTATAAAACCGGAGCTAAAAGGATTGCCATTCATCAAGCTGTTTGGGGTGGCCGACTCCGGGAAGCAGAGATTCTCGGCTGTTCTCCAGCCTGTGACACCCAAGGCAGAAGCGACAGCCTTGCCCAAAATAACGGACGCTCTTTACAGAGTCCCGGCCGACCGTGACGACCTGAACAGCGAACAGAATTTTCAGGAATTCAAGACCGCAGACGAATGGGGGAAAACACAGCCGTGCAAAACGCAGCATTTTAATTGCTACAAAAATAAATAATTTTTTAACAAAAGGAAAATGCCCCCATCTGCCCAATGTGGGCTTGTCAATCAATGGCGACCGCTTGAAAAGAGATTTTTCAAACTTATATCCTCATTCTGTCCGGCACGACCGTCTGCAGGAAAATCGATATTACAACTTCACACTTAAGACGTTTTGCAGCAGCGTAAACGCCGCCGCCGATGGCAGCCCATTGTGGCGGCAGCACCAGCATGACACGGGCACCCAGCGCCCCCTAGCTGCCAAGGCGGCTCCAGGCGCCGCGCAGCGGCCCAGCCTTGCCATCCACCAAAAGCCAACTCAACTGAAAGTTTATTTTGGAAAGTATTTTATCACAACAAGCAACACAGAATGCAAAGCAATCCAGATAGGCGATGAAAGGGGGAAAGAGAAGGCTGGTGCAAGCCGTGTTTGGAGTGAAAAGCCAGTGCCAAGAGTTAAATTCAGAGAAGGCACTGGAAACCGGCATGCTGTCTGGTATTTGTCATCGGACTGTGTGACATGCCTGGGTCTCACCTGAGACACAATTCTAATCAGTGTCAAACATACCCAAAGCTGGACTTCGCTGTGGTCAAGCAGACACGTTCGGTCCTGCACCCTGTGAGCCAACGTCCCACTCAACACCCCCCTGGCCACCCAACCCCAGCCGCCCTCCCTATTTCTAAGGCCGGCCTCACAAAAGCAACGGCACCACTCAGGACTTGAGACGTGAGTTTGAATATACAAAATATTGTCAAAGGCCAGACAAAAATCGCCAAGGCCAAAACACAGGGCAGAGAGCAACCCCCCACTCCAAAAAAAGAAATAGGCGTAATATTCACAGAGAAAAAAATATATATCTACCCTTCAAAAATATTAGGCGTTGTTAAAATATGCTCACGGCTATTTTCTCTCAGGTGTGAATTACAAATGAATAAAATCAGCCTGGCATAACACCTTGGATGAACACATTGCGATTCTCCCGTGGAATGGGAGCAGCTGACTTATATCACGCTTCTAATGATATGGGGTTCCCTTCTGTGCAGAAGACAAAGTACACTCCACCCACCAACCACCGAAAAAAAAAAGAGAGACAGAGGGAGACAGGGCCCAAGTTCTATGAAATGTATCCGAGACCCCATTTTGAAAGATATGTGGACAACTGGGGATACACCATAGATACACCCTGGAGAGTTAAGATAATTGTGAGCACAGCCACCTTCAAAACACACAGCTACAGCAAAACCTGATTTAAAAGCCAACCACGGAATCAACACAGCCTAACTCACGCCTCAAATCTGAGTCTCGAGTTGTTGTGCAAAATCGTGGATTCATATGGAAAATGACCAACCTTCCAAGGAAACCTGTTGGTGGGTTGTCGAAAAATCACCTTAATTGGGGTTGTGTGATTTACCGCAAACAGCTTATTTTCTTCCGAAAGCAACACAACTCTTGCCTTCCCTTGAGGGGTCCATTTCCCTTTTCCGGAGCAGGCCCTTCCCTCTGCCTGGCCAGTTTTTACCCGTTCCCTTCCCTGTTGTCACTGTGTTGTTTCGGGTTTGTTTTTACTAATAGCTGTGTCTGTCCTCCAGTTTTAAAAGCCATATCCATCTGGATCAAACATTTTGAAACAAACCAGAAGTCCAGGTCAGCATCCCCAACTGTCTCCCAAAGTCTCTCTTTTACACCTCACCCTTCTCTCGCTGGCCCTGTCCGTAAATTTAACCAGCTCGTCAGGGCCCAGGACAAAGATTATCAATGCCATTTACACGCTGCCTTTCCCGGGCCATCAGCTTTCCAAAGTTGCATCATCCCTGCAGAGCCTGAGGCTGCTGGTCCTTGACCGGAGGGCTGCCACCCAGCTGGCAGAGATGCGCCACATTTTTGGTGCTTTCTTGCACATTTATCATCTCAACCATGAACCTGGGGGTGAGGAGGACTGACACAGCACCCATCTTGCTAGCCAGGCCTCCAAAGCACCCTGAACCCATCGGTGGCCTGGAAGACACTTCCATAGGCCAAGCAGCCGAAAACTGCATCCTATCCGACTCCTGCCTCTACCCTGCCTGGGCTCCCACTCCTAGGTGAAGGCAGGACAGAGAGAAAAACCAGCTGCTTTTTGGTAATAAATAGCCTTGTCTGAAAACTGGTTGGACTACTGTCCCTGCTCAAAGCCCCTGGCCATGCCACAGCTCCTGGCGCCCCTGGAAGGCAGGCGGGATTTCCTCGGCCCTCTGTCTTCTGCCCCTCTCTTCTCCAGCTCTGCCACACTGCTCCCGTGTCCGCCAGCTGTCCCCAGCACCACGAGTAGCCAGGCTGAGAGACGCAGAACACATGAAGGATGGAGGCGCTACAAGGGCAGGGCTCGCCCCCCAAGCCCGGCTGCAGCCAGTCCTTTCTCCTGCAGTCCCAGCAACGCCAGGCGAGGACAGAGACAGTGCTCCACAAACCTACCTGCTTCTTCCCCGTTACCCACAACTGCAATCTCTCCCGGTTCCTGCCATGCAGCCCGCCTGGCAGCGCACCTTCAATGACTCTCCCCTCTCCACCCCCCCCAGTCTCCCCTCCTCAAAAACAGCCCTTGCAATTATACGGAGGCTAGTGGGGCAAATTGCCTCCTGGAGAAATTAGGCGTCTGCAAGTACAGACGTTTTAACAACCACCCCACCATCTAAAAAAAAGGGGGGGGCATAGGATAAGCCATGGCCAAGCCATGGCCAGTTTGGTAAAGGAACGAAATATCGACTGAAGAAAAAGACCTTGATCAAATCCCCAATCTGGTTGCAAAATATTTTGTTTCAAATATTACCAGCCGAGTCTACCATGGCACAAAATAATAATAAAAGCCAACTCCTCTTCCCTCCTCCAAAAAGGCAGTCCTCTCCTCCCAAGCCAAAGCCCACTTTAATATCTACCCCCCCCCCAAAATAAATAAATCCACAAATTCTTACTAACGTCTCTGCTGTAACAAAGGAGAGATATGGCCACAGCAAATGCTCCGAGCAGATGGCTCCTGTGCCGGGTTTTCAGGGGAGGGGAGAACCCCTTTATATATTTATTTATTTATTTAAATTTTTTAAAATATAACATAAATATTCGGCTCTCGGCCGGCTCGCAGCCAGTCCTCGGCGGCGGCTGGGCGCGCAGCCCTCTCCAGCTCCGCGCGGGCAGCCCGGCCCCAGCCCAGCGAGGCGCGCGGAGGACTTGCAAGCACACAACCTCGATGGCACCCAGAGGATGTTTTATTTCTATTGCAATAAAAGAAACATATATATATATATATATATATAAGCAACGGCGACCCAGGCAGGCACCGCGACAGCAGGACAACAGGGAAAGGCTCGCGCACAGCCGTGCAGCGGCGCCGCGGGCTGCCGCGGAGGGGAGCGCCGCGCGCCTAGCTTCCCCGCGCTGCTGTGCGGGGCCTGGGCTCCTTGCAAACAGGGCACCTGGCCCGCTCGAGCTCGCTGGTTTCCTGGTTGAATTACACCCAACCCGGGCTCTGGAAGCGGCTGTGTCTCTGCCCCGCTGCCTGACTTTGCCCGCCCCGCCACTTGCTGGAAAACCGCGCGATTCCCGCCGGTGGGTTTCCACGGCATCCTGCTTGTTTATTTGGATAGGGAGATGAAAGATACTGCGATGGAAAGATGGATACGAGATTGATAGGGCTCTCGCTCGCTTTTTTTTTTTTTTTTTTACTATTTTACCAGCGCATCCTTCTCTTCCCACTCCTAGCTGACAACCTTTTTTTTCCCCCCCCCGTGGCGGGGATTTTTCACCAGCCCCAATCCCCCCACCTTTTTGGGAGTGGGGGAAAGAAGACAAGATCATCCCAGGAGACAGTCGGAGGTGGGGAAATGCGGGGGGTGGGGTGGGGTGGGGGTGGGGTGGGGGGTGCTGGAGCCCGGCAAACAGCCGCGCAGCTGGATTCGTTTGCAAATAGCGCCGAGAGCGAAGGAGAAAGGCGGCTGCGGAATCCGCGGACCGGCGTGGCCGGCGCCCTGCCTGGCAGGGCGCAGCGACCGGGGCCCTCACCGCCGGCCGGCCCGCGGTCCCCCCAGTCCCGCGCGCTCCCCGCTCTCCGCCGCCCGCGCCATCAGCGCGGACCCACGCGCTCTCCAACTTTTCCCCACTTCCCGACTCCCCGACTCCCCCTCCCCCTCCGCTCCCCCAGCCCCCTCCCCCTCCTCTCCAAACCCCGCCACCAGCGCCGCCGCCGCCACACACGCCGCTCGCAGGGGCGAGAGTCCAGCGGGCCCGGCGCGCACACAGACCTCCTCCAGTCTGCGCGCCCCCTCCCCGGCCCGGCGCCCGTTCCCAGGGCCCCCGAGCCCGCGGCGAGTCCGGCTGCTCAGCGCCCCGACTCCCGGGCTGCAAAGAAACTTTGCATGGTCCCCTGCTCCCCGCCGTGCTCCGGCGGACGCCACTGCTCTGCGAGCCGGCGCGCAGCCCCGGCGCTGCCCGGCCCGGCCCGCAGTCCCCAGCCTCGGGCGCCGGGAGCCCAACCTCCGGCCCCTCGCGCGCACGCCGCAGACACTTACGGGTGATGAGCTCCCTCTGGGACAAGTGCTGCGGGTTGCCCTGTTTGCGGCGGGACATTGCCCCGGCATCTATTCTGGCATCAGCCCGGAGAGCTGCTCGGATGGGGAGCCGGGGAGGGGGTTCAGCCGCCGCCGCCGCGCCGCGCCGCTACCGTCGCCGCCGCGCCTCCTCGGCCCGGTTGGTGTGTTGTTGTTTTTTTCTTTCTTTCTTTCTTTCTTTCTTTTCCCCTTCCTCTCTTGCCCTCTCTTCCTCCTCCTCCTCTTCTTCTTTATTTTGCTCTTTCTTCTAGGCTTTTTTTGTTTTGTTTGCAAAAAGAAAAAGAAGAAAAACAAAAAGAAAAAAAGGCTCTCGATCTAAAATGGGAGAAAGAGGCCAAAAAAAAAAAAAAAACTGCTGTTGCTTGCCGCGGACTGGCTGGTTTCTTTTAAAAATATATTCTTTTGAAAGAAAAAAATCTCTTAGACTTCTTCAGACTGCTTGGCCTCTTGGACTTCCAAATGTCGTCTTGAACTTAAACCGGATTTTGCACCGGCTCCGTACACTTTCCTTCAGGGTCTGGTAGGTGGAGAACGCACTTCTACCAGGAGGGGGAAAAAAAAAGAAAAAAAATGCAAACAAATAAAAAATAATAAAAGAAGAAAAAGAAAAAAAAAAGCAGAGAAAACTTGGGGACTTGTCTCGTACCCCTTCACCCCGCCCCCTCAAAAAACCCAAAGCAATGTAAAACTGCCCCGATTCGGTGGTTTCTGGGTGTTCTGCTGGCTGCCTGCTTTTTGTTTTTTGTTTTTTTTTTTCTCGGAGACTGACCCTTCGGAGGCTCTGGGGGGACTCCAGGAGCGGCTCCTTCCCAGTTCACCTGGCAGGCTGGCGCCGGCCGCAGGAGCTGCCGGGTCCCCGCGAGCGCTCCCCAGCGCTCCCCTGGCGCCGCGGGCCCGGGGGGAGCGGGGCGGAGGGGCGGCTCGCCCAGTGCGCCTGGGTCGGTGCGGGCGCGGACTGGGAGCTATAGATTGCAACGTGAAGATGGCGGAGTCCGGGTTCTCTGGGAGCTCTCGGTCTCTCTATGGCTGGGGCTGCCTCTGTACAATGGGATAAAATTCAAGTTCAAGTGCGGACGTGACGTTTAATCTGCACTAGAGACAAAAAGACCCAGAGAGTCGGAGCACTGGGGGCGACTAGCGGTGGCTTTTTAACATTGTACCCTGCAAGAGAACAAGAAAGCTCACACACACACACACACACACAGAAAGACACTCGCGCGCGCGCGCGCACACACACACACACAGACACTCGTCCGTGCGCACACCCGCAGCCCAGGCCGACCCCACGTGCAAACCGCGTTTTTGTGCCTTCCTCTTTTCCCGGTGCGCGAGAGGCGCAAAGCACCCCCACCCCGGCGGTGGGCAGGATATTTTTTTTAGAAGCAAATCCTTCTCTATATCCCTCCTCTCCTCCTGGGAACAGGACCCCCAGGGAAGGGGGGCGGGGTGCTGCGTGCGAGGAGTAAATTGGATCAATGCAAGTCCCTGCCCCCTAAAAGCTTATTTTGGCTTGGAGGGGCATTGTGGAAGAGGGTTGGGGTGCACGTGGAGACTGGGGGAGATGGCCAATTGCTTCATCTCCCTGGAGAAGTAGTTGAATTGCTTTTACTTTTTGTTTTATTGGGGGTAGGGTTAAAGTTCCATAAAGGGTCTCCATTTAAACCCTCATTACAGACTGGGAGAGAGGTGGACAATACTAAAGTTACTAAGAACGAATTAAGAGCACGCGGGGGTTTGGGGGGCCGCGAGACCTCGTCAGGTTCCAGGCAGGAAGAAGCGTTCACCTTAGTCTGTGCCCTCCCTCCACTTAGTCCCCGGGTCAAGCACGCCCCCTCCCAACGCCAAGATCTGTGGGAGCGAGGGGGTGAGGCCAGGGGTGCGCCAAGTGGGAGGCGAACTTGTAGTGTGCTGACCCAGAGGTAGGTGTGGCCGGATCGCTGCAGCTCCCGGGGTGCGTGACCCCCCCGAGTCCCCCGGCTCCCTCCCAAACCTTGATAATTAGTGCAACAAGGAAGGGGCACCTCCGCCCCAGCCCGCGATCCTCGGCTCAGGGCAGGACATGAAATCGTCCGCCAGACTGGGAAGGACGCAGCTGCCTCGTCAGCCGTTTGATCTGTGGGGGCCTGTCTGTAGCCTGGGGACAAGGCCAGGCCGCGGTCCCGATGGACACCCGCCCTGCCCTTCCCCAGGCCGCGGCCTTTTCGAGCTGGGCGCGCCACGCGGCTCGACCCTCTCCCTTGGCCTCAGCCCAGAGGCGGCCAGGGCGGGTCGGGGCCTGGCTCGGGGCTGGGCTTCGCGGGCGAGCCAACGACACCCGCCCCACCCCGCCCCCGGCCGCGCCGCCTCTGAGCGCACCGCCTCCCTTGGGGCCCGCCCTCCAGGGGCACCTGGAGTTTTTGTTCGCCCCAAAGGTCTTGGGTGGGGCGCCGGCAGCGAGAGCGCAGTGCTCGAGAGCGAAAACAGGGAGAGCTCCCTGCCCATCCCATCCCCCCCCCAAATAACAGCAATAAAACTGTGCCCCCACGTGCATCTCTGCAGACAGTGGGCAGCGGGGTCGTCGCGAGAGCCTGAGGGGGTGGAGATGCAGGGTGAGGGGCTCCGGGATCGCACCTCCCCTCCCGGGCTGCAGGCGGCTGCCCCCCAGCCTCCACGTGGTCCAAAGTCCAAAAGAGCCTCGCTGCCCTCCCATCCCGCCCCACCGCAAAAATCGTTCCAGGAAGGTGGCCTAACTAAGAAAAAAGTGCCCACACGCACCTTTAATAAAGTTCTTAAGAAAACCATAAAACGTCCTTCGCGACTCGCCCAGACTCTTAAGTTTGGAACACCAATTAGCCCGCTCTTTCTGAGACGCGGCAGTGTGCAGCCCAGAGAGGGTTAGCGTCTTGCCCAAGGTCACACAGCGCGTGGGGGTCCGGGTTGGACTCACATCCCCTGGAGGTGCCTGCTGCCCTGCGCCGCCTACTGTCCGCGCCGAAATCCCGACACCCGCTCCCTCGCCCTCCCGGGTGGATTACAGGGAACGGGACCCCCTCTGCGGTGAAGGAGAGTGAGGTTCCCCCTCAGGAAAGGCGGCCCCTCCGCAGGCGCGCTCAGGTGCCCCAGCTGCAGCTGCGCGACTCCAGGGCGGCGGGGTCTGGGGAGGGGGCACCTCGCCCCACCCCCGGCAGGAAGTGGCGGGCAGGGGGCGGCGCGGGCCGGGGTGGGCAGTGAACACTTCCTCATTGGCCCCGCGCTGCCCCGACGGCGGGAAGAAGACGCGCGAGCGGGCGGGCGGGCGCAGGGCCGGACACGCCGGCGCGCTCCACCTCGCGGCGACCGTGAGAGGCGGCCCGGCCGGGCCGGGCCGGCGCTGGCCCCTTCGCCGTCCTTCTCCGCCTCCTCTCCCCGAGGCTGCCGGGCGCAGGCAGCGAGCGATCCCAGCTGCCGCTCCAGTCTCCTCCTTTTCCCTCTGCCCGTCTGGCACGGGCATCATTAGCGCAGAAAGCTGTTAATGTCTGGTCTCACAGCTCCCCCTTTAGTCTTGCTGCGCTCCCTGTCTCGCGTTCCAAGCCGGATCAATAGCCGCCTCCCGGCCGACCTTGACCTCTCCCTCGACTCCGCCCGGCTTCAGCAGCTGGGCCACACTAATGTTTCCCCACTCTTGATGCCGAGACAGCGGGCGGGCGGGGTGCGAGGGGGGTGGCTGAGCTCGGCCCGCGGCCCGGTCCCCCCTTCCTTAGGGACTCAGGCAGGCGGGGGAATCCGGTACTCGCTGAGCAGGCCACTGCATCCCAGCCCACCCCTCGATAGACCAAGCCTTCGTTTAGAAGATAGGTCACCCCCACCCCAAAAAGGGGGTGCACATTTGGGGGTCCATATCTTACATATGAAAACCTAAGAAGAAAAAGTGCAGTCACCAGTGTGGCCCTGAACTAATAACAATCCTTCGCACTCATTTCCCAAGTGCCTGCTGCAGGCCTACTGTGTGCTGGGCACAGCTGGGGGCTTCGTGCACACAGGAACCAGAGAGGGGGAGGAAGGACACACATTCTCTGCGGTACCTTAAAAAAAGAAAAAAAGGCAGATGTCAAAAACTTTTTTGAACTCACAAATATTTCCCTACTTTTGTCTTTTTCTAGCTTCACAGTGCATTCCAGCAGATAGCCTGCCATATTCTCAGCCGCATTAAATTTCTGTACGAAGGAGTAGTTCAGAAATCAGAAATCATTTCACCAAGTCAGAGCTCATTTTTCCTAACCTAGAGTGGGGTTCTACTTCCTTACGTGCTACGTGTAACACGCCAAGCAGTGGGGGGAGTTTTAAGCAGACATGTGACCCAAAGCCAGACTTTTTGATTAAAATTCTTTTAGCAATTCTCAATACTTGCCCCTTAGCTGAGGTTGGACTCTGTTAGAGAATCCACAGTGTTGTCTTTGCCTTTGGAGCTGTTACAGTACATACCACATCTTCACAGAAATTTGGAAAGAATCATGACAGAGCAGTGTCAGTAGAAACGGGCTTCCAGCGCTTCTGCAGAAATAAGGTCGACATTTATTTTTGTTTTTTTAAACACGCATCCATCCCCCAACATGCAGCCAGATAACTTTGTACCAATACAAAAGCTCAACAGCGCATCTTCCCGAATTACTTTGAGCTTCATTATTTTCTGGTGCTTTAAAAAAAAAAAAAAAAATCCATGCCAAGAAAAGGTGACTCTTTGTATTCACAAGTCTGGAGCAAACCCAAAGACAAATCATGTCAGCTAATTTTTGTTTTTTGGGATCTGTAAACACTATCGACTGAAGATGAGAATAAATACAATTCATCAATCTGATCAGGACGGACTTGTTCTAACTTGCGAGGAAACCGAAACAGAGACGCTAACCAAATCATATTTATGTACATATTAATGAGGCTCCCAAGAGGGCCCTCTTCTCCTTCCTTGCTGTTAAAGAATATGTAGGAGCTATGAAATCCAGAGGCATAAGAAGACAAGAGGTCTTTTGGGCTTCCTAGCATATCTTCTAGAATTATTTGACATCACTTCTGAAAAATTACAACAAATTTCTGGGTGCCATAGGCTCGCTACGAGTCAGAAGCAACTGGACAGCAATGGGCATAAGCACTCAGTTAAGGCTTTGCTGGATTTGTGTGCATTTTGGCACTGTCACCAAATAGCACAGGCAGGACCACAAAACTTGCCCCCAACAATTATTTGGTTGATTCTTTACATGTACTGAATTTAACAGCACTGCTTTGGTTAAAACGTGACATCATTTGCACCTTATTTTTTTCTGCAAGTCCCACTCGCACTTGATACAGTAGTAGATTTCCAACTATGTTTCCCTAGTGAAGCAGAAGAGACTCCAAGAAAAGCAAGAGGCATCATTGCCTCCTGCCTTTATAGCTGCAGCTCACAAGGGGTTAAAGCCACTCCACCGTTCCTGAATCATGTGTTATTTTCCTTAAAAAATTCTTACCCAGCTCTCCGTATATGAGAAAGACTCACACCCACATTGAATGTTCTTAGTTCTGTCCCTGTCATCAGAAATGATATTGAATGGCTCAGTCCTAGAGGACCTGGAACTACTTCTACAGCTTTCTCACCTCATTTGGAATTTTCTTGCCTTGCTAATTTTAATTCTTCAGTTGAGTCATCAATTCAAATGTGGCAGGGACTGGCATCACCCAGTTGGTCGACTTTGGAGAAATACTTTTCCTGAAGATGACCAAGTCTCCCTTCCCCTTACCCGGAGATCCAAATGGCTGAGTGCTTTGTGTGCGTGTGTGTGCGCGCCCGTGTGTGTGTGTGTGCGTGTGTGTGTGTGTGTTACAGAAAGGGTCTCTGCTACCTCCCCTCTTGCCACCGAGCTTCCAAATCGTGTAACTGAAAGTGCACCTTCCTTAAAGGTGTTGGAAGCTGTGTTTTGAACACACTGCACACGTGCGCGCACACACGCCAGTTTGAATCCAGTGGTTTGGTGACCATCAATCTGCAGAGCAGAAGGCAGAGAAGGAAAGTGAAAATGGTTCCTTTGGGGAAAGAACTGGAATTCAGAAGGGAATTTTCAGTTCCGACTCTGTCTGTCATTGCTGTCGTCGCGAGCTGGGGCAACAATGAGGTGTCTGGTGCTAGGAGCCCGGGAGGGGCCGGGCATGGAGGCAGCTGCTACCACCCTCCTAACAAGGGTTTTATGAGGCTGTGCCGATTGATTACTTTGTATCCGTGAGCAGTCTGAGGAAGAGGAAGCCTCAGGAAGCGCTAAGTGGAGTCGCAGGCAAGTCTGACTCAGTTGAGAGCCCCTCCACCCCCAACCCCAGGCTGGGAACACTGGTGTCTGTGCTACAAAGGAAGCGTGGAAGAGGGAAGTGAGGGGGAAGCTCTGGCTTATGGAAGAACAGAGAGGCAGGGAGAGGCAGGCATGAGTCAGGCGAGCATCCCTCCCTTGGAAAGGCATGGCTAATGAGGAGGCTGCACCGGGCGCTTACCAAAAAATAAAAATAAAAACCAGCCACCACCTTGTTGCAGATCCGCCTTCCCAAGCTGGAAAAGAAAAAGGGTTCTGGGGCTCTCATCTGTTGTTTTGTAGTTTTAGAAACAGCCACGTATGCTTTCGAGTGAATTCAACAAAGGTGGTTGGCGTTCTAGAAAACACTTCAGTGCCTCTCCCTGTCTTTATAGAGAAGGGCTAAGGCTGCAAGCTGACAAACAAGCCCCTGTGATGCAAAGTTTTCACTGCAGGCACATTACGGAAGATAGAATAATGTTTCTAGAGTACGTGGAAGTTATAGAAGTTGCTCCATTATGTACATAGTGAAACATTGCATCTGCTTGAAGACACACTTTCGGCTCGATTTACAAGGCAGACGGTTTGCAGCAACAAAAGATAATTAATGTGGCCCTGGGAAGACTGAGACATGGGATTGCCGTGCGTTCTGATATTAGTTTAATCTGGGTCCTTCTAAAAAATGATTTCACTGTGATTTTAAGCTTTGGGGACAATTGTGACAACAACGGCTTCTAAAATATGGAGGCGGCAATAACATTTCCCGCTTGAACTGGAGACAAAGCCCTCCCACCCTCCCACCCGCACACACCCATACATGTTATCATGAAGTGGAACATTGGACTGAAGCAAAGAAGCCCATCTCTGGCCTGTCTCCGGACCACCGTTAAGATCTGCAGTCTAACTATGGTCCAGGTTGAAAAATCTGTATTTGGACCTTCGGATTCGAGGGGTGGATTCATCAGCTGTGGGGGTTTAGCGCAGGCATCTGCAGTTTCATTATTTGTATCTGCTTAACAGGAACAATTAGAGAACTGAAGAGTGAGGACGCCTGTTTGGGGACTGGTTGGGTATTGTCCCCAGACCACACATTCGGCGGAGAAGGAACACAGTAATGTACGGAGCATTAGTGGATTTAACACTCTGCGCTGTGTTTGGGGAATCGAATTGTTGATGTTTCTGGCAAGAACTCACACTCCAATTGAAATCTATCAAACACCTTAATTAGCTCCGGGTACCTAAATGCACCCAACCCAGAGGCATCTTGGAAAGCACTGGAAGAAAGGGCAGGCAGGAGCTGACGCAGAGGGGCGCGGGCCTCCCTCAGTTTCCCCAGGGCCTGGTGGCCTCAGTTTCCAGACGAGAAAGCATGGGCCCCAGTGCAAAGTCAGGCGAGTCGTGGTTCTGGCCGTGGCTGCTTTGGGGACGTGATGGAGGGTGTTTGGATGGTCTGACCAGTGTTGGCTAACGGGATGGGAAGAGGCCTCAGTGATACAGAGCTGTTGCCGAGAGTAACTGGCTCCTTTTTCCGAGCCAGCCGTTCCACCTGGACCTCAGTACAAATTATTGTTTTCAATTACCACCTGTGTATTCCTTCCCATGCAACTTATTGATGTAAAATTACAGCTACACCGGTATAAGTAAGTTATGCCGCTGCAGTTGTAAAATGGAAGAAATTTTGTTGTAGCAATTATGTTCAGCAAGATGACAAAATAAATTTCCAGAGCTGTGCCTGCAGTAACCTGGGGAATTTAAACCTCATAATTTCCATTCATTTCAGATAATTTGGAGTAATTTCTATATGTAATAACTTTGTAATGAAAAACACAGCGGTACTGAAGTGATTTCGCTCCGTTTTTTCTCCTATGGTATACATGGCACAAAATAAATGATAAAAATAATATTTCCTTTTTATATGTGTGTGTGTTGAGTAATTCCTTCAGCAAAAATCGTAAACTAATACCCAGACTAAATCTCTGTCCACGAAATGAAAAATAAATTGAGTTAAAGAAAGTGAAAAAGTATGAAAGGCTTCGGATGTTTTATTGTGACTTTATCGAATTGTCTTATTCCCATGCTGTCTCTGATCCTGGAGGGTTACAGCTCCCAAGCAAAGGGCAAATGCCAGTGAGCCCCCGGACTCCCGGGAGGGGGTGAGGTGAGAGCCCCAGCGGCTGCAAGACCCATGCCAGGTGGTGACTTCTCCCCAGAAGCTGGCAGGAAAAGCAGCCTCCTGGAGATGAACGTGGCTGTGCACGCTGCCGCCTCCCAGTCCCTATCGGGGTCTTCGTCAGCAGCTCTCCCGGAGCCAGGAAGGGGCCTGTAGGCTGGGGCAGTGATCATGTGTGTTCTGACAGAGCTCCTCCTCTAATTAAAGGCATGTTGAGACAGCGCTGCATCCCGTCAAACCAGGGCTCTGCCTGGCCTCTGATGGTGACACCCAACGACAGATGTGCACAGCCCCAAGCACCTTGTGCTAGTCAGCGGAAGTCAGGGTTTTCTTGGCTATAACCTTTATGGCAGCAGATTGCCAGGCCTTTCTTCCATGGCACCACTGGGTGAGTTCAAACTGCCAACCTGTCAGTAGCTGAAGCTCAGTAGCTGAGAGCGAACCACCTGCCCCACCCAGGGACCTATGGCTTTTATAAGCAGCCCAAAATTAAAAGTCATAGCAGCAGAATCTTTCAGCTAATTTTTCAGAAAAAAGTAAACAGACCACTTAAGAAAAAAGACTGGAAGGGGATACGGCGATGACAGCCGCTGTTGTGTTAGGATCACGAGAACTAGAGTGGCTTTTAAAAGAACTTTATTTCCAACCCTCCCAAAAATGTTATTAAAGGCTTGCCACACGTTTTGATAAGTAGTTTTGTAAAAGAATCAAGGCAGCAATCACCAAGCTGTGAAGGGGAGGTCCGTGGGGTGCCCAGCCTCAAGACGCAGTCCCAGGAGGCCGCTGTCCTGAAGCGAGACGGTCCTGGGTTTGGATCCCGGCTGGGCCGAATGGGACTTGCTTTCAGTGGGGCAGGGAGGGTACTGCAGGACCACAGCACCAGGTTGGATGAGACCCTCACTTTTGTGCAACGATCTCCAAGGCTCTTTAGCAAAGCCCAAAAGGGCTGGTTTTAAATGCTGCCTCTCCTTGCCGGATGGTGGACGCAACATGGAACCACCGAACTCAGGCTCCCAAGTCGGGAAGCAGTCTCGCAGGCTCTGTGCTGGGTGCATGCTAAGGGTGGGGGTACTTTCAGACACTCACAGTGAAGAATGTCCTCGCCCCACCTTCTGTCAGCCGAGGAGATAATTCTTTTATGCAGCTTTCACAGAAGACTGACATTTTCGACTTTTTTAGCAGAATAAATTTATAAGGTAAATTAGGGGGTGGGAGCCCGAGTGTCCTAGGCAGATTCAAACTGGTAATTACAGAGGGCCTAATTACGTATTCACCACGGAGCCTTCTAGAACAGGGACGGCTCCAGGAGGGGTCCTATTCTTCCCACAGGGGACGTTCTCCCTGGAGCCTGCTCAGGCAGCCTGAGAGGCGTCTGCTTCCCTCCCTGAGCTGTCATGGGGGGGCACTCTTGTCATCGGCACCCGCGCCCTAATATTTGCAGAGAAAATCGTGACCCTAATCACCACACCCAGATTCTCAGACAGACACGGGAAGTCAAATATTCTTCAGATCAGGGGTTCTAACTTGGATGAGATAAAAGCCAGTATAACAAGGCAGTTCTTTCTCTTGCCCAGCATCATACACCCCAAAGTCCTCTGAAGGTCCAGGGTACATCTGCCAGCCTACAGTATCAAAATTATCATTTTCATGGCCCTCTGGCAGAGTCCCTGGGTGGCACAAACAGTTAAGCACTCAGCTGTTAACCAAAAGACTGATGATTCGAACCCACCCGGAGGCACCTCGGAAGAAAGGGCTGGTGATCTACCTCCACAAAATCAGCCACTGAAAACCCTATGGAGCACAGTTCTACTCTGAGGCACATGGGGTTCCCATGAGCCAGAATCGACTCAATGGCAACTGGTTTGGGTTCTTTTTTTTTTTTTTCTCCCTTGCTTGATGGGAGCTCCTGGGGGCAGGGAATGGTGTTTTTCACTTCTCTGTCACGCTGGGTTTGGTTTTTGTTTTTTCCTGTCCCCTGAGAACTCAGCAGGGATCTGACTTCAATATAGGTGCTGAATGGATGAATGAATGAATGGCCAGCAAAAGTGCAAATGGCCCCTAGAAGAGAAAGACCCTGGGGCCTCTCCAAAATGGTGCATGGGGTGAAAATCATGCCTTTTCCAAGCTTCGCTGTGCCCTGTGGGGTTTGGGCAAACAAACACGACTTCAGTGCTTAGTCTGCCTTGCTGTTCTCCCTCGTCCCCCAGGTCCCCTCTCCTCTCTGGCATCTTATCACTCGCTCACTTAGTCAATATCTATTGCGCTCCGACTACGTATGGAGCAAAGAGCGAGGGCCGGGGGAGCAGAGTTGAACAACATGGACACCAACCCTGCCCTGAGAGGCCGGCCACAAGCCACAGGTCTTTCTATGAGGCAGAAAGTGTCAGGTCCACCTTGCTGTCCTCAAAAAGGAGCAGTCATAGCTGGACTGGAGAGAACTTGCGGCCAAGGGCTAGGGCAGGTACATTCTTGTATCCTAAATGTCCCCATAAGCACAGCCCCCACCAGGCTCTTGCCCAGGCTTGGTCCTTTGCACATAGTTCAAACTCTGATTGTACTGGCAGCATTTGAGGTAACATGCACGTCAGTGGAGGCCAGAGGGCATTTCTAGTGGCCTAAGTCACACCTCCAAGTAACCCACCCTTGTATCGACGTAAGGTCGACCCAAAGATGAAACTGCACCCCTCAAAATACCTTCAGGCACCTGAGGTGTAAGCTTGGTGTGCAGTGGGGTTTCGTTTTCATTTTTGTGTTTAATAAACAAAGAATTAAAAAAACAAAAACATAAGGTACTACAAAGAATTAACTGTTTCTTCTTTATGATAAATTACCATGCAATGCTAAGGAAGAGGGTGTTTTCACTGACAACCATTCTGGACTTAATAGAGTGACAAAGCATTGACCCGCTGGGCCCAACGCCCCTGAGATCATTCCAGCAGATGTAACCAGCCCCTGCTCCTGCATGTGAGTGATCAGAGAGCACCTCTTTACCTTGCTCCTCCACACGCCCTCTTAGGAAGCTCACACTGGGGCAGGCCTGACTTCCGGCCGGCTGGTGCCTCAGTTCCTGTGTGTGGCTGTGGGGGAGGCGCGTTGAGAATCCATACTTCTGAGAAGCGCTGGGTCCCTGCCCACTCACAGCCTCTCCCACTCTGAGCAGTGCGTGTCTGAAAGGCTGGTGTGACCGTCATTTGTGGACTGTCTCTCCCGTTCAGACTGTGAGCCTCCAGAGGGGGGCAGAGAGCAGTGACCCAGACTGGGACCCTACTGTGTGCTGGGCACTGGGTAGACACTTTATATCCACTCTGTCAGCACCTCCACCCTGCCAGCTAGATACTGTTACCCCGTTGTTGTGAACTGAATTGTGTCTCCCCAAAATATGTCCTAGAATCATAACTAATAAATTTGTGCCTGTAATCCCATTCAGAAATATGGGATTCCTTATGTTAATGAGGTCTTATCACCATAGAAAACCAAACCCATTGCCGTGGAGTCGATTCTGACTCATACCCACCCTATAGGACAAGGTAGAACTGCTCCATAGGGTTTCTGTAATCTTTACAAAGCAGACTGCCACATCTTTCTCCCGAGGCATGGCTGGTGGGTTTCAACGGTCGAGCAAGCTTAGCCACTGAGCCACCAGGGCTCCTTTAGCACTGTAGGGTGTATCTTAAACCTAACCACTTCTGAGATTAAAAGAAAAAGTTAGGCACAGAAGCAAGCAAGCACAGATGGGGAAAGACATATGCCACTTGGAGACCACCAAGGAATGAAGGAATGCCGGGCTAGAGAAGCTGAGACAAGAATTTTCCCCAGAGCAGACACAGAGAGCCTTCCCCAAGAGCTAATGCCCTACATTTGGACTTTCAGCTCCTTAAACTGTGAGAAGATATATTTCTGCTTCTTAAAGCCACCATTTGTGGCACTTCTGTTACAGCAGCACTAAGAAACACAGACACCCATTTTACAGGTGGGGAAACCAAGTTATACAATTTGTGCACAGCCAGTATGGGAGAGCCAGGATCCAAAGTCAGGTTTTCCAATGAGGTGGATACTCTTCATTTCTACACCCCGTCGTTAGTCAGGATAAGCCAGGCCGTGCTGTTGTAACAAATTAATCTCATGAGAAGTGTAATTTTCATCCGTGTCCTATGCTTGTTGGCAGTCCTCCTCCCTGTAGAGCTTCATGCCGACATCCCGTGGCCTCCGGGGATGCCACAACAGAGGAAGAGAGAGAGAGGTCACACTGGCTCTTAACCGCCTCAGCCTAGAAGCCACCCACAACATCTCTGCTCACAGTTGATTGGCCAGAGCTGGTCACGACTCAACCTAACTGCAAAGGAGGCTGGGAAACATAGGGGAGCGCCGAGAATACTGGAGAGCTGTGGCTGTCTGCCCCATATCCAGAAATAATGTGTGCTCAGGGACCGTGTGCTGACTGAAAGGCAAATGGGCCTTCACTAGAAATTTTTTCATTGATACGGCCAAAACAGAGTATGGCCCAATGCAAGTGATAACAGGCCTGAATTTGTTGCATAACTGGATTCTCATTCTGACCAGACTGGTTTTTTCCATCTTCTGATATTTACTGACGATACTTCTTTACTCATCATTAACTGTGCCTGCCCCTAAAGCGCTGAAAACGTCTGGAGTATTCCAAGATGATATTAAGGTTTTCATCCGGGAGACTATTTCTCGCTGCGTAATTTGCCATCAGGAGCAAACAAACCTGCAGGACTTGGAGTTGACCAGCAAGCTCCTCAGAAAAAGAGACTTACAGATGCCACTCCCCTGCCCCCCAGCACAGAAATGTGTCCATTTGACAAGCCAATCAAAAAAGACTTTAGAACTCTGGAAAGTGTGAGGTAGGTGTGTGGGCTAATGTAAAAACTCCCAGGCTTCACTTCCCAGCCCTCAAAATAGTGTTTGATGGATGGATTTGGAACATAGAAGTTTTAAGCTGGAAGGAACCAAGATATAATTCAGTCCACCTACCTCAGGAGGGGGCTTAAGGCCCAGGGGATGGGGGGATGGACATGCCTGGGGTAGTGCCTGAACCATGGGGGTGGGAGGTGGGCCTTGACACCCTTGACCCCCAGGCCCACAGCTACTGCCTCATCTCATCCCCCACACACCTTTTCAACCTGTCAATCAGCAGAAGAGTAGTAAGCAGTTGGGAAGCTCTAGGGCTTTTTCTCCGGTAGGGCTGACAGAGACGTGGAAAAGGCACCTGAATGTCAGTCACCTACAATGACACGGGTGACAGGAAAATGGCGGGCATGGTGGGAATCTTCAGGAATCAGGGAAGGTGGGCACCAATGTTCATGGCAGCACTATCCACAAGAGCCAAAAGGCACCAACAACCCAAGTGCTTACCAACAGATGACTAGATAAACACAACAGGGCCCATCCACACAATGGAATATTACTCAGCCATAAAGAGCAAGGAAGTTCTACACATGCTATGACATGGATGACCTCAAAAATATTGTGCGGAGCGGAAGAATTCAAACACAAAAGAACAAATATTGTGTGGTCCCACTTCCAGGAAACATCTATAATAGGCAAAATGCATGGAGACCAACGTTTCTGAGAGGTTGCCAGGGCCTGCGGGAGGGAGGAAGTGGGCGTCATCACTCAGGAGACACGGAGCCTCTCTCAAGGGTGAAAAAAAAAAAAAACAGAAATGGACAGTGGTGATGGTCGTGCAACATGGTGACTGTAATGTCGCAGAATTTTACATGTAAAAAAGATAGAATCAAAAAAAAAAAATCAGGGAGGGGATTCTGTTCTTCAATGCAAGGTCACCACACTGTGCTCCAAGCCCGGTGGGAGTCCTGAGGGTGCCCTTGCCCCAGATGAGGCATCCCTCCCCCTGGAGCCCCATGCTCTCAAACACACCAGGGGCTTATTGGTGGGAAAGCTGGCGTCCAACCATAGAGCACCATCTACACCACGGGGCACTGCAGTGATGTGTCCTCAGGACCCACGTCTAGAAAGCCCCCAACCCCGAGTCCTGCCCTGATGTATAGGTCACAGGCCGATCTGACTCAGCCCCTCTGCCATGTTCTCGTGGCTTCTGAGGTTCAGCATGCTGCTGAGCAAGGGAAAACCAAAACACCCCAAACTGCCAAGAACTCAGAAACGATTTCTAAGGACACTCATGGCCAAGATGGGTTGGGACGGATGCTATTCCACAGTGTGGGAGAGAAGACCATAGGCTTAGAGTTGAAGGGCTCCTCAGGATCAGCGGTTAGCCACGTCATGTTAGGGATGGGGAAACTGAGGCCCACCGAAGGGCAAGAGGTGGCAATGTGCACCAAGTCCCACACAAGGTGAGTCTGCCAAGGGCAAGCAAGGCTGGGATTCCGACCAACCAGGGGTGCTACTGGCCTCCAGTCTGCCTGTGATGGCCCTTCTTCAGGCCCTCGGTGCCTCCCCATGCCCTCAGGGCACAGATCCTCTGAGGAGGAGGGGTCCTTGGCACCTGGCTCCTCCTTCTTCTGCCCCACCCCCAGCTGGGCCAGCCTCCCCACTTTCCCTCAGGCCCCTGCAAACCTAGCACTGTGCTCACCCATGGCCCTGAGCCTTGGACCATTTCCCTCCGCTTGTGGGCTCTGCAGCGTTGCCCGGAACCCTCCCAACCCTTCCTGGCCCACATGCAATCACTCTGTCCTCAGCCCCCAGCACTTTGGCTGCCTTCTGCTCTTGCAGCTCGCACCACGTCCTAGGGACTTACAGTTTTTCTCTCTGCCCCTCCCCTGGACAAGGAGGCCACCCTCACTCACCTGCCCATCAAGTGGACTCCCAGGAGTGTGGACAGATTCAGGAACCAGTGCATCGATGAATGCGAGCAAGGGACGCCCGAGGGAGCAAACCTGTGAGGAGGGAGTGGGTGGAGGGAGGAATCCAGAGTGAGCCTGTGCCTCAGACCCACCAAGATGCTGCCTCTTTTAAGGAGTCCCTGGGTGATGCAAACTGTTAACAGCTCAGCTGTTAGGTTGGAGGTTCGAGACTGCCCAGAGGCACTTTGGAAAAAAGGCCTGGTAATCTACTTCCAAACACTCAGCCATTGAAAATCCTACGGAGTACAGTTCTACTCTGACACACGGGCTTGCCATGAGTCGGAGCTGACTCGGTGGCAACTGGTTTTACTGGTTTTAAGGATGGTGAAGCCTGCTTCCCAACATGGCACACAATAAGCCGAAGACAAGCACAAGATCATGAATATGCAACATGATCTCACCTAAGGAAAAAAAGGAGTTTAAAAAAAGACTTGGCGGGGCATATCAGGGCTTCAGCGCTCCCTATAATGATTTCTTTCTGAACACGCATGCTGGGTGCATAGCTGTCTATCTGCCTTTGCTCTAAACCTGAAAACATTTCATTTTTTTTAGTAAAAGGAGAAGAAAGAATGGAAGGCAGGGAGGAGCAGAGAGAGTAAGAAGAAAGTAGGAAGAAAGGGAGGGAAGACGGAAAGGAGGAAGGTATTTTCACCTACTCCATTTCAGTGAATCCTCAGAACTACTCTGTGAGGGAGATCCCATTTTATAGAAGGGAAAACTGAGGTTCAGGTGGGTGGAGGGAGGGAGGAAGGGAGGCAGCAGGGAAGGGCATATGGAAGGAGAGGTGCCAGGCTCATTTTGTTGGACCTGGTCCTAAGGGTACCACTGAAGAGCTTAAGCAGAGGTGGGACACATAGGATTTGGTGTCAGGAAGTTCCCTCTGGAGAAACTATGGGAGGGGGTGAGACTGGGGTGAAAGGCCCAGACACAGACTGTGAGGCCTGAGCCAGGGCAGTGCCATGGGATGGCAGGAAGGGGCAGGCTCCTCACAGAACAGAGCCCAGAGGCCTGCTGGGGCTTGCTGGAGCCTGCTGGGGGCCTGTTAGGGCCTGCTGGGTGCATGCTGGGGCCTGCTGGAGGTATGGTGGAGCCTGGTGGGACTTGTTAAGGGCCTGCTGAGGCCTGCTGGGGACTGCTGGGGCCCTGCTAGGGGCTGCTAGTGCCTGCTGGAGGCCTGGTGGGCCATGCTGGGGATATGATGGAGCCTGGTAGAGCCTGCTGGGGCCTGCTGGGGTCTGCTGGGGTCTTCTGGGGAACTGGTGGGGCCTGCTGGGGGCATGGTAGGGCCTGGAGGGGCCTGCTGGAGCCTCCTGGGGGCCTTGCATTTTATGTCCTGCCATCCCTTCTCCCAAAGCACAGACCAGGCTCCAGAGCAGGGCTCAACTCAGGACTCGGCAGATGGCTCATGCACGGCGTGGCTCCCTACCAGCAGGTTCTGCTGATGGGTGCTAGGACCCCCTCTGAGCTATATCTGTGGAGTCGACCAGCAGACATTTGTCTCCTCTGGCTTCTGAGAAATGAAGCCTTACTTCGTCTTTTGTGTCATCTCAAGAAAGTGTTTCCTAAGCTCCTACTATGTGCAAAGGCCTGTGAGGTAGGGGACAGGAAATGTGGGGTAGAGACGGAACTGAGCTCAAACGAGAGCGCTAACACTTCTTGCAGTATGACTTTGGGCGAGGCCCCTCCCCCCCGAGCCTCAGTTTCCACTTCTGTAAAACCTCCCTTGCAGAGTAATTCTGAGGATTAACTGAAACGATGTAGGCAAAAATGCCCAGCTTCACATCCAGGCACGGAAGGTGTTTAATGCATACAAGTGGAATTCAAAGAAATAACCAGTACCAAGTAGAAGAGTTTTCTAAGAAGAAATACAACCAGAATGTTTCTTAGAAGGCAGGATGGCGAGACTTTGACTCACCTACTTTGGACACATGGTCAGAAAAGATCAATCACCAAAAAAGGACATCATGTTTGGTAAAGTACAGGGTCAGTGAAAACAAGAGAGACCTTCAATGAAGTCGATTGACACAACGGCCACAACAATGAACTCAGACATACCAAGGATCATGAAGATGGTGCAGGACCAGGCAACGTTTCATTCTGTTATATGTAAGGCGGCCATCAGTAGGAGCCTAATCAACAGCAAATAAAAACAGCCAAATAGAACACAGCAAGTTCTATGGAAACAAAGATGTAAAAATAAAGGCAAGATAACTCTGACTAGGCCATAATGGAAGGCTCCCAGAGAAGGAAGCCCCTTCACCTCCTCTTCAAGACCCAGCCAGCATTGCTTCCTCCTTGACCACTCTGCTGGGTTAGGGCCCTCAGCAGGACTCCAACCAGTCCCTGAGCTTCACCCACCACAGCACATCACTAACTGGGTTATAAAACTTATGTGCAGGTCCATCGTCCCTACATGGGGGCAGGGATGGCATCTCTTTCACCTCCATTTCCCCAGAACACACAACACTTAACACATCCTAGGCACAGAGTAAATGGAGCGTGCGGTAACGGCTGTAATTAAAAACACTCCAGTTTTCCCACATGTCTCCCAGGCACCACCTCATTTCTCTGAGAAGAGTGAACTCATGAAAAGAGCTGTCTATACTCTCTCTCTTAAATTACTGTCTTCCCATTCTCTCCTGCAGCCACTTCATAGGTCTTTAACTTTCAAGCTCCACCCAAGTACTCTTGGCAAGATCAAGAGTGACCTCCATGTTGCTAAACCCAAAGGCCAGCACTCAGTCCTCATCTTCCCAGGCCCACCAGTAACATGTGGCATGGCTGATCATTACCTCCTGCTCACTGGGCTTCAAGGAGGCCACATAGCCCTGGTTTTCCCCCATCTCATCGTGGCCAATCCTTTACAATCTCTTCTTTGGTTCCTCCTCATCTCCCAATCTCTAAGCATAAGACTGTTCCAAGGCTCATCCTTGAACCTCTTCTTAACTTGCATTCACCCCTTTGGTGACATCAACCTCTCAAGTGGCTTTAAATGTCATGGGTGAGCCTGACCCAAGCCATGGTCTTTTCAATCACCTCACATGCATGCAAAAGCTGGACAATGAAAAGGAAAGACAAAAGAATAATTAATGCATTTGAATAGTAGTGTAACAAAGAGCGTTGAATATACAGTGGACTGCCAGAAGAACAAACAAATCAGTCTTAGAAGAAGTAGAACCAGAATGCTTCTTACAAGCAAGGATGGCGAGACTTTGGCTTTCTTGCTTTGGGTAAGTCATCATGAAAGACCAATCACTAGAAAAAAAATCGTGGTTGGTAAAGTGGAAGACTGGCAAAGGTGAGAGAGGCCCCCGTTGAGATGAATTGACACAGTGGCCAAAAAAACAGACTCAAACATACCAACGATCACGAAGATGGCACAGGACTGAGCAACATTTTGTTGTTATACTTAAGGTCACTAGGAGTTGGAGCCAACTCGATGGCAACTAACAACAACAACAAGTACCAATCACTCCCAAATTTCTACCCCCACCCCACTGAACTCTGCTTCTGTGCACCCAACCACCTGTTCAACCTCCCCACTGGGTCCCTGATAGACACTTCACTCTTAGCCTCTCCAAAATTGAGTTTCTGAACTTCCTTCCCCAAATCTGCTCCTCCTAGAATATTTCCTATCTCAGTATGGCTGTTTAGAGCCAAAACTCTTTAGAGTTATCTCAGACCTTTCTCTTTCTTTCACTCCTGACATCCAAGCCATCAGCTTGTCTCATTGGCTTGACGCTTAAAATCCTTCTAGAACATGACCAGTTTTCACCTCCTCCCTGCTGCCACCCTGGACCAAGAGCCTCCCATATGGTCTTTCACATACTCAAAAAAAAGAAAAGAAAACCAACAAGGATAAAAAAGACCTAAATTAAAATACCAACAGAATATGGAGCTACATTTCAAATAAAAAACCTAACTCTACTGAAGGAGGGAGTGGAGAACTAACCTTAGTAACTCTTGAGCATAGTATTTGAATTATACATCCTCAGACAATAGACAAAAAGAATTCTAAACAAATATTAAACCGTAATTAGTAGGCTTCAGTTTTGTAGATGAACTGGTTAGCAATTTTGAAGCTATTCTCTGTACATTCTAGGATTGAACAAATACATAAAAATAGTGTTGATCATGGGAGCCAGGTTTTTTGTTGTCAAGAAGGGAGTTACAAATAAGGAATGGGAGAAAGATAAAATGAATTAGAAGCATCAATATGAACTCACAGGTTTATGTATATATATATATAGACAGATCTAGAGATACATAAAAATGTGAGTGGATGTGTATATGTATACGTGTATGTGTGTAGTGTGTGTGTATGCACACATGAGCATAAGTGTGTGTGTCTATAATTTCTAGCTCTGTCTGCTAAGAGGGTCTAGTGGCAATAAGCATATGGCATGTTTATAGACAAGACCTTGGTTTCTAAATACCATTCTCCTCTAAAAGAACAAGGGCCCTTGGAGAAGTGGCTGATTTCAGGGCTAGGACAGTGAAAGTACAAGACGAGCTTGAAACATATTATTGTGGCAAAAAATAAGGAAGTACTCAAAAATGATGGAGGTGTGTTGAAATGCACAGGTGTCAGTCTGAAGGGGCTTCCGTTGGCCAAATATGGGACAATTGAGCATCAAAATATAATGATAGTACATGATTATAACCTGTAGAATAAAGTAAGAATCTATGAGTCTACACTGATAAAGCTAAGTAAATAAATGAGAAAAAAAAAATATTCCTTGCAGTAGAGAGCTAACTAATAAACGTAGAAGGACGACAGAATTAGAAACTCATTATCTGGCAATCAGAATAATAATAATTAATTCAGGCAATAATTGTCCGTGGATGCTAAAACTAGTAGATAAAAGTTTGAAATATAACTGGATACTTACATAACCTCAAAGTATAGCCTCGTATGATACTTTTTAATTATAAAGGATTAATTAGTAGCTATATTGGAAACAGACACACATCTCTCGGTTTGTTGTACTGTGGTGGCTTGCCTGTGGCTGTGATACTGGAATCTTTGCCACCGGTTTTCGAATACCAGCAAGGTCCCCTTGGTGTACAGGTTTCCAGAGAGCTTCCAGACTAAGACAGACTAGGAAGAGAGACCTGGAGGTCTACTGAAAAAAATTGACCAGTGAAAACCTTAAGAATACAGAGGAACATTGTCTGATACAGTGCAGGAAGAGAAGTCCTTCAGGTTGGAAGGCACTCAAAATACGACTGGGGAAGAGCTGCCTCTGCAAAGTAGAGCTAACCTTAATGATGTGGATGGAGTCAAGCTTTCAAGACCTTCATTTGCTGATGTGGCATGACTCAAAATGAGAAGAAACAACTGCAAACATCCATTAATAGTTGGAATGTGGAATGTATGAAGTATGAATCTAGGAAAATTGGAAATTGTAAAAAAAGAAATGGAACGCATAAACATTGATATCCTAGGCATTAGTGAGCTGAAAGAGAGTGGTATTGGCCATTTTTGAATCGGACAATCACATGGTCTACTACTCCAGGAATGACAATTGAAGAGGAATGGTGTAGCATTCATGGTCAGAAAGAGCGTTTCAAGATCTATCCTGAACTACGATGCTGTCAGTAATAAGATAATATCTATATGCCTACAAGGAAGACCAGTTAATATGACTATTATTCAAATTTACACACCAACCATCAAGGCCAAAGATGAAGAAATTGAAGATTTTCACCGACTTCTGCAGTCTGAAATTGATCAAACACGCAATCAAGATGGGTTGATAATTACTGCCAGTTGGAATGAGAAGGTTGGAAACAAAGAAGGGTGGGTAGCTGAAAAATATGATTTTGGTAATAGAAACAACATCAGAGATGGCATGATAGAATTTTACAAGACAAACAACATCTTCATTGCAAATGCCTTTTTTCAACAACATAAACGGTGACTATACACATGGACCTCGCCAGATGGAATACATCAACTACGTCTGTGGGAAGAAACAATGGAGAAATTCAATATTATCAATCAGAACAAGCCCAAGGGCTGACTGTGGAACAGACTATCAATTGCCCGTATACAAGTTCGAGTTGAACTTGAAGAAAATTACAAGTCCACTAGAGCCAAAGTACATCCTTGACTATATCCCACCTGAATTTAGAGACAATCTCAAGAATAGATTTGACTCATTAAACACTAATTACTGAAGACCAGATGAATTGTGGAATGATATCCAGGACATTACACATGAAGAAAGCAAAAAGTCATTAAAAAGATAGGAAAGAAAGAAAAGGCCAAAATGGATGTCAGAAGAGACTCTGAAACTTGCTCTTGAATGTAGAGTAGTTAAAGAAAAAGGAAGAAATGATGAAGTAAAAGAGCTGAAGAGCAGATTTCAAAGGGCTGCTTGAGAAGACAAAGTATTATAACGACATGTGCAAAGACTTGGAGACAGAAAACCAAAAGAGAAGAACACACTCGGCATTTTTCAAGCTGAAAGACTGGAGAAAAATGTCAAGCCTCGAGTTGCAACATTGAAGGATTCTACAGGGAAAATATTAAATAACACAGGAAGCATCAAAAGAAAATGGAAAGAATATACCGAATCACTGTACCAAAAAGAACCATTTCAGGAGGTAGCACATAATCAAGAACCCATGGTGCTTGAGGAAGAGGCCCAAACTGCACTGAAGGCATTGGTGAAAATCATGGCTCCAGGAATTGACGTAATACTAATTGAGATGTTCCATAAAACAGATGCAGCTCTGGAAGTGCTTACTCATCTCTGCCAAAAAATTTGGAAGAGGGTTACCTGGCCAACCGACTGGAAGAGATTCATATTTGTGACCATTCCAAAGAGAGGTGACCCAACAGAATGCGGAAATTATTGAACAGTATCATTAATGTCACACACAAGTAAAATTTTGCTGAAAATCATTCAAAAGCATTTGCAGCAGTACATTGACAGGGAACTGCCAGAAATTCAAGTCAGATTCAGAAAAGGACATATAAACAGGGATATTGTTGCCAATGTCAGATGGATCCTGGCTGGAAGCAGAGAATACCAGAAAGATGTTTACCTGTGTTTTATTGTCTATCCAAAGGCACTCGATTGTGTGAATCATAACAAATTATGGAGAGCATTGTGAAGAATGAGAATTCCAGAACACTTCTTTGTGCTCATGAGGAACCTATATTCAGACCAAGAGGAGGCATTCCAACAGAACAAGGGAATACTGAATGGTTTAAAGTCAGGAAAGATGTGCATCAGGGTTGTATCCTTTCACCATTCTTGTTAAATCTGTATGCTGAGCAAATAATCAGAGAAGCTGGGCTATACGAAGAAGAATGGAGCATCAGGATTGGAGGAAACTCATTTAATAACCTGTGATATGCAGATGTTACAACTGCCTTCAGTATGGATTACAATTCAACATAAACAAAGCAAAAATCCTCACAAACTGGACCAATAAGCAACATCATGATACATGATGAAAAGATTGAAGTTGTCAAGAATTTCATCTTACTTGGATCCACAATCAACAGCCATGGAAGCAGCAGTCAAAAAATCAAATAATGCATTACATTTGGCAAATCTGCTGCAAAAGGCCTCTTGAAAGTGTTAAAAAGCAAAGACGTCACCTTGAAGACTAAGGTGAGCCTGACCCAAGCCATGGTGTTTTCAGTTGCCTCATATGGATGTGAAAGCTGGACAATGATTAAAGAAGACCAAAGAATAATTGGCGCCTTTGAATTGTGGCATTGGCAAAGAGTATTGAACATACCATGGACTGCCAAAAGATTGAAGAAATCTGTCTTGGAAGAAGTGCAACCAGAATGCTCCTTAGAAGCAAGAATGGCGAAACTGTGTCTTACATACTTTGGACATGTTGTCAGGAGGGATCAGTCCCTGGAGAAAGACATCATGCTTCGCAAAGTACAGGGCCAGTGGAAAAAAGGAATACCCTCAACGAAGTGGATTGACACAGTGGCTGCAACAATGAGCTCAAGCATAACAACGATTGTGAGGATGGCAAGGAAAGGGAAGTGTTTCGTTCTGTCGTGCATAGGGTCACTATAAGTTGGAACTGACTTGACGGCACCTAACAACAACAACAACAAGAATTGATGCCTTTGAATTATAGTGTTGGCAAAGAATACTGAATGTACCACAGACAGCTAGAAGAATGAACAAATCTGTCTTGGAAGAAGTAGAGCCAGAGTGTTCCTTGGAAGTGAAGATGGTGAGACTTCGTCTCACATATTTTGGACACGTTATCAGGACGGGCCGGTCCCTGGAGAAGGACATGATGTTTGGTAAAGTAGAGGGTCAGCAAATAAAGAGGAAGACATTCAATGAGATGGAGTGACACAGTGGCTGCAACAAAGAGCTCAAGCATAACAATGATTTTGAGGATGGTACAGGACTGGGCAGTGTTTCATTCTGTTGTACATAGGGTCACTATGAGTTGGAAGTGGCTCACTGGCACCTAACAGCAAGAACTTACTGGAAAAATCTGGCAGACGCCATCTTAATCAAATGATCAAAGTTAACATTGTGAGCAATGGGACTAATTGACAGCACTTGCCTCCTGATATGGAACACTAAGAAGCATACATCATTTTTGTGTTCTCCTGCCAAAGGAACTAATCTAAATCTATATATGAGGAAACATCAACAAACCCGTTTGTCATTGATCAAATTGTGTCCCCCAAAAATGTATGTCAACTTGGCTAGGCCATGATTTCCAGTATTGTGTGATTGTCCACCATCTTGTCATCTTATGTAACTTTCCTATGTGTTGTAAATCCTACCTCTATGATGTTAATAAGGTAGGTTAGAGGCAGTTATATTCATGAAGTGGGACTTAATCTACAAGAGTAGCTTTTGTTTTAAGGCAATCTCTTTTGAGATATAAAAAAGAGAAGCGAGTAGAGAGACAGGGGGACAATATACCACCAAGAAAAGTAATGCCAGGAGCAGAGCGTGCCCTTTGTACTCAGGGTCCCTGTGCAGAGAAGCTTCTAGACAAGAGGAAGGTTGATGACAAGGACCTTCCTCCAGAGCCAACAGAGAGAGAAAGCCTTCCCCCAGAGCTGCCACTCTGAATTCAGACCCTAGCCTCCTAGACTGTGAGAGAATAAATTCCTTTTTGTTAAAGCCATCCACTAGTGGTATTTCTATTATAGCAGCACTAGACAACTAAGACACCATTGCACAAAATAACCAGTTTGTTCTCTTTGAAAATGTCTGTGTCGTGAAAAACAAAGAAAGATTCAGAAACTGTTCCAGAATTTAAAAGAAAACAAACTAACTAAAGAGGTATGACAAATTAGTATAACAAGTGTTCTAGAGTAAAGGACCTTATTGGGATAATTGGTGGAATCTAAACAAGGGCTATAGTTTAGACAATAGTTTTGTATCAATGTTAATTTTCTGTTTTTGATAATTATACTGTGATTATGTAAGAGAAATTTTTGTTTTTAAGAATTACACACTGAAGTATTTATGGGTAAAGAAGCATCATATCTACAACTTACTTTTAGAGAAAACAAATGTAAGTAAATATTAGCATTTGAGGGGTCTGGGTGAAGCTTATCTGAGAATTTTAGTTCTATTCTTGCAACTTTTCTGTGTCTGAAATTATGTCCAAAAAATCATCAATCGGTCTAGTTAAATTGCAGTACCTTTCCTGCCACTTCCTATTTGTGTCTTATGCTTTATTTTTCTCTATAGCAGTTATTGCCATGTCACGTATGGTGTGGTCTAATCACTTTGCTTATTGTCCATCTCTACCCACTAAAACAGGAGTTTTATGAGGGCAAAGTTGTACAAGAAGAAGCTTAATAAATATTTGTTAAATAAATGACTGGCACAGAGTTGAAAAAACTGAGCATTGAAGAGAGAATGTTTGAAGTTTGAATTTAGGCAAATTATCTGCCCATTAAAACAAAAAACCAACAATCTTCAGAACAACATAACAGAAGTCCAATGTATTATCCACAATGTCTAATTTTCAACAAAAAAGCACTAGACATGCAAATAAACAGAAAAATGTGACACAGGAAAAATAAACAGGAATGTGACATAAGAAAAAAACTGTTCAGGAAAAACTAACCCCAAATGGGCACAGACATTAGGTAAGTAAACAAAGACATCAAAGCAGCTACTATAGATATTTAAAATAAATAAATAAAAAGAAATGTAGTTTTTAAAAAATTAAAGGAAAATGTGGTCTTAATGAGTAAACATATAAGGAATTTTAACAGAGAAAAAGAAACTATATTAAAAAACCAAATGAATGCTCTATTGCTGAAAAGTATATAACTGAAATGAAAAATTTACTAGATGTGTTTAATAACAGATTGGAGATGACAGAAGGAAAAAAATATTGTGGGCTTAAGATAGGTAAATAGAAATTATCCAGTAAAAAGAGGAGAGAAAAATATTGAAGGAAAATGAACAGAGCATCAGAGAACTATAGAAAAATATCAAGAAATTCAATATATATGTAACTGGAGTCCAATTAGGAGATTGGGGCGGGGGGGACCTAAAAAATATTTGAAGAAATAATGGTCTAAAGATTTCCATATTTGGTGAAAAACTTTAAATTACAAACCAAGAAGCTAAAGAAACCCTAAGCAGGATAAAAAAACAAAAAACAAAACAAAACAAAAAAAACACGTAGACGCCACATAGTCAAAAAGCTGAAAGCTGAGATAAAGAGAAGTTCTTGAAAGCAGCTAAGAAAAATGACACATTACATGCAGAGGAACAGGAATAAAATTAACAGCTGACTTCTCATCAGAAACGGTGAAGAACAAAATGTATTGAAATTACATATTCAAAGTGCTGAAAGAAAAATAAAACTGTCAACTAAGAGTTCTATATGTAGCAAAACTGTCCTTTAAAAATGAAAACAAAGTAGAGACAAAAAAAATGAGATAATTAGTCCTGTTATTGTCATTAGGTGCTGTCGAGTTGGTTCTGACTCAGTGATCCTATGCACAATGGAACGCAACACTGCCCAGTCCTGCACCATCCTCACAATTGTTGTTATGCTGGAGCCTGTAGTTGTGGTCACTGTGTCAGTCCATCTCGTCAAGGGTCTTCCTCTTTTTTGCTGACCCTCTACATTGCCAAGCATGATGTCCTTCTCCAGGGCTGATCCCTCCTGATAACATGTCCAAAGTATATGAGACCAAGTCTTGCCATCTTTGCTTCTAAGGAACATTCTGGCTATACTTCTTCTAAGACAGATTTATTCATTCTTTTGGCAGTCCATGGTATATTCAATATTCCTCACCAACACCACAATTCAAGGGCCTCAATTTATCTTTGTTCCTCCTTATTCATCATCCAGCCTTCACACGCATATGAGATGACTGAAAACACCATGGCTTGGGCCAGGCGCACCTTAGTCTTCAAGGTGACACCTTTGCTTTTTAACACTTTTAAGAGGTCTTTTGCAGCAGATGTGCCCAATACAATGCGTCTTTTGATTTCTTGACAACTGCTTCCATGGGTGTTGATTGTGGATCCATGCAAAATTAAATCCTTGACAACTTCAGCCTTTTCTCTGTTTATCATGATGTTGCTTATTGGTCCAGTTGTGAGGATTTTTGTTTTCTTTATGCTGAGGTGTAATCCATACTGAAGGCTGTGATCTTTGATCTTCATCAGTAAGTGCTTCAAGTCCTCTTCACTTTCAGCAAGGAAGGTTATGTCATCTACATAACACAGATAGTCCTACGTTACAAGAAATCCTAAAGGAAGCTGTTCTGGCTGAAAGGAAATGACACCAGATAGTAATTTCGATCTATAGGAAGGAACAAAGGGCACCGGAAAGGGCAAAAGTGTGACTATTAACTCATATATGTTTTTTCTTTTCTTCTTTTAATGGCTCTAAAAGGCATATGATTGTTTAAAGCAAAATGAACAGCTCTGTATTCTTTGGTTTATAATGTATATTAGATATAATATACATTACGATAGCATTAAATGAAACCATTGCCACAAAGTTCCTACTTTTTATCTGAAGTATTTCAACATAAACTTTGAGTAGACTATGATAACTTAGAAATGCATATTGTAATCTCTAGAGCAACCATTTAAAAATAACGCTAAGATATATAGTCAAAAATCAATCCAAACCAAAAGAACAAACCTGTTGATGTGCAGTTAATTCCAACTCATGGCAACTCCGTGTGTTGCAGAGTAGAGCTGCTCCACGGGGTTTTCTTTGCTGTAATCTCTACAGAAGCAGATCACCAAGGCTTTCCTCTGTGGTGCCACTGGGTCGGTTTGAACCACCAACCTTTAAGTTAGCAGACAAGTGCCAACTGTGCCACCCAGGGACCTAAAAAGCCAATAAAACCCCAGTACCCAGTGCCATCAAAAAGTCAATAGAGGAATTTAAATAAAACTCCAGAAATAACTGATAAACACATTACCAAACAGAAGAACAACAACAAAAAAAGAGGAGATATACAGAAAACAAATAGCAAAATAATAGACCTAAATTCTAGCAAATTGATAATTACATTAAATATAAGTTGACTATGAATTCAAGTCAAAAGGCAAATATTGTCAGGCTAGATAAGAATGTAAAACCCAGCTAAATGCTGTCTGCAAGAGATGCATTTTAAATACACAGAGAGTTTGAAAGTAAAATGATAGAGAGAGAGACACTGTGCAACCAATAAGCATGAGAAAGGTGGAGTGGCTATGTTAATATTAGACAAAATAGAAACTAAAGAGAAAATAGGCATTTCATAATGACAAAAGAGTCAGTAGGGCAAGGAGGTGTCAACATTACAAATATTGTACACTTAAAAACTGTCTCAAAATACATGAATCTATGGCTTTTTAGTTTTTTGGCTAAGATCAAGTGTAACATAGATGATGCAAAAACTGATATAACTACAAGGAGGAAGGGACAAATCAACACTCACAATAGGAGACGTTAAGACACATTTTTAAGTAACTGATAGAACAACCAGAGAAAATCAGTAAGGATATGGATTTGAACATTATCAAGCATATGAACTAATTGATAAAGAACAGTAGTCCAATAACTACAGAATACAAATTCTTTTCAAGTGTGTAAGGAATGTTCTACAAGGTAGGCTATATGCTGGATCATAAAAATAAGTCTCAAAAGATTGAAATCATACAGAGTATAGTTATCGGACTTTCAAAGAATTAATTAAATATTAAGAACAATGAGATGCCTTGAAAAGCCCCCAAATATTTGGAAATCAAACATCACATTTATAAATAACTCATGGGTCAAAAAAATTGCAATCAAAATAGAAAATATTTTGAATGGAATGATAACCAAAAACACAACATATAAAAATGTGTGAGATACAGCTAAAGTGATGCTGAGGGAAATTTGTAGTTTTAAATGCTTCTATTAGAGAAGAAGGAAGGTCTAAAATCCATGCTATAAGGTACTATATTAAGAAGGTAATAAAGTAATAAAAAAAAGAGAGAGAGAATCAAAGTAAACCAAAAGAGAGTAGAAACAAATAAATAATAAAAAGCAGAATTCAGTGTACTAGAAAACAGAATAACAATAGATAAAATAAATGAAACCCAAAGCAGGTTCTTTAAAGACATCAGTAAAATTGGTAAACCTCTATTTAGAGTAATCAAGAAGAAAAAATAATAATTTCAGGAATGACAGAAGGGACACAATCACAGATCCTACAGACATTAAAAAGATAACAAGCAGGGTTTTGTTTGTAAACCAGCTCTCTGTGAGAGGAAAAACTGATTGGTAGTACCGTCAATTTCTATGGTGTAAATCCTCCCACAATGGCTGCTTTCAAGCAACTAATATGACGTCGTAGAATGCAAAGTTAGGAAAAGATGCTCGTGATCAACTTCTGTGAACCTCCATGTGCTGGCCCCACAGATCAATATCCGTCGCAAAAAACAGACAAAATACTATGAATATTTTTATGCCAAAAAAATTCAATGTATGAAATAAACAAATTCTTTGAAAGACATGAATTACTAAAACTAACTCAAAAAACAAACGGCCCAATAACTATCATACTACAGCCATGGAAGGAATATACAGAGTCACTGTCCCAAAAAGAATTGGTCAGTGTTCACCCAGCTCAGGAGGTGGCATATGATCAGGAACAGATGGTACTGAGAGGAGAAGTCCAAGCTGCACCAAAGGGATTGGCGAAAAATAAGGCTCCAGGAACTGGCAGAATACCAACCGAGATGTTTCAACAAATAAATGCAGCGCTGGAAGTGCTCACTCGTCTATGCCAAGAAATTTGGAAGACAGCTACCTGGCCAAACACTGGAAGAGATCAATATTTATTCCTATTCCCAAGAAAGGTGATCCAACCAAATAAAGAAACTATTGAATAATATCACTAATATCACACACAAGGGCATCCAGATTGGCAAGGAAGAAGTAAAAGTATCTCTATTTGCAGATGACGTGATCTTATACACAGAAAACCCTAAGGAATTCTCAAGAAAACTACTGAAACTAATAGAAGAGTTCAGCAGAGTATCAGGATACAAGATAAACATACAAAAATGAGTTGGATTCCTCTACACCAACAAAAAGAACATCGAAGAGAAAATCACCAAATCAATACCATTTAGCCCCCAAGAAGATAAAATACTTAAGAATAAATCTTACCAGAGATGTAAAAGACTTATAAAAAGAAAACTACACAACACTTCTGCAAGAAAGCAAAAGAGACCTACGTAAGTGGAAAAACATACCTTGCTCATGCATAGGAAGACTTAACATTATAAAAATGTCTATTCTACCAAAAGTGATCTATGGATTTAATGTAATTCCAATCCAAATTCCAAAGACATTTTTTAATGAGATGGAGAAACAAATCGCCAACTTCATATGGATGGGAAAGAGGCCCCAGATAAGTAAAGTAAGGCATTACTGAAAAAGAAGAACTAAGTGGGAGGCCTCACTCCACCTGATTTTAGAACTTATTATACCGCCACAGTAGTCAAAACAGCCTGCTATTGGTTGAATAACAGATACATAGATGAATGGAACAGAATTGAGAATCCAGACATAAATCCATCCACGTAGGAGCAGTTGATACTTGACAAAGGCCCCTAAAGCAGTTAAATGGGGGGAAAAGTCAGTCTTTTTAACAAATGGTGCTGGCATAACTGGACATCCATCTGCAAAAAATGAAACAATGCCTCACTCCATGCACAAAAACTAACTCAAAATGGATCAAAAACCTAAATATAAAATCTAAAATCATAAAGATCATGGAAGAAAAAATAGGGACAATGTTAGGAGCCCTAATACATGGCATAAACAACACACAAAACATTACTAACGATGCAGAAGAAAAAGTAGATAACTGGGTGCTCCTAAAAATCAAACACCTATGCTCATCCAAAGACTTCACCAAAAGAGTAAAAAGATTACCTACAGACTGGGGAATAGTTTTTAGCTATGACATTTCCAATCAGCACCTGATCTCTAAAATTTACATGATATTGCAAAAACTCAACTACAAAAAGACAAATAACCCAATTAAAAAATAGGCAAAAGATATGAACAGACACTTCAGTAAAGAAGACATTTGGGTAGCTAACAGATTTGTGACAAAATGCTCATGATCATTGGCCATTAAGGCCAAAAAGCCAGAGCCGTCGAGTCGATTCCGACTCATAGCGACCCTGTAGGACAGAGTAGAACTGCCCCATGGAGTTTCCAAGGAGTGCCTGGCGGATTTGAACTGCCGACCCTTTGGTTAGCAGCCGTAGCACTTAACCACTACGCCACCAGGGTTTCCGATTGAGAAATGCAAATCAAAACTACAATGAGATTCCATCTCACTTCAACACGGCTGGCATTAATCCAAAAAACACAAAATAATAAATGTTGGAGAGGTCGTGGAGAGATTGGAACACTTACACACTGCTGGTAGGAATGTAGAATGGCACAACCACTTTGGAAATCAATTTGGCGCTTCCTTAAAAAGCTAGAAATAGAACTACCATACCATCCAGCAATATATTCCACTCCTTGGAATATATCCTAGAGAAATAAGAGCCTTTACACGAACAGATATATGCACACCCATGTTTATTGCAGCACTGTTTACAACAGCAAAAAGATGGAAGCAACCAAGGTGCCCATCAATGGATGAATGGATAAATAAATTATGGTATATTCACACAATGGAATACTACGCATTGATAAAGAACAGGGATGAATCTGTGAAACATTTCATAACATGGAGGAATCTGGAAGGCATTATGCTGAGTGAAATTAGTCAGTTGCAAAAGGTCAAATATTGTATAAGACCACTATTATAAGAACTCGAGAAATAGTTTAAACAGAGAAGAAAATATTCTTTGATGGTTATGAGAAGGGGGAGGCAGGGAAGGTGGGAGAGAGGTATTCACTAATTAGACAGTAGATAAGAACTACTTTAGGTGACAGGAAAGACAGCACACTATACAGGCGAGGTCAGCACAACTGGACTAAACGAAAAGCAAAGGAGTTTTCTGAATAAACTGAGTGCTTTGAAGGCCAGCGTATCAGGGGCAGGGATTTGGGGACCATGGTTTCAGGGGACATCTAAGTCAATTGGCATAATAAAATGTATTAAGAATACATTCTGCATCCCACTTTGAAGAGTGGCGTCTGGGGTCTTGAACACGAGCAAGTGGCCATCTAAGATGTATCAATTGGTCTCAACCTACCTGGACCAAAGCAGAATGAAGAACACCAAGGACACAAGGTAATTACGAGCCCAAGAGACACAAAGGGCCACATAAACCAGAGACTACATCAGCCTGAGACCAGAAGAACTAGATGGTGCCTGGCTACAACCGATAACTGCCCTGACAGGGAACATAACAGAGAACCCCTGAGGGAGCAAGAGAGCAGTGGGATGCAGACCCCAAATTTTCGTAAACGGACCAGACTTAATGGACTGAATGAGACTAGAGGGACCCTGGTGGTCATGGCCCCCAGACCTTCTGTTGGCCCAGGATAGGAACCATTCCCAAAGCCAACTCTTCAGACAGGGATTGGACTGGACAATGGGATGGAGAGGGATGCTGGTGAGGAGTGAGCTTCTTGGATCAGGTGGACACTTAAGACTATGTTGGCATCTCCTGTGTGGAAGGTAGATGAGAGGGTAGAGGGGGTTAGAAGCTGGTGGAATGGACACTAAAAGAGAGAGTGGAGGAAGGGAGTGGGCTGTCTCGTTAGGGGGAGAGCAATTGGGAGTATGTAGCAAGGTATATATAAGTTTTTGTATGAGAGGCTGACTTAATTTGTAAACTTTGATTTAAAGCACAATAAAAATTAAAAAAAAAAATCACACGTAAGTAAAATTTTGCTGAAGATCATTCAAACTCCACTGCAGCAGTACATCAACAGGGAACTGCCAGAAATTCAGGCCAGATTCAAAGCAGTATGTGGAAGCAGGGATATCACTGCTGATGTCAGATGGACCTTGGCTGAAAACAGAGAATACCAAAAAGATGTTTACCTGTGTTTTATTGACTATGAAAAGGCATTTGACTGTGTGGACCATAACAAATTATGGATAACATTGTGAAGAATGGGAATTCCAGAACACTTAACTGTACTCATGAGGAACCTGTATATAGATCAAGAGGCAGTCATTCAAATAGAACAACAGAATACTGCGTGGTTTAAAGTCAGGAAAGGTGTGTGCCAGGGTTGTACCCTTTCACCATACTCACTCAATTTGTATATTGTGCAAATAACCCAAGAAGCTGGACTATATGAAGAAGAACGGGGCATCAGGATTGGAGGAAGACTCATTAACAACCTGTGTTATGCAGATGACACAACCTTGCTTGCTGAAAGTGAAGAAGCCTTGAAGCACTTACTGATGAAGATCAAAGACACACCCTTCAGTATGGATTACTTCTCAACATAAAAAAAAAAAATCCTCACAACTGGACCAATAAGCAACATCATGATAAACAGAGAAAAGATTGAAGTTGTCAAGGATTTCATTTTACTTGAATCCACAATCAATATCCTTGGAAGCAGTAGTCAAGAAATCAAAAGACACATTGTATTAGGCAAATCTGCTGCAAATGACCCCTTTAAAGTGTCGAAAAGCAAAAATGTCACCTTGAAGACTAAGGTTCACCTGACCCAAAGCCACGGTGTTATCAATCACCTCGTATGCATATGGAAGCTTGACAATGAGCAGGGACGACCGAAGGAGAATTGAGGCCTTTGAATTGTGGTGTTGGCAAAGAATATTGAATACAACATGGACTGCCAGAAGAACGAACAAATCTGTCTTGGAAGAAGTACAACCAGAATGCTCCTTAGAAGCAAAGATGGCAAGACTACATTTCACATACTTTGGACATGTTGTTAGGAGGGATCAGCCCTGGAGAAGAACATCATGCTTGGTAAAGTAGAGGGTCAGCAATAAAGAGGAAGACCCTCAGCGAGATGGACTGACACAGTGGCTGCAACAATGGGCTCAAGCGTAACAACGATTGTGAGGATGGTTAGGACCAGGCAGTGTTTCGTTCTGTTGTACACAGGGTTACTAGGAGTCAGAATTGACTGGACGGCACCTAACAGCTATACCAACAACTATTGTTGTAGAGTAAAAAATATCTCCAAGTTTAGTAAAGAAAAGAAAAAGTTTTATTTGGCATATATTCAAAAAGGTGAAAGTGTGAAATCAGACAAGCATGCTGCCAGAGCCGCGTCTGCCCAAGTCCAGGGAAATATTACAGAATAGGCAAGAATGGGAAAATGGACAAGTGTGCTTCCACAACCACGCCTGCCCGAGCCCAAGGAACGTTATGGAGTCATCAGTATATATTAACCTTGCAAAATGGGCAAAACCGTTGAAAGCTAGCTTCACCTTTTCACAGATTGGCTAGAAACTGTGATTCTACATTTTGAATTATCTTTCATACCAATCATTGCTAGAGATTTCAGTAATGTCAGTCAGGAGGGTCTTCATTGGACCAACAAGTTTTCTATTCACTAAACTCTAACAGAAAAGGATAAGAGTGGAAAGTCTTTTGTGTTCTGTTTGATTGGCTTATGTGAAAGGTTCCCTAAAAGATATTTTCCAAGATTGTCCCAGCTATTGTCTTTATATTTCAGCACCCAGTTGATGTGTCCTTGTGAGTCCAGCTCCAGATGGGTCACATTCTCTATGCTCAAGGACGGAGAATAATGACTCCAATATTATTTCCTAAATTACTATTAAAGGAATCTCTTATAAAAATAGGCACAAATTTTTAATATGTATGAGAAAATCAAATCTCACAATATATAAATATTATAACACACCATGACCAAGTGGAATTTATCTCTGAATGCAAAGTTGGTTTAAGATTTAAAAATGAATCAATGCAACTTACCCTATTAATAGAATAAAGAAGAAAAACCATATGATCATCTCGATTAATGCATAAAAAGCATTTGAATTTGAAAAAATTCATGATTAAAAAGTCAGTACATTAGAAATAGAAGGGAACTTCTTCAGCCTGCTAAAACCTCATTGTCATTGAGTCAATTCTGACTCATGGTGAGCCTATAGGACCTAGTGGAACTGCCCCATAGAGTTTGCAAGGAGCAGCTGGTGGATTCGAACTGCTAACCTTTTAGTTATCAGCTGAGCTCTAAACCACTGTGCCACCAAGGTTCCCAGTCTGATAAACGGTACTGTCATGGATTGAATTGTGCCCCCCAAAATATGTGTATAAATTAGGCGAGGCCATGATTCCCAGTATTGTGTGATTGTCCACCATTTTGTCATCTGATGTGATTCTCCTATGTGTTGTAAACCCTGCCTCTATGATGTTAATGAGGAGGGTTGGGTGGCAGTTCTGTTGATGAGGCAGGACTCAATCTACAGGATTGCATTTTGTCTTGAACTGGTTTCTCCTGGAGTATAAAAGAGAGAATCGAGCAGAGAGATGGGGGACCTCATATCACCAAGTAAGCAGTGCCAGGAGCAGAGTGCATCCTTTGCATCCAGGGTTCCTGCGTGGAGAACCTCCTAGTCCAAGGGAAGATTGATAAGGAGGACCTTCCTCCAGAGCCAACAGACAGAAAGCCTTCCCCTGGAGCCAAAGCCCAGAATTTGGACTTTCAGCCTACTTTACTGTGAGGAAATAAATTCCTCTTTGTCAAAGCCATCCATTTGTGGCGTTTCTGTTGCAGCGGCACCAGATAACTAAGACAGAACCTGGTATCTAGAGAGTGGGGTGCTGCTCTAACAGATACCTAAAATGTGGAAGCAGTTTTGAAACTGTGAAAGGATAGAGGACACAGAAGGAAGTGAGGAGAACTGACACCAGCAGAGAACAAGCAGCAGCAGGGAACCAGCAGTAACAGGAAACCAGCAGCAGCCAAACCAGGGGACCAGAGCCAGACAGCACTGGAGCCAACCCACGGAGCAGGAGAGCTTAGTGCCTGTGAGCAGGCGGCTTCCTGGCAGAGTGGGGTGCCTCCAGGCACTCTTCAGTGGAGTTACTGAGCTTTGGAATACTGGCCGTAGCAGGGTGGATGTGAGAATCAGGCCCAAGGGCCTAGAGGGAAAGGAACCAGGAAGCAGAAACTGAAGACACAGGGAACATAGGGAGCCAAGCTGCCTCAGTCTCAAGAGGTATGGCCACAACCTCTGGGGTTTCAAAGGGTGCAGCCATGGCCTCTGGTGTTTCCAAGGGTGGGGCTGCCACTCAGATGGACTAGGAGAATGGTGTGCCTAAAGCTGAGGGAGCAAAGTTGTCATCCTAGTGAGCCAGGAAGGCATAGCTGAAGCCCAGGACCGAGGAGCCTCCACTCAGAATCCAGAGAGTGTGGCCAATACCCAGGGTCTGGAGGGCAGGGCCATTGTGTAAATTGTCTTAGGAATAGGGGATTATTTTCAAAGCCTTGAGGGTTAATGTAATGTGTTCTGCTGACTTGCTTGGTGCCTTTTCCTCTAGTTTCTCCCATTTGTAATGGAAATGTCTAGCTTGTGCCTATTCTGCCATTGTACCTTTGGAAGCAAGTAACCTGTATTCTAGATTTCACAGATGAAGGACAATTTTTGGAGTTTGGACTTGGAGTTAAGACTTTTGCTATGATATGATGGGGTGAATATGTTTTGCATGTTCCAGTGACATGATTATTGGGGGGGCCAAAGGGTGAAATATCATAAATTGAATTGTTTCCTCCAAAAATGTGTGTATCAATTTGGCTGGACCATGGTTCCCAGTATTGTGTGATTGCCCACCATTTTGTCATCTAATGTGATTCTCCCATGTGTCCTAAATCCTGCCTCTATGCTGTTAATGAGAGGGGATGGGTGGCAGTTCTGCTGATGAGGCAGGGCTCAATCTAAGGAACTGAGTTGTGTCTTGAGCCAGTTTCTTCTGGGATATAAAAGAGAGTATCGAGCAGAGAGATAGGGACCTCATACCACCAAGAAAGCAGTGCTGGGAATAGAGCACATCCTTTGGATCTGGGGTTCCTGCACAGAGAATCTCCTAGTCCAGGGGAAGATTGATGAGAAGGACATTCCTCCAGAGTTGACAGAGAGAGAAAACCTTCCCCTGGAGCTGACCCCATGAATTTGGACTTGTAGCCTAATTTATTGTGAGAAAATAAATTTTTCTTTGTTAAAGTCATTCACTTGTGGTATTTCTGTTGTAGCAGCACTAGATAACTAAGACAGGTACCTATAAAAACTATGATGGATCAAGTCAGATGGATTCTGGCTGAAAGCAGAGAATACCAGAAAAATGTTTACCTGTGTTTTATTGACTTTGCAAAGGCATTTGACTGTGTGTCATAACAAATTACAAATAGCATTTCAAAGAATGGGAATTCCAGAACACTTAATTGTGTTCATGCAGAACCCGCACTTAGACCAAGAAGCAGTCATTCAAACAGGACAAGGGAATGCTGTGTGGTTTAAATTCAAGAGAGGTGTGCATCAGGGTTGTATACTTTCACCATACCTATTCAATCTGTATACTGAGCAAATAATATGAGAAGCCGGACTATATGAAGAAGAACATACATTAGGACTGGAGAAAGACTCATTAAGAACCTGTGATATGCAGATGACATAACCTTGCTTGCAGAAGGAGAAGAGGACTTGAAGCACTTACTGATGAAGATCATAGACCACAGCCTTCAGTATGGATTACACCTGAACATAAAGAAAACAAAAATCCTCACAACTGGACAAATAAGCAACATCATGATAAACGGAGAAAAGGTTGAAGTTGCCAAGGATTTCATTTTACTTAAAATCCCAATCAACACCCATGGAAGGAGTCAAGAAATCAAAAGACGCATTGCACTGGGCAAATCTGCTGCAAAAGGCCTCTTTCAAGTGTTAAAAAGAAAAGATGTCGCTTTGAGGACTAAGGTGTGCCGGACCCAAGCCATGGTGTTTTCAGTCGCTTCATATGCATGTGAAAGCTGGAAAATGAATCAGGAAGACCGAAGAAGAATCCATGGCTTTGAATTATGGTGTTGGCAAAGAATATTGGGTCTACCATGGACGACCAGAGGAATGAACAAGTTGTCTTGCTGTAAGTACAGCCAGAGTGCTCCTTAGAAGCAAAGATGAAGCTACAACTCAGAAAGCTGAGAATGGCCTTGCAATTTACTTCTGAAAACCAGCCAGTGAAAATTCTACGGATCACAGCAGTCCAACCTGCAACCCATCAAGAGATGGCTCAGGACCAGGAGGCACTTCGTTCAGTTGGGCACGAGGTCGCCACTGGTTGGGGACTGACTCAAAGGCAGCCAACAAGTTTGCCTGATATTAAATCTCATGCCGTTTCCATATAACCACCCTACAACTTGTGATTACTGTCATCACCACCACCATCACCATCACCACCATCACCACCATCACCATCACCATCACCATCACCACCATCACCATCACCATCACCACCATCACCACCATCACCATCACCACCATCACCATCACCACCATCACCATCACCACCATCACCATCACCATCACCACCATCACCACCATCACCACCACCACCATCACCACCACCACCATCACCACCACCACCATCACCACCACCACCATCACCACCATCACCATCACCACCATCACCACCATCACCATCACCATCACCACCATCACCATCACCATCACCACCATCACCATCACCACCATCACCACCACCACCATCACCATCACCATCGCCACCATCACCATCGCCACCATCACCATCGCCACCATCACCACCGCCACCATCACCATCGCCACCATCACCACCGCCACCATCACCACCATCACCATCACCACCATCACCATCACCACCATCACCATCACCACCATCACCACCATCACCATCACCACCATCACCATCACCACCATCACCATCACCACCATCACCACCACCACCACCACCACCATCACCACCACCACCATCACCACCACCACCATCACCATCACCACCATCACCATCACCACCATCACCATCACCACCATCACCATCACCACCACCACCATCACCATCACCACCACCACCATCACCACCACCACCACCACCACCACCACCACCACCACCACCACCACCACCACCACCACCACCACCACCACCACCACCACCACCACCACCACCACCACCACCACCACCACCACCACCACCACCACCACCACCATCACCACCACCACCATCACCACCACCACCATCACCACCACCACCATCACCACCACCACCATCACCACCATCACCATCACCACCATCACCACCATCACCATCACCACCATCACCACCGTATATGAGCACCTACTCAATATGTACGTGTCAGGTGCTTCCATACTTGGTTTTATACAGTCAATATATGTTCAAATTCACCTACATATTTACCATTTTATTTTCTTCCCATCCTTCCTGCACCTCAGATCTTCCATCTGGGATCATTTTCCATCTGCTTGAAGTATATTTTTTAGAATTCATTAGTTAGTGGCTGTCAAGTCTGCTCCAACTCCTGGTGACCCCATATATAACAGAACAAAACATTTCCCGGGTCCTGTGTCATCATCACAGTCTTTGGTATGTTTGTGCCTATTGCTGGAGCCACCGCGTCAACCCATTTCTTGGAGGGTTTTCCTGGTTTGGGTTGACCCTCTATCTTATCAAACATGGTGTCCTTTTCTAGAGATTGGTCCTTCCTGATGAAGGACTCACCATCCTTGCTTCTAAGGAGCATTCTGGCTGTACTTCCTGCAAGACATATTTGTTAATTCTTCTTGCAGTCCATGGTGTATTCAATATTCTTCACCAACGCTATAACTCCAATGCTCAATTCCCCTTTGATCTTCCTTTTTCATTGTCCAGCATTTGTATGCATATGAGGTGATTGAAAATACCACGGCTTGGATTAGGTGTGCTCTAGTCATAAAAGTGACATCTTTGCTTTTTAATACTTTAAAGAGATCTTTTGTGCAGATTTTCCCAGTGTAGTACATCACTTGATTTCTTGAATGCTGCTTCCATGGGCATTGATCATTGATCCAAGTAGAATGAAACCCTTGTCAATTTCAACTTCTTTGTTATTTGTCATGGTATTGTTTATTGGTCCAGTTTTGAGGATTTTCATTTTCTTTATGTTCAGATGTAACCCACACTAAAGGCTGTAGTCTTTGACTTTCATCAGTAAGTGCTTCAAGGTGCCTTCATTTTTGGCAAGCAAGGTTGTGTCACCTGCATATTGAAGGTTGTTAATTGATCTTCCTCAAATCCTGAAGCCACTTTCTTCTTCTTATAGTCCAGCTTCATGGAATGTTTGTTCAACATACTGAATGAACAAGTAAGATGTAAGGATACAACCCTGCCACATACCTTTTCCAACTTTAAACCACTCAGTATCCCCTTGTTTTGTGTGAATGACTGCCTCTTGATCCTGCAGTAAATATCTACTGGGGGCAAGTTTTCTGTTTTTGTTTATCTGAAAATGACTTTATTTAACCCCTATTGTTGAAAGATACTGTCACTGGTTGTAGAATTCCAGGTTGGCAATTATTTTCTCTCAGCACATGAAAGAATAGAAGCCACTGCCTTCTGGCTGCTATCATTTCCTTTGAGAAGTCAAGTGTCAGCCTTTCACTCCTTTGTGTATAATCCTTCTTTTTGCTCCTGCCTATAAGACTTTTTTTGTTGTTTTTGGTGCCCTATAGTTTTCACTATGTTACCTTTTATTTATTTTAATTTGCTTGGAATTTGCCGGTCTTCTGAGGATTGTTCTTTCCTTGATTTTGAAGAAATTCTCAACTATTATCTCTTCACCTTATCCTTTAGGTCTCTTAACCTCCTTTCCATATTTTCTTTATCTTTGTGTCTTTGGGCTTTCTGTCAATGATTTCACTATTTCTGTTTTTAATTCACTAATCCTTTCTTAGTCATTGTCTGAACTGCTGTTAAATTAGTCCATCAATTTTTCAACTCCAGTTTTTACGTATCTATTTTTTATTTGTAGGAATATGTTTTCAAATATATATATATTTTTAAACTTTTTTTATTTCTTAAATATATTAAACATAATTTTATATTCTTTGTCTAATAATTCTAATATCTGAAGTTTTCAAAAGTCTGATTCTGCAGTATCTGGTTCAGTTTACTCTCTCTCTTTCTCATGGGACCCTGTTTCCTTGTGTGTCCAGTAATTTTTAAGTATAAGCTGCTCATTTTCCACTCAAGTTTAACTTTGGAAAGCCTGGGATAAAAGTGATTTCCTCCAGAGAGAATTTGTGTTTGCTTTTATCAGGTACCTGGAGTCAGTAGCAATATGGATACACTTTAAGCCAAAATCTCTGCTTAAAGTTGTCTGGACCCATGGTCGTGTGAATTCAGTCTACAAACCCATGGAATAACTAGCCTCAGTTACAAATTCTCAGAGGTTTTATTTTCCCTGCACCCAGCACTGGGTTTCAACCCAGGCAGTTTTCCTTGCAGTCTCAGGGGTGGAGAAGGGGTTGATTTCTAGCTCACTCTTACTCTGAAAGTGTACCCCTTGTGGTCCTAGCTTCATGTGGGTCTCCTGTCGAATGTTCTGCCTTGAGCAGGTCCTGGGCTGTGTCTTTTTATTCCTCAGCCTCAGGGTATGTAAAGCCAATGCTCAGGTTCACCTGATTCAACAAATACCCCCAGGTCAAAAGCTAGCTTCAGCCCTCTGCTGATCTTCCTGAGTTCCTGCCTTCCCTTATTTCCTGACATGAGCATACTTCACTTTCTCATCAGTTCGTGGATGCATTTAAGAAGATTTTTCAAATCCAAGACTTTTAGTGGTTTCCAGTAAGAGGACTGTCCACTTGGTCCACAATGTTCCAGGAACAGAAATTCCGAGCCTCAATTTTTCTACCTTCAAAATGAACCACTATCCTTGTCTGAGCTATTGGGAGGAAGAAACAAGCTAAAGGTTTGGAAAATAAGCAGTAAATAAATGTTTCCATTATGAGAAACAGGGGTCGACTGCCTCAGAAAGCACTGGGGACACACGAAGGTCCACAAGCCAGGGCCCCAAGTGTGTCTGTGCTGCAGAAAAAAACAGCTGCTTTCCAGTGCACAAAGACCCTTGGCAATGCCACGTGGTGTTTTAGTGCCAGGATGCTCCATTCCCTACAAGCACAAAACTGTAGGAGTACACGCTTCAGAGATGAGCTGGCCTAGGACTCAGGCCTTAAAGGGAGAATCAGATCTGCTTAGGGAGAGACTGAGTGGGGGGTAGGGGAGCATTCCAGGCAGAAAGGATAGTGCAAACAAAAGCACAGAGGCCTGCAAATTAGGATGAGTTCAGAGAACCATGTGCTGTCTAATGAGACCCAGATGTGAGGGGACTGTGATGGTTGGGATTGTGTGTCAACTGGTTGGGCCATGATTCTCAGTGTTTTGGCAATCATGTGATGTTGTGGTCACATCCCTGTTGAGATTCCATATGTGATCACCCCCATGATGGGATCTGCTGAGTAGCCAATCCCTTGAAGGGGAGTTTCCTTGGGCATGTGGCCTGCATCGAGTGTGGGTGGATGTTCTGGCAGGGCTCAGGGGCTTTTGCTCGCTCTGGATCCTGCAACTGGCTCCTGTTCATCTGGTCTCTGGTTTTGGGGACTTAAACTAACAGCTTACCTGCAATCTTGCCTGCCGACCTTGGGATTCCTCGATTTTCACTGCCTGTGAACAAGAGTCCTGCTCTCCAACCTGCCAATCTTGGGTTTACGAGCCCCTGCGGCTATGTAAATCAGGAAACATCTCTGTCCTGACCCACAGACTTGTGACATTCCAGCCTCTACAACCATGTGAGCCGTTTCCTTGATATAAATCTCTACGTATATATTTATACACTTTACTGGTTTTGCTTCTCTAGAGAACCCAGCCTAAGGCAGGGACTGATGGGCAAGGCTAGAAAGGAAGGTTAGTGTTGGATGGTTGAGGCCTCGAATGCCAGGCTGGGGGGTCTCTACTCTCTTTAGGGGAGTCCCTGTAGCTTGTAAGCAGGGGAGTGACACCATCAGGCAAACTGAGGCAGGGACATATTTACTTCACTCACCAATTTATGTCCAACACCTAACATGTTATAGGCACTCAATAAATATTTGTTAGATGAATGAATGAGTCAATGGATAAAATAATAAAGTCTACTGGCTTAACTTCTTCTTAACTGAGGAATCCAGGTTACATATCTTTGTTAGTTTGGTCTGGATTTGTTTACAGCTAAATATTTGGACAGGTCACTAAATAATTTCAATAAAAATTTCTAAGCAAGCATTTGGTGGTTCCCTGAGTAATTCATGTTCTCGTTGGCTACATACTAGCAGTTCCAGAATCACCTTCTTGTCCTTGGGAGAGCCTCTCTTTGCACCGCCATGCTGTTCTCTGGACCTCTAGCCACTTCCCCAACAAGGCTGTGGCCACCGTCTTCTCTGCCCAGCACAGTTTTCCAATTAGGTCTTTGAGGGAACAGTCCCACAATTAACCACAGGATGGGCTTGGGATGCAGGCAGGGCCTGCTGATCATGTGACTGATACAGATATGGCCATGGGATGCTAGCCGGGCAGCTGCATCGTTCCCTGGAATGTTTTCTGGATAGAGCACTGGGAAACAGTTCTCTTCCCCTCAAACTGCAGCAGATTAACCAGTAAGAAAGGTATGCATGGGCTGACTTGTGCTGACTAACTAATCTGTAGTGCACAAGTTTACATGGGTTTCACTAGATCTTTGGAATTGTGCACTACAGATTAGTAAGTCTGCACAAGTCAGCCTGCCGGTACCTTGCTTATTGTGTAATCTGTTCTTGCTCTCAAGTAGGAAGGGTATGATACCAGAACTGCCCTTGGCCATAAACTCCTCCCCCACCCTCCTGCACGCAAAGACGGCACGGGAAGACGAGCAGAGATGAGAGAGAGAAAGAGAATGTAATGTTGTCCAAGCCCCTGCCTCCAAAGACCCTAAGGTCACCTCCCCCGATGCCCTGAAGATGTTTTATCACGTGAACCAACAAATCAATAAATTGTGCTTTTTCTCCCCCTCACCTAGGGGATTCCGTCATTTACAAGCAAAAGAGGTTTAACTAATTCAGAGAACTTTGCATGAAAATTTAAGGTTATTTGTTCACTATCCATTAATTTTAAGGAGCCCTGGTGGTGTAATGGTTAAAAGCTTAGGCTGCTAACCAAAAGGTCGGCAGTTTCGATTCCACCACCCACTCCTTGGAAACCCTACCAGGCAGATCTTCTCTGTCTTACGGTGTTGCTATGAGTCGGAATCGACTCAACAGCAAGGGTTTTTTTTGTTTTGTTTTGTTTTTGACTGGGGGGGGTGGTGGTACAGTGGTTAAGTGTTTGACTGCTAACAGAAAGATTAGAGATTCGAACTCAACCAGTGGCTCCGCTTAAGGAAAGACGCGGTGATCTGCTCCCATAAAGATTACAGCCTAGGAAACCCTATGAGGCAGTCACCTGACACATGGAGTCCCTGTGAGACGAAATTGACTCGAAGGCACCTAACAACAGCAACAACAACAACGACATCCATTTATTTATTCTATTAATTTTTAACTAAATACAGACAATGTCCCGCCAATGTCCTGCGGCAATACTCTGCGGCATAGAATTTTTCCAGCTACCGTCTCCACCTGCCCTGCTTCCAGCTGCCTGTGACTGTCTGGGTCCCAAGCCAGCTCCTCTGGCCGCCATGATGAAACAGTGGGAAAGTGAGATCAATCCCGCCACCAAGCTGCCCCTTTGGGCAGGCAGCTGTGGAGACTTTCCAGGACCCATGATGCTGGACACTCCTCACCCACACTCCACCTGGGTGGGGGAAATCACCACACAGAGACTCGCATCTCCCCCAAAGGTGCAAGGTGGCCCTCTCCAAGCCACCGGGAGATATCTTCACCAAAGGTAGGCTATACCTCCTTCTCCTCACATGCTCTGGGCACTCACCTGATCTTGTAGGTGAAGACACTGAGGGTCAGAGTGGTTAAGGGGGTAGAGCTGGGAACTGAGCCCAGGTTTCCCAGTTTGCATCTGGAGTTATTTCTTCTGGAGTCTGTGAGGTTCATGGGTAAAGCCAAACCCAGAAGACCTGGATGCAGGCGCCCACTCCACCACGTATTGCTGGGTGACCTCAGGTAATTACCCGACCTCTGAGACTCAGTTTTTACCTCTTTACAGCATTGGAAAGTGTTTGGTCAGTGCCGGGCACGTTGTCTATTATTTACATGCCGGAGCTGCGGGAAAGCAGGAGGCGGTGGTTCACTGGTCAAATTCTTGCCTTCCATGTGGAAGACCCCAGTTCAACTCCCGGCCACTGCACTCCATGCACAGCCACCACCCGTCGTCAGTGGAAGCTTGGGTGTTGCTGTGATGCTGCACAGGTTTCAGTGGAGCTTCCAGACTAAGAAGGACTAGGAAGAAAGGCCTGGCAATCTACTTCTGAAAAATCAGCCGCTGAAAGCCTTTTGGAGCACAATTCTACTCTGACATGGAGTCGGGGTTGCCATGAGTCACAGTCGACTTCATGGCAACTGTTTTATAGAAGTACGTGTATTTCCATATCTCAAATTTGTTGTTTTTTTTTTTTTAATATTTTGCTAACCGTATTTCAATATCATTAGCTTCTTTTATAACATGTTGGTTTCATTCTGTGCAATAAGAAAACATCATTCTTGGAAGGGATCCTTCACCTGCCCAGGTGCCTACCACAACAAAGACTGAGAGCCCTGCCCGAGGGGCCTGAGGGTTAAGCAAACCTCCATGCTCCAAATGAGAAAACGGAGGCGCAGGAAGGGGTGACCAGTGCCCTGAAGGTCTCTGACTCCCTGACTCACTAGGAAGAAACACCCTTCCTCTCCCGTCGCCACAAGCGCCTCTGGGTGGGTGTTTACTCTGTCAGGTGGAGCCCTCCTGGGTCCACTCTGGGCCACACGGTGAGTGGCCTCTGAGACAGAGAACAATGCCACATTGTAGCCTGGCTTCTGATGACAGGGAAACCTGGCCTCCCTGCCCCGGCGAGCCCAGGTGTCCTCTCGGCATTAACACAGGAGGGCGCGCTCCGGCTCACACCCTCGCCACCCGCCCCAGGGCTGCCGCCGTGCAGGGCCCCGCTGCCCCCTAAGGGGTGGGCAAAGGCCAGTGTGCCGGGCGCTTTTATTGTCAGTTGTTGCCTCAGTAATCTTTAACCTCCGCTGGCCAAAGGCTGAAGCCCAGAAAGACAAAATAAACATGGGCTGGGCTTGGGGAGGTGTGACTCAAGTTCACCAGGCCTCAGAGCCAGCCTGCTCCACTGCCGGCCATGCCCTCCCACACTCCCGAGCCACAGAAGCATCCCTGGACACCGGGGGCAAACGCCCAAGCTCACCCACCGGGGAGCCACTGCATCGCTGCTTTGCTGGCAGTGGATGCAAGGTTCCTCGGTAACGGCTGCTTGCTGCAGGAGCAAGGAAAGAGGGCCGGGCCCGTGCCGGCCATGCTCACCTGGCCTGGGCCAAGACTGGACACAGGCTGGACCCATCCAGTAGTACATACCCCAGCTTGGGTGGGCCAAGGAGGGAACGGGGCTGAGGGGGGCAGTGGGATGGGTGGGCTGGGACACCAGACAGGCCTGGGGCTGACACCCTCCACCAGTCATCTGACCCTCCTCTTTGAGCCTCAGTCCCCTCACCTGTGAAATGGGCACGCTAACATCTCTTCCAGGGTTAATCCCAGCCGTTGCCATTTGCTAAACATTTATAGCTGAAGCAGGGTGCACCTTGCTTCAATCCTCACAACACCCCAAAAGTGAGCTTCACTGTTCCCATTTTGCATATGTGAAAACTGGAGCTCAGAGAGGTGGCCTTGCCCAACTGCGATGCCAAGATCTGAACCCAAATCTCCCTGATCCCAAAACTGCTCTCTTTCCACACCCCTGCACATGGAAATCCCTTTCAGCACATGCGTACTGCTTGCACCAGTGTTGGCTGTGAGGTAGGGATCACGTTCCCATTTGGTAGATGAGGACCCTGAAGCTCAGGTTCCCCTGGGGAGAGAAGGGTCATTTGACTACACGTCCCATGAAGTTTCCAGCACATCCCACTTCTTCTCCAAACTGCACAGGGCTGCCTGCATCTAGGGCGATTATTCTCATCACCACCATTAGAGGTTCTTGGAAACACAGTCAGAGTCTGAATCCATTTTAAGGTGAAGGAGAGAGACCCAGGTGTCCCTAAATGGCCCCTGGTGACACAGCAGTATCTCCCAATCACCTGCATCACTTCTGCTCAGAGAGTTGTCACTGTGCACAGAAGGACAGATGAAAAGACACCAGCCAAATCAAACCCCACCACCATCGCCTTGGGCCAGGGTCTTGTCACCAGGGGGAAAGACACTGGAGGTGGACAAGGAAATGAGAAGTCTGGGTTCTTCCGCCACAAAGTTGAGTAGCTCCAGGTCCTGCTCTACTGGCAGAACGCCACCATCTCAGGCCATCGGAGCTGGGGCCCCAGCCAAGCCCTCACCAGCCCTCTGATAAAGTTACCTCCTGTGCCTAGGGCAGAAGGTCAGGAAAAGCCAGCAGCAGTTCAAGGAAGGTTATGGTCTTGGGGATCTGTTCAAGGTGGGGCCTGGGGAGGGAGAGAGATAAGAGTGGACAATAAAAGATAGGCAGAAAGAGACAGTGAGCGGGAACCAGCGTGGGAGCGCGGCCTGGTGAGGCCATAAAGGCACACCGGCTGCAGCGGGCCTTATTTCCCCTCCAGATCTGTCAATGATCACCCAGGTCCACCACTGGCCTCGGCAACAACAGCTGTGCTGGTCACACGGTGGGAACTGAGCCAGCGGCCAGGCAAGGGAAGGCCTGGCTGGAGAGGCGAGAGAGGTGCTGGGCGCCATGCGTCAGCTCCTTCTCCCCCCAGGGCCTCAGCCCAAGTAGCTGTTGAATGATTGGACCCTGGGTGTCTCAGCTACATTGTGGTGCCTCCTGGGCTGGGCATCCTCCTCACAGGTGAAGGTCCAGGTGTGGTGCCAGGTGCTCGCTCCCTCCCGAGGGTCAACACCTGGGCGTGGTGTTGACCGTGCAGACTGCCAGGGCTTATTCTCTGAGTGCAAGCTGTCGCTGGACATCAAGGATCCCGACAGGAATGGACCCAGACACCTGCCTCATGGCAGGTGCCCTGTGCACTTTGTGTGAATAACTCAGCATGTAGCACACAGTAGGTGCACAACCAATGGTAAATATTTTGTCATTAATTAGAAGCCTCCAGCAGGTCTGTGAGATGAGTGTTACTCCCTGGGTTGGCCGTAAGGGCACACCTCAAAGGCCTCCAGCTGCAGGGCTTCAAGGGCCTCCCCACACCCTGCCCGGATGGCAGACCTGGTTGCTCAGGACCCTCTCCCTTGGACTTTCTGAAATACGTGGGCATGTCACGGGCGTGGAGTGGCTCTTTCCCTGACACCTTGAAATAGACAATCAGGACCCAAAATTACCCAGAGGTTCAGGGCTTCAGCCGAATCTGCTGGCCGTTCTCTAGGTATAACCACCTCCCTGCCCACTGTCTATTCGCTGTCCTTCTTAGTGGCCCAGGGCACTGTTTTCCTTCTGCTTCCTGTTGGGCTCAGCCAATGGTGAACAGAACCAGGTCTACCATGCCAGGGAACCATGAGGCGGGGGGCTGTGCACCCACACGCGCCCCTGTGAGAGCCACTGCAGGGAAAGGGGTGCTGTGAAGAGTATGACTGAAGTTTCCAGGAGAACCAGGTTTTGTCCAGGTGGCTAAGAGGTTGGAAGGCCCACCACTGGACCGAGTCTCTGTCCACCTGAAGGAACAACTTGGCAGCTGTTAGTGGTGATGGTCGCACACCACAGGAAATGGAATTAACATCACGGACTTATCCACATACAAATGGTTGAAATGGCAAATATTTTGTTATATGTATTTCACCACTATTTAACCCCCCAAAGAGACTTACCTCCCAAAAGAAAACTCCACCACTCAGAGGGGTGGGGAGACGTGAGGAGCTCAGGTGGGGCAGAAAGCGGAGGGAAGAAAACCGGCCGTGTTGCCTTCAGCCCTGCCCACGCAGGACCAGCCAGTAAACCTCTTACTGCCACGTGAGGCCCGGGTGCCCCAGTTTGTAAAGCAGAGTTTGAAAATCTTAAGAGGAAAGTGTCCCAGCTAGAGACGCTGGAGATAAAACAAGGACTGGGCAGACTCTCATCCTGCCCTCCACGTTTCCTTCCACTCTGGGCACCCCTCCTTTGGGCACACTGTCTCCTGCACCCAGTGTCTCGGGCCAGTGCCGTGGCACCAGGGTGACATGCTTTGTTACTGCCGCTGGTACCTGAACCCAGTAATGACATACATCACATACTACGTCATAACTGTGGTGTAGCCACAGAGGGGCGGTCACAGTGTGCAAATGAAAAGGGTTTGAGCCTTCCAGTCAGAAGTCTTGGGGAGTGGAGCAGTTCCATGCCTAGTGCCCCTACCTCCAGTTTTTAAACATGTAATGAGCACCTACTGTATACCAAACGCTGCAAAGCACTTCTATGTGCATTGTTCTTGTTAGCTGCTGCCTAGTCGGCTCTGACTCACGGTGACCTTACATAGAACAGAGCAGAACACCTCCTGGCCCTGTGCCATCTTCGCGATCACTGGTGCATTTGAGTCCCTTGCTGGTGCTGTCGTGTCAGTTCATCTCACAGAGGGTTTCCCTCGTTTTCGATGACCCTCTGCTTTACCAAACATGACGTCCTTTTCCAGCGATTGGTCTTTTCCTGATAATGCGTCCAAAGCAAGCAATGTGAAGTCTCGCCATCTTTGCTTCGAAGGAGCGTTCTGGTTGTATTTCTTCTAAGACTGATGTGTTCATTCTTCAGAAGCCCACGGCATATTCAATATTCTTCGCCAACACCATAACTCAAATTCTTCATTTCTTCAGTCTTCCTTTGTCATCATCCAGCTTTCACATGCATATGAGGTGATTGAAAAGACCATGGCTTGGGTCCAGCACATCTTAGGCCTCGAAGTGACATTTTTTGCTTTTTGACATTTTGAAGTGGTCTTTTGCAGATTTTCCTAATGCAATATGTCGTTCATTTCTTGACTGTTGCTTCCGTGGACATTGATTGCTGATCCAGGTACAATGAAATCACTGACAACTTCAATTTCTCCCTCATTTATCATGATGTTGTTTATCAGTCCAGTTGTGAGGATTTTCGTTGTCTTTACGTTGAGGTGCAATCCATACTGAAGGCTGTAATCTTTGACGTTCATTAGTAAGTGCTTTAAGTCCTCTTCACTTTCAGCAAGCAAGGTGTGTCATCTGCATGACGCAGGTTGTTAATGAGTCTTCCTCCAATCCTGATGCCGAGTTCTTCTTCATATAGTCCAGCTTCTCGGATTATTTGTTCAGCATACAGATTAAATGAGGTGAAAGATACAGCCCTGCTGCACACCTTTTCCAGTTTTGAACTTCGCAGTATCCCCTTGTTCTGTTAGAACTTGATCCTTGTACAGGTTCTGCATGAAGACAACTAAGTATGTTCTGTGTATAAAAAAAAGAAACTCATTGCTGTCAAGTCGATTCCGACTCATAGCGACCCTGTAGGACAGAGTAGAACTGCCCCATAGGGCTTCCAAGGAGTGCCTGGTGGATTCCAGCTGCCAGCCTTTTGTTAGCAGCCATAGCTCTTAACCACTGTGCCACCAGGCTTTCCTCTATACATTGCTCTCTGTGTACATTACCTTATTTAATTTTCACAACAGCCTGTCTCACCGTGTGGCTCTGAATCTCTCCAAACCTCAGTTTTCACACCTGTAAATGGGGATCATGACACCTACACAACTGTCTTCTCCTGGGAGGGAAAAGGGTCAGTGCCCAGAACACTTTGGAGATGGTGAGACTGCACACGTCTGTCCCCCAGGTGGGCTGTGGGCCCTGAAGGCATAGACCCCCTCCGTCTCTCTTGGCATCCCCATCTCCATGGATAAAGCCTGGCGTAGGAGGCGTGTTAGGGAAGTGCTTGCAGGGAGCAGGAACATAGACATTCTGTGTGCTTTTTTATAAATAATACTTAGGCCTCCGATTTTTAATAAAAAATGAAAACAGCACACAAGTGAGTTGCATTTTATCGGGAAATTCAAATTACAAGGGTTTGTTGCAGCCTGTTGTAACAACATGCATAAAGTCTCAGTGAGTGCATAAACTTGAAAGTAAAGGTGAAGCACCACCACCCACCGCCAATTTTAAAGCTCCTCAAGAAATCAGTAATTTCCGTGTGGGTGGTGAAGAGGGCACTGCAAGCTGTTTGTGCTCTTGCCACACGGGGGCACCCCTCCAGCTGGTAAACCACGTCCCGGGGCCTGTCCAAGTTACCGCAGCTTTCGGGAAGGCTGTGGGAACTGGGTCCCCAGTAAATCAGGCCGCCCTCTCGAACAGTGGAAGGCTGGTGCCAGGACACCCAGGAGGGTGAGAAGGCCCCTGGGAGGTGTTCAAAGTGGACTCACTCCATTGGCCGGGGGTGGCTGCTGAGGGGCCAGGGAGGCAAGGGCCAGAGGCCCCAGGCAGGGGGTGTGTGGCGTGGACAGTGGCAGAGGAGCACCCCTCTGTGGTCTTCAGAGGGCTGGGGGCAGCGAGGTCCTTCAGGAGCAGAGCCTGGCCAGCTGGCTGCCCACCTGGGTGGGGCGGCGTGGACAGGGTCTTTGTGGAGGGAGTGAGAAAAGGCCCTGAGTTCTCACCCCCACCCACTGGGTCCCTTTGCACAACTCTGCGCTTTTTTCCACTTCCTCCCTGGACTGTCCTTAGTCTCCTGGGCCCTGACTGTCACTTCGTTGGTGGCCCTAGAAAGGGACCCAGTGGGGGGACAAGCTCCAGGTAGCAAGTGGGGGGACTCCTCCTGGGGACACAGAGCACCTCACCAGGCACATCTTACCAACAGAACCGCGGAGTCCTACTCCACCTGCCAGGGCTGGACATGAGGTCATGGTCCTGTCCATGTCTGCTGTGAACTGCTCTGAGATCTGGTGAGAGTCATTCACCACCTGTCATTCCTGAGTCTAGGTTCCCTGTGTTCATGCCTCTTGAATACATAGGTGGAGACACACCCCTATCACCGCTCTAAAATAACCGAAAACCAAACCTGTTGCCGTACAGTCGATCCCGATTCATAGTGACCCTATAGGACACAGTAGAACTGCCCCTTAGGGTTTCCAAGGAGCGGCTGGTGGATTCAAGCAGCTGACCTTTTCGTTAGCAGCTGAGCTCATAAACACTGTGCCACCAGGGCTCCATCACCCGCCTAATTCTAGCCTCGTTTGACTGTCACTGCCTCCCGGAAGCCTCCTGGATCTCTCCAGGCAGAGTCTGGGCCTTCCCGTCTGGCCACATTGTCCCATCACTTTCTGTTCCAGTGTCTCTACCTCCACGCCGTGACTCCCTCAGGGCAGGGGCTGTACAACCCTGATGTCCAGGCTGGAGGCCACCCGGAGCTGAGCCTGTGGAGGCCCTGTCCCTGTCCATGGAAAGAATGGACCGCAGGAAGGATGGCGGCAGCTTGGAGGTGCTCGGTGCACAGGTGGTGCCTTCCCGCTGTCAGCCACGGGTGTGTCGCTGAGCGGAGTCTCCCTGGCGGTGCAGAAAATGCCGGTTCCATATGCAGTGCTCCTCCCTGCCACAGTCGCCTGAGGAGCCAACTTGGGGCTTGGCAGCAACCCCGGGACGCCGTGTCTCTCCAGGAAGCCTCTTGTGGCTCCAGGAGGTTGGAAGCTGAGGTGAGTTTCCGGGAATCTGTGATGGGTCTCCCCTTCCCAAGGCGGCTCTCCTCCCAGGCACTCCGTCCCCTGCTTCCAGTTCTCAGGGGTGAAGAAGGGATTTGAAAGGATTCCTGGGAAGGGGCCAGCTGGGCCTGAGCCAGAACCCCTGACCTGGCCTTGCCCTGGATGGCTTTGTCTGGGGCATCCCGTACCCCTGCCCCGGCTGTGCCTGGCCCTTGGCCTCTAAGCTTCATGCGGTGTCTTTGTCCCCTCTGGTCTCCTGCTGCTGCAGTTCTGACCCCTTGCCCTGAGGACAGTGTTTGCTGTGGCCATCGTGGGCTGGGTCCCAGCCTGGCCCAGTCCTCCTCTGCTTAGACCCACTGGCCAGAAGCTTCTGCCTGGCCCTTGCCCTCTACCTGCCAAGGCAGAGAGTACATCACTGGGAAAATCTTTGGTCCGAGCCTGGTTCCCAGCCTTGTTGGCACAAAGAGAGCAGGCCACGAGTCAAGACATTTAAGCTGGAGCTTGGCCTCCCTGTTATGTCACCGTGGAGCCCTGGACCTTGGCATGCTCTCTGCAGAATGGGGACAGTGGCCCCGACCCAGCAGGGATCATGGAAACTCAAATGGGCAGGTGCCCTGGACCACTCCTGACCCAGAGCCCCAAGCTGCTTCAGATAGCCCCAACACCGCTTCTCTTCCCCTGGACACACCTGCCCACCCACCTGCCCCTGTCCTCGACTCTGCCCAGGCTCTCCCCTCCCCTCCTCTCCTGATCTCATGCCCTTTCCTCCAGGAAGCCTGCCTTTTAGCCCAGCCTCCAGGCTCGCTCTCCTCTCGGAGGTCTCGACTTGCATCAGCACTGAGCGTGGCACACCGCCTGGCCCTGCTCACGTGCCTCTCCTGCCTTAATCCCTTTCCTCCCCAACCTCCTTGAGGGCAAGGAGGGGTTCCGCCCACAGGCCAGCAATTTGTGCAGCCCCTAAGGGGCTTGCTTGGGGCACCCTAGGCCTCGGGGTCCAGGGAGAACCAACTCCTCCCCTTAAGGCTCTCTCAGCCTCAGTTTCCTCATCTGTATGCTGGGGATAAAATGGGTGCAGTGAGGACGCCTGCTACTCAGCCCAGTGCCCAGCACGTAGTAAGGGTTTAATAAATGACAACTTAGCAAATAGCTCTGAAATACTCAGGTCTCTTCCCGTTCTGCCTGTCTTCCTTGAGGAAAGACCCTTATTTGATCTTGAGTCTCCTCGGATCCCTACCCTGGGCCATCTGGTAGTTTATGGTGATTCTGGTGGACCCCGAGCCTGTCTCCTCTCCGGGCATTTTCCTGTGTAGCCGGCCTTCCTCTGAGCCACGTGGGCAGGCTAGCAGACAGGCTCCGGGTCTACGTTTGATCCAGGTGCTCAACGTCAGGGCATAAGCAAGCCGACAAGCTCCGAGGAGGCAGGAAGGGCTCAGCCAGCGTGGCCCAGCCCTCAGTGAGGGAGACCCCAGGACATGCCGTGTCTGCCTTGCTCTCCCTCCCTGCTGACACCAAGCCCAGCCAGGTCAGGGAAGCAAGCCAGGGGCAGGTCAGCTGCTCGGGGTCAAGGCTCCCAGGTGGGCCACAAACCCCTCCAGAATAACTCAGAAAGGTCTGCCTGACTCCAGAGCTTAATCAACAAGGTGCGGGCATTCATACCTTCTCCCAGCTTCTCAGGGAACGAAGAAACACTTCCTCAAACAACATGCCCCCTATGTAGAAGCCGTGAGAACAGGCACGCAGAGCACGGCGGGAAAGCCGACCTGGTGACAGCAGCCGTGCTTCCTGCTATGGTGCCCCTGAGTGGGTGTTACTATCCCATAGACAAGGACTATGAGACCCAGAGTGGCTGGGCCGCTTTGTCCTGAGTCACCCAGCCACACGGGGGTGGAGCCTGAATTCGGACCAAGTGGGCCTGGCTCCAAAGCTGCCTGCAGCTCTGATGTAGCCACGCCCGCCTGTCCTCAGCACCGGGAGCAGAGCGGAAGGCGAGGGAGAAGCAGTGACCAGAAGGCTCCTTGGTCATCTACCCCCGGCTCTTCAGCCCAGCGAGGGGAAGGGCTGGCCCCCGTAATGGAGTCCAAGAACATGCCCATGGCCCTCCTCTCAGGCACACTCAGGAATATCCCTGTGCACGCAAGCCTGGGAAACATGTCTGTTTTCCCTTTTTGCGAAATTTGATGCCACCTTCGTGAGGACAGTCCAGACCCCTTTCACCTCTGTTCTTAAGAACAGTCACTTGTTCTTGTTATTAGGTGCCGTCCAGTGGGTTCCAACTCACAGCAACCCTCTGTACAACAGAACGAAACGCTGCCCGGTCCTGCTCCATCCTTACAATCATTGTTATGCTTGAGCCAATTGTTGCAGCCACTGTGTCAATCCACCTCGTTGAGGGTCTTCCTCTTTTCCACTGACCCTGTACTTTGCCAAGCATGATGTCTTTCTCCAGGGACTGATCCTTCCTGACAACATGTCCAAAGTATGTAAGACGCAGTCTCGCCATCCTTGCTTCTAAGGAGCATTCCGGTTGTACTTCTTCCAAGACAGATTTGTTCGTTCTTTTGGCAGTCCATGGTACACTCAATATTCTTCGCCAACACCACAATTCAAAGGCATCAATTCTTTTTCGGTCTTCCTTATTCGTTGTCCAGCTTTCACGTGCATATGAGCTGATTGAAAATACCATGGCTTGGCATTTTCATGGCTTGGTCAGGCATACCGCAGACTTCAAGGTAACATTTTTGCTTTTCAACACTTTGAAGAGGTCCTTTGCAGCAGATTTGCCCAATGCAATGCGTCTTTTGATTTCTTGACTGCTGCTTCCATGTGTGTTGATTGTGGATCCAAGTAAAATGAAATCCTTGACAACTTCAATCTTCTCGCCAAATGCGCACTACAGCGCCCTTTTTCGCATATAGACCTCTAGGAAGGAAGTTGCTTGCTTGCTTGCCAAGTATTTCCTGGGTGCCTGCCATGTGCCGGACCCTGATGATTCTGTGCTGAACAAACCAGGCCTGCAGTGCTGGACTCCACCTGCCCATCTGTAAAATGGGCACAGCAAACCTGGTTTCCTGTGGCTGCTGGGAAGATGAGGTGTTCCCGTATGAAGTTAAGGGGAAGAACTAAACAGCATACCTTTTCAATACTCTTATCTGTGAAAAACAGTATAATCTTTTTTAAACTTCAAATAAAAACCCAGGAGTGTGGTCACCTGGCCTGAGGGAGGGCAGAGGCCCTAGGTAGAAGTAAGTTATCTACAACATCTGACTCCTGCGTTGGGCAGTGGATTCATAGGGTTCGTTATCAACCTACATCAAATATAAACACACTGAGCCAGGTCTGAGCGCCTGCCCTAAACGAGGGCTGGGACAAGTCCCATCCGGTGTTCCCTTCACGAGAACTTAACAATGAAATGCGATGCTTCAGGAGGATGCTTGACTCCTAACCAAATGAAAACCTGTTGACCTCGAGTTGATTCCGACTCATAGCGACGCTTTAGGACAGAGTAGAACTGCCCCATAGGGCTTACAAGGCTGTAACCCTTATGGAAGCAGACTGCCACATCTTTCTCCCAAGGAGCAATTGGTGGGTTCAAACCCATGACCTGTCAGTTAGCAGCTGAGCGCTTCACCACTGTGCCACCGGGGCTCCTTGCCAGCTTCTAGGAGGTACTTAATAAATGCCTCCTCCCCGCCGTTCCCCTGAAATATGACATTTATCTGCTGTGAGCGGCAGTACTGTGCCACCCCACGGATTTCAGGAGAAACAAAGAGCAATTCTCCCACCAGGAAAATCAGTGTGTCCTCCCAAAGTGTCTCCAAGAGCCCCCACTGTGGGCAGGCCTCATGCCAGGGCTGCTGGGTCTGTGCCAGCTCCATCTGGTGCCTCACCTGTCCCGCCAAGAGGTCCTCAGCCCACTGAGCTGTGTATGGCCACAGGGAGCCACTGTGGCATGGGGTTGGGGACAGGAACTTTGAGCTCTCTGCCGCCTTAGCTGCCAAGATCCCAAATGGGGGCTCAGCATCAGAGTGCTCCTGAGCTGGACTCGCAGACCAGGCTCCTGTGAGCTGATCTTTGGAGTGACGTCCCAGCCCACGTTAAGGGCAATATAAGGTGGTTCTGTGGCAGTGAACACACTGAGGGAGCTGGCAGCCCCATGGCTCCGTGTTCTCTGTGTATAAAAAGCTTGTCAGAAAAAAATATAGGAAACTCAGTTAAATGTGAATTTCAGATGAGCAACAAATAATATTTTAGTATAAGTATAGGCCATGCAAGGAGCCCTGGTGGCACAGTAGGTAAGCACTCAACTGCTAACTGAAAGGTTGGGGGTTTGAACCTAACAGCCACTCCACAGGAGAAAGACATGGCAGTCTGCTTCCATAAACGGTACAGCCTTAAAAACCCTATGAGGCGGTTCTACCATGTCCTAAAGGGTCACTATGAGTCAAAATCCATGGCAGTGGGTTTATTAAAAAAAAAAAAAAACCCACTGCCGTCGAGTAGATTCCAACTCATAGCAACCCTACAGGACAGAGTAGAACTGCCCCATAGAGTTTCCAAGGAGCACCTGGTGGATTCGAACTGCCAACAATATGCAATATTTGGAACATACTTAAACTAAAAGTGTTCGGCGTTTATCTGAAATTCACTTTTATCTGGGCCCCCTTTATCTTCTCTGGCGACCCTCCCTGTGTGAAGGCCTCGGAGACACCCCCATGGGTCTCAGGCCAAGGCTAGTGTTGCTCCTTCCCATCACCGCTGGCTGGAATCTTCCGGGCACCGACTTACAAGGCCCACTGTACACCCACCAGCTGTCAGGAAGCTCAAAGAGGACTCGTTACCCACCTTTGCAAGTGGATGGGATCCCCTGAGTACATTTTGTACACTTACTCTCTCATGGCTTCATCTTATTTCCCGACTATTATTTGTTTATTCTGATGCCCTCACACCTTCAGATTTGGGGGAATAGCCAGTGTTATAACCGTGCACCTGCAAAACTATGTTGAAGTCCTAACCCCTGAATGTGACCTCTTTGGAAGTGGGGTTTCTCTTTTGTTGACAGTTGTGATGTTTAAGACTGTGTGTCAACTTGGCTAGGCCGTGATTCTCAGTGTTTACGTGTGATTACTCCCATGATGGGCTCTGCTGTGAGTAGCAGTTGAAAGGGAGTTTCCTTGGAGGTGTGGCCTACATCTGAATATAAGCAGATATTCTGGCTTTTTTCTCACTCTGGATCCTGCAGCTGTCTCTTGTTTGTCAGGCCTCTGGCTCTTCGGACTTGAGCTATCAGCTCATCTGCAGACCTTGGAATCTGTCAATCTTCACAACCTGAGAGCAGGAACCCTGCTCTCCGACTCACAGATCTTGGATTCGCCAGCCCCTGTGGCTACGTGAATTGAGAGAAGCCTCTATCCCAATCCACATACTTGGGGCATTCCAGCCTCTACAATTTTGTGAGCTGTTTCCTTGATATAAATCTCTCTATATATATATTTATAAGTTTTACTGGTTTTCTTCTCTAGGGAACCCAGCCTAAGACAACAGTTAAATTAAATGAGGTCATTTCAGAGTAAAGGAGGGTCCCAGCCCTAATTGCTTCTGAGTGATGTCATACAAAAGGGAAGGACTGACATGGAAACACGGTCATACACAGGGGAGACAGCCTGTGGGGATCCCACAAGCCAAAGAATGCCAAGAAACTCCCAGGGCTACAGAAGCTGAGAGACAAGGAAGGAAGGTTCTTCCCCTAGAGCCAACAAACAGCATGGCTCTGCCTATACCCAGCCTCCAGTGAGAAAATAAATTTGTTTTTAAAGTTCCCTGCTTTGTGGCAAGACTGGGAACGGGGCCTGGCTTCCCACCCTTCCCCTGGGCAGCCCCTTGTGCAGCGTCCACCTTTCCCTGGCAGACCCCACCTGCCTTTCCCCAGACCAAAGTGCTTCATCATAGTCATGCGGCTCCTGTATCCGACCACACGGACTGGGCACTGCCCACGTCCACGGCACGAGGCTCGCTGCTTCTGTTTCCTACAAGCTGCCTAAGCTGCTTGGGGTTGCTCCTCCTGGGGGTCTGTAGGGTCCCTGAGGCACTGAGGGCCAGATGCCTTGAGCCAAGGGCACGACGAGCCTGTGGTGTGTCGGCCAGTGTTGTGGCTGCCCAGGGGTAACCTACAAACCTCAAACCCCATAGAAAGACTGCCTGGCCTGTATCTAACCAGCCCTATAAGGCACGTGGCCTAGACTGAGGGTTCGGGGGGATTGGGCTGTGCTCCACCTTCAGGTAAAGGGCACTAGTTGACCTTGAGCAGGCCACATCACCCTTCAGGCTGGCCTCCTGATTTCCAGAGTGCTCACAGCCAGTCTAGAGCTTGCTCTTCCACCCAGACCTCTGTGTTTCTATGTATGGGCAGAGCAGAAGATCTGGCTGGTGTCTGGCTTGGCAGGAAAGAGAGGCTCAGTGAATATTCAGTATGCCCCAGAATTAACAGCCATCCATTCGCTCAACAAGCGGCAAAGGTTTGCTCATTAGTGGGGTTCAGAAAGAAAGTACCCACCCACACACGGACATGCTCGCAAGTGCCAGTTTCCAAGGGTGCCGACTGAGTGGTAAGGATATTGGAAGTACTAGATTGGTCATCCAAGACTGGCCATCAGCCAAGCCTCTCTGGCCAATGCCGAAAGGAGCTGGCTAACCTTAACATGGGCTGGAGCCCAGATTTGCTGTTTTATTTGTGTTATAGTTAGAGGGAACAGAAAAGAATGAAGGTTGAAGGTGGAGATAAAGGGGGAGAGACAAAAAGGGAGACCCGGTCTGGATTTCTGTCTCCTGCGTGCACACTACAGGTCACAGGGTGGACCCTTGCTAGACCAGCAGAGCAGGGATGAAGGACCAACTTCTCCTGCCTGCTGTGAAGTTCAGCGTTACCTCTCTGCCTGGCTTCCTCCCAGTGACAGATGATCACCAGGCTCCCCACAGAACAGTGTGTAAGGTCTTCAGACTCTCCACAACTGTAATAAAATCCATCTAAGCCCTTGCTGAAATCAAAGAGGACTTCAAGCACTTACTGATGAAGACCAAAGACCACAGTCTTCAGTATGGATTACACCCCAACATAAAGATAACAAAAATCCTCATAACTGGGCTGATAAGCAACATTATGATAAATGGAGAAAGGGTTGAAGTTGTCAAGGATTTCATCTTACTTGGATCTGCAATCAACACCCATGGAAACAGCAGTCAAGAAATCAAATGACGTATTGCTTTGGGCAAATCTGCTGCAAAAGACCTCTGTAAAGTGTTAAAAAGCAAAGATGTCACTTTGAGAACTAAGGTGCATCTGATTCAAGCCATGGTATTTCAATGGCCTCATATGCATGGGAAAGCTGGACAATGAACAAGGAAGGCCTAAGAAGAATTGATGCCTGTGAACTATGGTGTTGGTGAAGAACATCGACTACGTCATGGACTGCCAGAACAAGAAGCAAATCTGTCTTAGAAGAAGTACAGCCAGAATGGCAGGACCTCATTTCACATACTTTGGACATGTGATCAGGAGGGACCAGGCCCTGGAGAAGGACATCATGCTTGGTAGAGAGTGAGAGAAAGCGGGGAAGTCCCTCAACAAGATGGACTGACACTGTGGCTGCAACAGTGGGCTCAAGCATGGCAACGATTGTGAGCATGGCACAGGACCAGGCAATGCTTCGTTCTGTTGTACACAGAGTTGCTATGAGCTGGAACTGACTCAACAGCACCTAACAACACAACAATCCCTAAAGAACCATTAAATTTCAAACTGGGATAATTCTAATGAATCATCAAAGCCCAATATCCATATTTAGAGATGGAGAAACTGAGGCCCAGAGAAGGAAAGTGGTTTTCAGGATTGCACACACAGGGGACAGAGAGGCTGACAGAGGACTGAACCAACTGAAGAAATCAGGAAAGCATCTTGGGGGCCTGTGAGGGGACTCCTGGCCCTGGGAAATTGTCCAGCAGCAGCCTTCGCAGACTGAGAATCACAGCAGCCTGCACAGGAAGAGAAAGGTAAGCAATGGCAGGCACCTCCACAGCCAGCAAAGCGGCGTCCAACTGCCCTGGGCCGCGTGGAAGGCTTTCATGTTTCCAGGGCGGCCGGAGCCCATGCGCCAGTGATAATGAACCGTATGGCCCAGAAAACCAGACACTGATTTCAAAGGAGGGCTCCCTCCAGGTGTTCAGCAGGGACAAGTGGATGATGGAGAGATTATCCGCTGGGGCCAGCCAGCCATCACACACTTTGGCAGGCCTGGGATCCAGGTTGCACGCACTGACACACTGCCAGCATCAATTGGATAAAGACCCACCAGTGGCCTCGGTGCGTCTCAATTAGGGCTGCAGGATATCCCCACGTCCCTCTTCTAGTTCATGGCTCTTCCAGTCCCCAGCCATGTGTCCCCGCCCTCTGCTGCTGTGCTCCGGAACCCGGGCCTTGTTTTTCGGAACACAGGTGCCCGTGTGTGTCTGCCTTTGGGCTGTGGGCGCTCAGGAGCAGAGACTAGCACCGTGCGAAGAGTGGGTGTGTGCCCTGCGCACAGGAAGGGGCAAGCTAGGGCCTTCCTTCCAGGAAGGAGGGTGGGCTTCGGAGAACAATGATGATAACAACAGGCTCACATTTCCTGTTTGCCAGGCTTCCTCCGACCCTTGCTGCCCCTGCACTCACCGTGTCCTGCAGGTGGGCACTAGGACCACCTTCTAGGTAGAAATGGGAAACAGAGGTACAGAGGGTGACCTGCTTCAGGAGAGGAGGGATTGAAACCCAGGCCTTCCAGCTCCACACCTGCACTCTTAACCGCATCCCTCCGTTTCTCGTGGGGCAGAAATGGGCTGGATCCTGGCTCTGCCTCTCATCAGCTGTGTTATTTAAACAATCAACTCACCTCTCTAGGCCTCGGTTTTCCCATCTATAAAGTGGAGCTCCCATGCCTTCCCTGGGAGGTGGTGAGGAGAGGAGTGAGGCTGGGGAGGCACCCGGGACAGCTGTTAGAGGTGACTTCAGTGTGGGGCAAACAAGACAGGGTGATGAGCACCAGTAATTCTCAAATGAGGCTGCCTGTGCTGAGACCTTTTGAGAGGGACAGAGCGGAGACGGATGGCCGATGGGGGGTGGGGGGACGCTGGCTCAAATTTTCCGTCCAGGCTCCCCGTGCTCAGGGAGACCCTGACTCCCCACCTTGGCCTTCCACCCTCCTGGGTCTGCCCAGCCTGCCCTCCTGCTGTGCCCCAATGGCCCTCACACATGGCTCTCCTGGTCTCTGTCCTCTTTGGGGCTGGACACATGCAGGTTTACATTTCTGCTCCTGTGTGACCTTACACAATCATGTCCCCTCTCTGAATGTCTGTGTCCCCACCTGTTAGTGGGAAGGTTCAGCTACACAATCTTTCGTTGTTCCTCGGGCCTCTGACTCTGAGCGGGCCTAAAGCTGGAGACACCCAGAGTCCCCGGCACCTCGTCTCAGGGACACTGTGCTGTTTAGGAGCCTCGTCCCCTCCCGCCAGTGAAGCAGCCACAAAGAACACCCCTGAGGGATCGTGTACGTGACCCTGAGCTGTGATCTACACAAACCACTCACCTTTGGAGTCTCAAAGTGGGTGGAACTCAAAAGCCATCCCCGCCTCCCACACGGGTAGACAGTTTTCACAGTTCCCACGGCACTTGGCTCAGAGAGCCATGGCTGCCATTCCGGCATTTTCAGACAGAACAATCAATTCTTGAAAATGGCTAAAAAGGAAATGTGAGCAGTGATGCCAGAGGGATGTGTGGTGACCACGGCCTTCACCTGCCTGCCAGAGGCCTCCCCTGACTTCCAAGTGGGTCCAAGGCAGGACCTGCACAAACTCACACGTGTGCTCACCAAGAGACACATACGCACACCCAGGGACATCCACAGTCCACACACCCAAACACACATGCACACACACATAGACACACATAGGCCCACACATACAGACACACACAGGGCCAGACACACACTGACCCCACACAGACACACACAGGGCCACACATACACATAGACACACGCAGACTTTCCCCCCACACACAGACCCCACACACACACTCTCATTGACCCACAGGCCCCCCACTCTCACTGACCCACAAGCACGTCCACTCGCAGACATGCCCCAGACATTCTGCATCCCTGTACCCTTGCTGCACGTGGGTCCAGACACCCCCAGACCCCAGCCTGACCCTAGGTTCTTCCCCCAGAACCCACCTGTCTCAGTCATCTAGTGCTGCTATAACAGAAATACCACATTGGATGGCTTTAAAAACTGAGTTTATTCTCTCACAGCCTAGTAGGCTAGAAGTCCAAATTCAGGACACCAGCTCCAGATGAAGGCTTTCTCTCTCTGTCAGCTCTGGAGGAAGCTCCTTGTCATCAATCTCCCCCTGGTCTAGGAGCTTCTCAGCACAAGGACCCCAGGTCCAAAGGATGTGCTCTGCTCCTGGTGCTACTTTTTTACGGTAGGAGGTCCCCCTGTACCTCTGCTGGCTTCTCTCTTTTATATCTCAAAAAAGACTGACTCAAGATACATCTAATCTTGTAGACTGAGTCCTGCCTCATTAACATAACTGCCTCTAATCCCGCCTCATTAACATCGTAGAGATAGGATTTACAACACATAGGAGAATCACAACAGATGACAAAATGGAGGACAACCACACAATACTGGGAATCATGGCCTGGCCAATTGACACGCATTTTGGGGGGACACAATTCGATCCATAACACCACCTTTGGATTCTGATTTGCCTCTAATGGGATGGACACACAAAGACACAAACCAACACACCCACACACCTTCTATCAGTCACCTAAGAGGTGCACGCACACACGTGCACACACACACGCACCAGCATGCAGATACATGTAGACACACGCCAGCTGGAAGGAGGAGAGTGGCGTAGGCATGGGGGGCCAGCTAAAGTTGAAGCTTGGAGGGCAGGAGAAGCAGATCCAGGAGGCCACAGGCCACGACAGGGCTGTTTCGCAGCAGCACTTGTCAGAAGGAGGAATTGAGCCTACTCTGTGTTTGGGCCCAGAGCTGGTCCTAGGAGAGACTGAGGCCAGCCACCCCTGTCCTTGTACGGAGGAGGTCCAGGGAGGCAGCCCCAGGCTATGGGGCCTCTTCTGCTGGCTTCCACACCTGGTGGAAGACACTCAGGCTTGGCCTCCATCACCCGGAATGCTGAGCTCCGGGAGTTGTCATTTGTCCCCTGTACCAGGCCCCCACCAGGGCCCTCGGGTCTAGAATGAGAGATGTAATCCACCCAAGGCACTCACTGTCTGGGGGACCAGTGAATGCTATAACCAAGCTGTGCAGGGGGAGGACCAAGAGGGTGTTTGGGAAGGGGACCGGCCGTGCAAGCACCATTAGGTGAGGGCCGAGGCCAGGAGCTACAAGTGGTTTGGCAGAGCCATGGGGCTGGTGGGGCGGGGTGGAGTGGAGTTGTGTCTTGGCACTAGTTGCCAGCTTGCCTGAGAGTCAGGGTGGGCTCCTGGCACCCAAGCCGTCTCTTCTGGAGCTGCTGGCTCCGAGAACCCAGACAAGGAACCTCCCTCCGTTCCCATCTAACAGTTTGCTTTTTGGGCAACCTTTCCCATCTCCAAGCTACATGCTGGAGGAGATTTCAGGGTGTCGCGCTGACATTTCCACTTCTCCGAGCTGCTCGTCACCTCCGTGTTTTATTTCTATGCAGCATGGGAGAGGGTGGTGTCTGGCCAGCCGGGCCGATGAACAGGTCTGGCCTTTTCTTGAGGAATGTTTGAAAGGTTCTTGGCAGGATCCTGAATGCATATGGCAGCGCTCCAGGGGAGAGGAAGAGACTTCCAGAAGCCAAGGGGCCTTCTCTGAGACTCCAATCTAAGGGAAGCACCCACTGGCAGGTCCCACCCTTCCCGGGTTACAGGAATGCAGTGCCGTAAACCAGCCAAGTGGAAAGCACCTCCCAGCAGAAGCAGTGCCTTTGGGTGCACAGGAAAGGGCCTGGAGTCAGAGGACTGAGTTCTGACCCTGGTTCTACCTCTTTTTAGCTGTGTGATGCTGGTCCACCTGCTGTGTGTCTCTGAGCTTCAATCTCTTCAGTCTTGTTATCTATAAAACAAGGACAATAAGTAATAAATGAATAGGGGTCTTGTCCTTTGTAAAATGTCCATGCTTTGTACAATGGAAAACCCGTTGCCATCAATTCTGACTCATAGCGACCCTATAGAACAGAGTAGAACTGCCCCGTAGGGTTTCCAAGGCTGTAATCTTTACAGAAGCAGACTGGCACATCTTTCTCCTGGGGAACGGCTGATGGGTTCGAACCACTGACCTTTTGGTTAGCAACTGAGTGCTTAACCACTGAGCTACCAGGGCTTCTTACAATGGAAAACATCACCTCTGGGATTGTCATGGATTGAATTACGTCCCCCAAGAAATGTTTGAATCAACTTGGTTAGGCCATGATTCTCAGTATTGTGTGGTTGTCCTCCATTTTGTGATTGTAATTTTATGTTAAGAGGGTTAGGGTGGGATTGTAACACCATGCTTACTCTGGCCACTCCTCTGATCCACTGTAAAGGGAGTTTCCCTGGGGTGTGGCCTGCACCACCTTTTATCTCTCAAGAGATAAAAGGAAAGGAAGTAAGCAGAGAGTTGGGGACCTCATACCACTGAGAAAGCAGCACCAGCATCAGAGCGTGTCCTTTGGACACGGGGTACCTGCACCTGAGAAGCTCCTGGACCAGAGGAAGATTGAAGAAAAGGACCTGGAGCCCACACCCTTGAATTTGGATTTGTAACCTGCTAGACTGTGAGAAAATAAATTTCTCTTTGTTAAAACCATCCACTTGTGGTATTTCTGTAATGGCAGCACTAGATAACCAAGACAGGGATTACCCTTTTAATTAGCAACAATCACTTTAGAAGGAAAGACTTGAATCCCTCAGTCACTACAAGGAATAGAGCTGCTCACCTAGGGCTGATGCAGAAAAGGGCAAGGCTTTTAACTTCATTGATTGCTGTTGCCGTTAGTTGCCATGGAATTGGCTCAGACTCGTGGCAACCCCATGTACAACTGAACGAAACATTGTCAGGTCCTGTATCGTCTTCACAATCACCAATATGCTTGAGTTCATTGTTGTGGCCACTGTGTATTTTGAAGTTCAGCTGCAAAGGGGAGGAGAGGGATGGCGTTCCTGGAAGGATCATGCAGGGTCAGGGGAGAATTTTTTTTTTTTTTTTTAAGATCTTGATACTTTAAACGTCGGTGGGAGGAAGCCAGAAGTTAGGGGAAATAATAAATGTATTAAAAAAGGAAGATAATTGATTGTACAGAGTGTCTGAGATGGGAAGGACGTGGGATTTGATGTACACATGCAGGGGCTGGCTTTACATAGAAGAGTGGACCCATCTCAAAGGATTGCTGTGAATGTTTAAAAATAAAAACCATGCCAGGTACTTAGTGTAACCAAACCCATTGCCATCGAGTCAATTCCACTCACAGCAACCCTACAGCACAGAGTAGAACTGCCGCATAGGGTTTCCAAGGAGTAGCTGGTGGATTCGAACCGCCAACCTTTTGGTTAGCAGCCTAATGTTTAACCACTGTACCACCAGGGCTCCAGTACTTAGAATAATGGCAGACATATAGTAAAAACTATTCAATGTTAAATAATATTTTTTAGGAATGGAAATAAACATTCATTTTTGGTCAAATGTCTTTTAGGCACCTATTGAGATCATCGTATACACTTTTTTATTATGTAACTTATGGACGTGATTTCTTACAGTAATAGGTTTTTATTAACATGAAACCCTTCTCATATTCCTGGGACAAAGTCCACTGGACTTCGATGAATTATTAACATGCTATCTAATTTGAGCTGCAAGTATTTTATTTAGAATTTCCCCACTGCACTCACAGGTGAGAAGGGTCAATCATTTTATTCTGAAGTTCACTTTTTATGGAATTTTAGTAACAAGATTATCTTAGGTCTGCAAAATTATTTGGGTAGCTTTCAGTCTTTTTATGCCTTGGAGGAGATACGCAGCGTAAGAACGATCTATTCTTTAATATTCTGAATAACTTACATAAAAAACTCACTAATTGGCTTGCAACCTTCTTTTGAAAGGATTTTTGTAAAATTGTCAATGTGCTCTATTATTATTGAAGTTTTTAATATTTCTAAAAATTTTGGGGGGTTTATAGTGTCCCAGATAATTGTCTATTTTCAGTGGGAGTTTTCAAAGTATTAGCATAATTATTTATATTATTCTTTTTGTAAGCCACCTACCTGGAATCATATCCCCTTTCTCGTGTCGTGTTTTGAATCTTCTTATTTAGCTGGAGTCATCGGCTTATTGGGATTTCCTCATTTTTTGAATCAACTCACATTTGTCAGTTCTGTTTGCCACTGCATCAAAATTTGGCTTTATCTCATTTATTTTATCGGGGTTGCTTTTTCCTCCTTTTCTAATTTATTGAGTTGAGCGCTAAAGTCATACTCTTTTTTTTTTTTTTAAGCTCCTTTTGAATAAAAAATGCGTTTAAGACTATGAATCGGCCTTGGTACCAGCATCAGTACCAGTCACTGTCAAGTCAGTCCTGACTCACGGTGACCGTAAGTGGGTCTGAGGAGCAAGGTTTTTATACAGGGTTTTCAATCACTGATTTTTTGGTAGTAGGCCACCAGGCCTTTTTCTGAGGTGCTTCTGGGTGGTCTTGGACCTTTTAGTTAGCGGTGAAGCACATTAACCATATACAACACCCAGGGACTCCATGGATCTGCCTTGGAGGAATAAGATAGATAGACAGACAGACAGGTAGACAGACAGACAGATAGAGAGGTAGATAGGTAGGCAGACAAGCAGACAGGTAGATAGATGATAGAGAGAGAGACAGATGATAGATATAGATAGATTAGATGGATAGATAGGTAGATAGATAGGTAGGTAGGTAGGTAGGTGGATAGGTAGGTAGATAGAGAGAGAGAGAGAGATGGACAGAGATTATGATAGATATATATAGAGAGATAGATACAGATATATAAATATACGTATGTCTGTATAGATAGATATAGATATACCCAACCGGTTTCTCCTTGCTTAAAAAAGATGTATCAAGTCCCCCTTGTAACGAATTTCTGCCACTTTCCCCAGACAGTTCTAGTAGCTTTGCCTTAATAAAGTCCGAGGTCATATATTATGCCCACATTGTATATTACACTTTTATTCCATTCAAATCATCTTTTTTGCCTTAGACTCAGTTTAACCTAGTTAATATAATATCGAAAACCTTATTTGTTTTTTTCATTTGCATTGTTGTTATTGTTAGGTGCCGTTGAGTTGGCTGTGACTCATAGTGACCCTATGTACAACAGAATGGCCGCGTTCTGTGCCATTTTCACAATCGCTATTATGCTTGAGCCCATTGTTGCAGCCACTGTGTCAATCCATCTCATTGAAGGTCTTCCTCTTTTTCACTGACCCTCTATTTACCAAACACGAAGCCCTTCTCCAAAGTATATGAGATGTAGTCTTGCCATCCTTGCTTCTAAGGAGCATTCTGGTTGTAGTTCTTTCAAGACAGATTTGTTCAATCTTTTAGAAGTCCATGGTATATTCAATATTCTTTGCCAGCACCACAATTCCAGGGCATCAATTCTTCCTTGGTCTTCCTTGTTCATCGTCCAGCTTTCCCGCTTTCCCATGCATATGAGGAGATTGTAAATACCATGGTTTGGGTCAGGTACACCTTAGCCTTCAAGGTGACATCTTTGCTTTTCAACACTTTAAAGAGATCTTTTGCAGCAGATTTGCCCAACGCAATGCATCTTTCGATTTCTTGACTGTTGCTTCCATGGGTGTTGATTGTGGATCCAAGTAAAATGAAATCCTTGACAATTTCAGTCTTCTCTCCATTTATCATAATGTTGCTTATTGGTCCAGTTGTGAGGATTTTTGTTTTCTTTATGTTGAGGTGTAATCCATACTGGAGGCTGTGGCCTTTGATCTTCATCAGTAAGTGCTTCAAGTCCTCTTCACTTTCAGTAAGCAAGCCTGTGTCATCTACATATCACAGGTTGTTAATGAGTATTTTTCCAATCTTGATGCCCCATTCTTCTTCATATAGTCCAGCTTCTCGGATCATTTGCTCAGCATACAGATTAAATAGGTATGGTGAAAGAACACAACCCTGGCGCACACCTTTCCTGATTTTAAACCTCTCAGTATCTCCTTGTTCTATTCAAGTGACTGCCTCTGGATCCATTTACAGTTTCCTCATGAAAACAATTAAGTGCTCCCAATTTCCCATTCTTTGCAATGTTATCCATAACGTGTTATGATCCACACAGTCGAATGCCTTTGCATAGTCAATGAAACACAGGAAAACATCCCTCTGGTATTCTCTGCTTTCTGCCAGGATCCATCTGACATTAGCAATGATATCCCTGGTTCCACGTCCTCTTCTAAATACCAGCCTGAATTTCTGGCAGTTGCCTGTCGATATACTGCTCCAGCTACTTTTGAATGATCTTCAGCAAAATTTTACTTATGTATGATATTAATGATATTGCTCGATAATTTCCACATTCGGTTGGATCACCTTTCTTGGGAATAGGCATAAATATGGTTGTCTTCCCACTGGTTGGCCAGGTAGCTGTTTTCCAAATTTCTTGGCATAGACAAGTGAGCACTACCAGTGCCACATCCATTTGTTGAAACATCTCAGTTGGTATTCCTTCAGTTCCTGGAGCCTTGTTTTTTGCCAATGCCTTCAGTGCAGCTTGGACTTCTTCCTTCAGTACCATCAGTTCATGATCATATGCTACCTCCTGAAATGGTTGAACAATGACCAATTCTCTTTAGTATAATGACTCTGTGTATTCCTTCCATCTTCTTTTAATGCTTCCTGTGTCATTTAATATTGTCCTGTAGAATCCTTCCATATTGCATTGGACACTACCGACCAAAGGCCAGACGAATTGTGGGGTGATATCAAGGACATCATACATGAAGAAACCAAAAGGTCATTAAAAAGACAGGAAAGAAAGAAAAGACCAAAATGGGTGTCAGAGGAGACTCTAAAATTACTCTTGAATGTAGAGTATCTGAAGAGAAGAGAAGAAATGATGAGGTAAAAGAGCCAAACAGAAGATTTCAAAGGGCGGCTGGAGAATACAAAGCAAAGACCTGGAGATAGAAAACCAAACTAAAAGAACAAGCTAGGCATTTCTCAGGCTGAAAGAACTGAAGAAAAATTCAAACCTTGAGTTGCAATATTGAAGGATTCTATGGGCAAGATATTGAAGGATGCAGGAAGCATCAAGAGAAGAGGAAAAGAATACACAGAGTCACTATACCAAATAGAATTGGTCAATGTTCAACCATTTCAGGAGGTAGTATATGATCAAAAACTGAAGATATTGAAGGAAGAAGCCCAAGCTGCACTAAAGGCATTGGCAAAAAATAAGTCTCCAGGAACTGATGGAATACCAATTGACCAATCAAGATGTTTCAACAAACAAAGGCAACACTGGAAGTGCTCACTCATCTATACCAAGAAATGTGGAAGACAGCTACCTGGGCAACTGACTGGAAGAGATCAATACTTGTGCCCATTTCAAAGAAAGGTGATTGAATAGAATGCAGAAATTATCTAACAGTGTCATTACGACATGCAAGTAAGGTTTTGCTATCATTCAAAAACAGTTGCAACAGTACATCAACAGGGAACTGCCAGAAATTCAAACTGAATTGAGAAGAGGACGTGGAACCAGGGATATCATTACTGATGTCAGATGGATCTTGGCTGAAAGCAGTGAATACCAGAAAGATGTTTACCTGTGTTTCATTGACTATGCAAAGGCATTTGACTGTGTGGACCATAACAAATTATGGATAACGTTGTGAAGAATGGGAATTCCAGAACACTTAAAATTGTGCTCATGAGGAACCTGTATACAGACCAAGAGGCAATTATTCGAACAAAACAAGGAGATACTGAGTGGTTTAAAATCAGAATAGGTGTGCATCAGGGTTGCATCCTTTCATCATATTTATTCAATCTGCATGCTGATCAGATAATCGGGGAAACTGGACTATATGAAGAAAAATGTGGCATCAGGATTCATGGAAGACTTATTAACAACCTGCCATATGCAGATGATACAACCTTGCTTGTTGAAAATGAAGAGAACTTGAAGCACTTACTGATGAAGATTAAAGACCACAGCCTTCAGTATGGATTACCCCTTAACATAAAGAAAACAAAAACCTTCACAACTGGACCGATAAGCAACAACATCCTGATAAACGGAGAAAGGACTAACGTTGTCAAGGATCTCATTTTACTTCGATCCGCAATTAGTGTCCATGGAAGCAGCAGTCAAGAAATCAAATGACGTATTACATCAGGCAAATCTGCTGCAAAAGATCTCTTTAAAGTGTTGAAAAGCAAAGATGTCACTTTGAGGACTATGGTGCACCAGACCCAAGCCATGGTATTTTTAATAGCCTCATTTGCATGTAAAACCTGGACAATGAATAAGGAAGACCTAAGAATTGATGCCCTTGAATTATGGTGTTGATGAAGAATATTGAATATACCATGGACTGCCAGAAGAACAAACAAATCTGTCTTGGAATAAGTACAGCCAGAATGCTCCTTGAAAGGGAAGATGGTGAGACTTCATCTCAGGTACTTTGGTCATGTTATCAAAAGGGACCAATCCCTGGAGAAGGACACCATGCTCAGTAAAGTAGAGGGTCAGCAAAAAAGAGGAAGACCCTCAACGAGATGGACTGACACAGTGACTGCAGTAATGAATTCAAGCATAACAATTGTAAGGATGGCTTAGGATCAGGCAGTGTTTTGTTCTGTTGTACTTAGGGTTGCTATGAGTCAGAATTGACTCAACGGCACCTGACAACAACAATGCTCGGTGCTAGCTGATAAATTCCTTTTGAGTAGGCTTCATGGGTGTCTTCTCTTTGTGTTCCCTCCGTTCCTGACAGCCCTGTTATGGAGACTCAGGGAAAATCTTCTCTATCCAACCTGAGAATTTCTGCCACCACTATGTACCATTTCTCCCTCTTATGGAAAACAGATGGAATTAACAGATTGTAACTATTGTTTCTTGTTCTTAAGGAAGGTACACAAGGATCACTGTGTCCCTTTACAGAAGACAGGCTTGATAGCTGCCACAGGGAAGGGAACGTGTGAAGTCCACAAATACCCTCAGTCCCTTTTTTGTTTAGTAATCATGCTTGTTTGGTGTGTTCATTAGGATCGTGTTTAACCACATGTGACTGAAAACCCAAAATAACAGTGGCTCGAACACAAGAGAAAGTTACTTCTCTTTCACATTAAAGAAAGCCAGAAGCAGGTGATCTAGGACTGGTATGAGGGATTCAGGGTCATCAGGAACCTCGTCTCTTTCTAGCTTACTGCTCCATCATCCTTAAGGTGTTACCTTCATCATCCAAGATGGCTGCTAGAGTTCCAGCCATCACGTCCATGTTCCAGACAGCAGGACAGAAGAAGGATCAAAGAAGGGCACGACCTACTTGTTAAGATAACTTCCTGGAAGTCCCATAGGACACTTCTGCTTGTACTTTATTGACCTGAGATTATTCACATGACTGCCCTTAGCAGCAAGGGAAACTGGAAAATGTAGTCTTTTGGCTGAGTAGCAATGTACAAGCAAAAAGTCAAGGTACAGACAATTAACAGCTCAGCTGTTAGGTTGGATGTTTGAGTCCACCCAGAGGCTCCTTGGAAGAAAGCCTGGTAATCTACCTGCAAATACTCAGCCACTGAAAACCATATAGGGTTGCCATGAGTCAGGATCAACCTGACAGCAACTGGCTGGTTGTCTTGAGGGGAGATTTTTGGTACAGCACCATCTGATTTAGCTACCCTGACACTGTCAACCCACTTTGAAGATAAACAGCTTCTCACAAGGATCTAAATAGCTGTAAATTTAGGAGTCCTAGCCGATTATGTTGTGGGACCATCCACCTGTAGTAGCTGTTATGAAGACCTCCATCCTCCAGGGCACATGTCTGAGTCAAAGCCTAGTGGTGACCTAGGGGCCAGTGCCTTTGCTGAGTCTACACCGGGAGTTCTTGGGTTGCAACCACAGAAGACCTTAGGGAGAGAAAAATGACACTTCCACTGCGCCCCATGGGGATAAGGGGCTTTGAGTCTCATTAACTGGAACATTAACAGAGATGTATGCTAATTTTGTACCCCAGACTGCTGAAAGACGAAGTATCAGTTGCCTATGGAAATGTGGAATACTGTCTAAACGTCCCTGGGATCTGAGCTCCTTTTTCTTTTTTTGCTGAAGATCCTCATGCAGGAAGTGTGATTGGGCAAACTGGACACATTTGCACCTGTGAACACCTTCCCATCAACCTAACACTTTCATCCTAGATACGGGAAGAACTGGTCAAGTGCTGATCATGGAAGATCCCTTAAAGGTCTCTCTCTCTCTCTCACACACACACTCACACACACTCACACACCCTTACTTTAGAGATGAGAGTAGCCCAGAGAAGGGAAGGGACTCAACACACTGGATGGAATCCATTATTAGGGGCCAAGAGGGAGACAACAATGAGAAGACGGCCTCAGAGCCACCGGCCAGTTGCCTTGAGTGGAGCCTAACTTGTCCCTATAGGAGGTTGGTCCACTCCTTGCACCTTCTGTACATCATTTCTATGAACCAGGTATTATCTTACCTGAGCCTCAAGCCACCCCAGAAGACAAGTCGAGCCAGTGCTGCAATCCTAGGTCCCTGAATTCCAAGCCTGCGTTGGGCATGGGGACACACCAATACTTCAACTCTCTCTCAAACTCTGTGGCGGTTGTTAGGGGAGGTAGAAGGGGGTTTGCTTGTATTGTAGTATTTAAGATTATCCACTAAGTTATTACATTTGGTTTTATTTGCCGCAAGGTGCCACGTTGATGAATAACTGTTCCCAGAGGAGGCATATGTCTTGCTTATCTTGGCTTGAGCTCATTTCTGTGTCCATTTTGGCTTGTTTGAGTTGTAAAAACCATTTTCACCAGTCGCCTTCAAGTCGATTCCAACTCAGGGTGACGCCCTGTGTGTCAGGGTAGAGCTGCGCTCCATGGGGTTTTCAATGGCTGATTTTTCAGGAGCTGATCACCAAGCCTCTCTTCTGAGGTGAGTCTGGGTGGACTCAAACTGCCAAACTTTCAGTTGACAGCCAAGCATGTTGACCAGGTAGATGGAAAAAAGTGAATCTTACGCCATCTGTCCATTTTGACTCTATCTCCCTATTTAACCAGTGTCTTTCTTTTTTAACTTCTGAGGACTATCCTCTAGAGGTATAATGCAAAACAAGGCTGTAGGACACTATGGAAGTCTGTCAGTGTTTCACAGCACTCGGTGTTACCACGTGGAATTTGGTGGGCTCTGTGTAATGTTCTGGGTAACACTGGCAAGATTGCTAGAAGCCCTGCTGGAGTCCTGGGGCAGGCTGGTGGGGAACTACCAAGTTGAGGAAAAGTTCCACTGAGACTCAAACGGGAATTGGGTGGGGAAACCAAGAAGACTAGGTTTAGAATATGGTAGATACTAAATGTCTAGTATACCAAGGTTCACAGCTGGCAAAGCCAAGACCAGCTATCCCAACAAAGAGCTGCTGGGCTGTGGGTTGAGAAAGAATCATGTCTAAGAAGAGGGTCTACATGGAGGGAGAGAGTCTCAGGCAGGAACATTCCCAGGAGACAGTGGGCGAGAGACCTGCCTTCTGAGGCTCTGACAGGGAGCAGGCCAGCACAGAGACAAAGAAATAGGGCTGGGTGGGGGTGGCCTGTCTGAAGCAGTGAGTCATTCCAACTGCTTGCTCCTTCAATAACACAGCAGCCAGTCAGGCAGGAGTGTCCGTTCCCAGGTACTCAGGGACCACACAGGAAGTAACATTTAGAAAGTGCACTGGGCTCTGCAGCGATAACTATGTAAAAGGAAAAGATGTTTTATCACGTCCCTGAAACAGCCATTCCCTAATCCTATTCTTTATCATTCTTATTAAGGAACCCTGATGGTGCAGTGGTTAACCGTGCTCAGCTGCTAACCGAAAGGTCAGCTGTTCGAACCCACCAGCCGCACCGTGGGAGAAAGATGCTGCAGTCTGCTTCTGTAAAGATTACAGCCTTGGAAATCCTATGGGGCAGATCTGCTCTGTCCTGTAGGGTCGCTATGATTCGAAATCCACTCAACAGAGGTGGGTTTATTGTTCTTTCAGCCCCCACCCCCACCCCCACCAGGAATTGTAAACCAGCCCTCCACTTCCTCCTGAGCTGTGAGTTCTGTCCCAGGAGCTCAACTCTCAGCATAAAAACCTCCCTGTCAGGCTGGTCGAACACACCAAGACTCCTCTTATGGACTGAATTGTAGCCCCAAACAATATGTGTTGTAAATCCTGAACCCCTATACCTGTGGACAGAATTCCATTTGGGAATAGGGTTTTCTTTGCTGTATTGATGGGCCATATCAGTGTAGGATGTGTCTTAAGCTAATCGCTATGAGATATAAACAGAGCAGATTGGGCACAGAAGCCAGCAAGCACAGTTGGGAAGAGATGCCATGTCACATGAAGATCGCCAAGGAACCTAGGAACAGAAGCCGAAAGAGAAAACGGGAGACAAAGAGAGAGACTTCCCTTAGAGCCAGTTTCCTGAATTCAGACTTTTAGCCTCCTAAACTGTGACAAAATAAATTCCCGTTCATTAAAGCCAAAACACTAGTAGTATTTCTGTTACAGCAGCACTAAGAAACTAAGACAACCCCCATGAAGGTAGTAGTGGGCCCAGGAAAGCATTCCAGATCTCACGGCACTGAGTGGAACTCTGATCTTAACCTGGGCTCCATCTCACAGACCCGCTAACACAGCAGCCACCTTACCTTCAGTGGGTCCTCATCAGAATGGCTACATCAGCTGAGATACGAAGAGAAGCGCCCACTGGCAGTAACATGATCTTTGATTAAAAACCCAGAGAAGCAAATTGAATATTAAATTTTTGTTGTGTCGAATAGACAATTTATTTTTCCAAAACATGGAGCTCCCGGTGGGGGCTAAGGTGGGTTGATCCAAAAGGAAACCACTGGCCTTTGTCCGTGGCCGGGCCCCTCACTGGCCTCTGGGTGAGGGAGCAGGAGCAGCCCCAGCATCATCGCCGCTGCCCACGATGCGCAGCCCAAGACCCTACACTGCTGACCGTGCTGATAGATTTGTTCCATGAATGAATGTGGGCTTGCCCCAGCAGGGGTTGTATGTAGTCATATGCACAAAAGCACTCAGCTGTTGGGCAGCCACGGGGTTCCCCCGCCTTTGTCCTCTTGCTCCAGGCTCTTCCACCACCTACAGCCCCATCTGCTGGCATCGCCACACCAGGAGGGCACCGAGTGAGTGCTGGCTGCCATCGCTGTTTCTGCAGGTCAGTTGCACTCCCTAGACGACACTGTTTGCTGACTCTTCCAGCTGCCCACATGTGGCTGCAACTTTGAGGGACTGGGGGCATACAGCGTTCTCCTCTGTCAGATGTTCTGAGCTAGTAATGTCTGAATGAATGAAGTTTATATTTTTATCAGGTTACTTACTCATCGACAATGAGCTACTGCCAAAAAAAAGAAAAAAATCTTAGCAATATCCATGCATTCACTCAATGATCTTGATCTACGTTGCTAGGTACTTCATGTAGATGAATTAGACAGCCTTTTAGAGTTTCATCACTTTGAGAAATCAGACACCTCGATAAATAAATCGGAAAAGTATATTAGTTTAAAGCAAAACAAGACAAACCCATTGCCATTGAGTCGATTCTGACATAGTAACCCTGTAGGACAGAATAGAACTGCCCCATAGGGTTTCCAAGTAGTGGCTAGTGAATTCGAACTGCCTACCTTTTGGTTGGCAGCCACAGCTCCTAACCACTACGCCACCAGGGGTCCATAGTTTAAAGCAAGGGTTGGTAAACAGTCAGAGAGTTAATGTTTTCAGCTTTGCAGGCCACGTGATGCCCGTCACAGCTACTCAACTCTGCCATTGTGGTACAAACACAGGCATCCACAATACGTAAATGAATGTACTGTGTTCCAATAAAACTTTATTTATAAAAATAGATGGTGGGCCGGATTTAGCCCACAGGCTGTAGTTTGCTACAGGGTAACAACATTACAGAGTAATGTTAGTTGTTGCTATAAACAAACGAAAAAACGTATAGATATATTTCTTTTCCAACTATGTAATACCCAAAACAGGAGCCCGGGTGGCTAACCTAAAGGTTGGTGGTTCAAACCCACCCAGTGACTCCACAGAAGAAAAGCCCTGGTGATCTGCTTCCACCAAGACTGCAGCTAAGAAAACCCTTTCGAGTAATTCCACTCTGGTACAGACGATGTCACCACCAGCCAGGGGCCAACTCAAAGGCGGCTAAAAACAACACCGCCACCCCCAAACAGGCATTTCTGATTATAGGGGGCAGCTGTCCTCCAAGTTTTGATTCAGGGACTCGGACCCCTGCCACCATGAGGCTCTACCCTCTTCAAAATGTAGCTTCTGAGGTTGCTGTGTGCTCTGCTCATCTGCTCATCCGGGCAAGGGCGAAAGAGAGGATGGGAGACCTCTTCTCAGGCTGCTTGCGTGGAACGGACACACACCGCTTCCACTCAGACCCCACCAGTGGGCACCACCGCAATGCAGAGGAATCTGGGAAAGTCTGTCTTCTCAGCCACAACGCCACCCTAAAGCCAGGGGGGCAGGGATCTTTGGTGAATGGCTTCCTTCCTCCGCTGCAGACAGGCGATAGGCAGAGTCTCACAAGTGTTAATGAGACGCAGAAGAACCGCTGATGAAGTCGGGGAAGGACTGAGGTTTTGAAAGAGTCACTGAAGTCTCCCAGAATCAAGAGAGCAAAAAGGGTGGTCCTGGTCCTGAGCGAGAGGAGAAGCAGCCCTGGGAAGGTGAGGGAAGAGGCTGAGACGAGGTGAGGCCGACAAGGGTGGCCGAGGTCAGAGGATTCTGTGTGTGAGGCCGAGGGCTTGGGCCTCTTTTTCAAGACAAGCGGAAGGCAAAAAGGGAGCAAAATGATTAGATCTATGTGGCAGAAAGATGATGCTTGTGGCTGCTTGGAGTTTGACTGGAGAGGACCAGGGCTGGAGGCAGGGAAACCAGAGAGCTGTTTCCACAGTCTGAACTAGCAGCAGTAGGCTGGACAGAGAGGAGGGTTCCAGGCGGCTGTAGGAGGCACATCCGCAAAGCCTGCTAACGGGGGCTGCAGGCAGGCAGGTTTGTTCCTTGGGCGACATAGCTGATGGCTGGCTCATTGCTGAGAGCAGAAAGCCAAGAGGAACGTATTTGGGGGGTGGGAAGGAGGTTTGTGGACTTCCTGAATTTTAGGCGTCCCTGTAGGGTTGCTCTGAGTCGGAATCGACTCCAAGGCAATGGGTTTGGCTTTTTTTTTTTTTTTTTTCCAGGCGGTGTAAATGGTGAATGCACTTGGCTACTAAGCAACAGGTTGAAGGTTGGAGTCCACCCAGGGGCACCTCAGAAGAAAGGCCTGGTGATGGTGATCTATGTCCAAAAAACTCAGCCACTGAAAATCCCATGGCGCACAGTTCTATCTGCTCTGACACACATGGTGTTGCCATGAGTCAGGGCTGACTCAGCTGCTGCTGACTGGTTTTACTGGGGGGACAGCCAGGTGATGAGAGCATGCTGGGAAACCACGTGCCCCCAGCATTCCGCTGGTCCCAGGGGGCTGCTGGCTGAGATCCTGGAACTCATCTTAAAGACAGAGCCAGCAGGGCACACGCCCGCCAGCTAGCACTCACCTCGCAGAGTTGTCCGCAGGAAAGCTGGAGCTCAGTGCGGCTGGGAGGCCGCGTCACGGCTCACACCAGAGGATATCGATTTCAGACAGGTGGGGAAGAGGAGCTTCAAGGGTAGCCAGGAAAAGGCCTGGACGCCAACTCATCAGAGCCTGCAGATCACCTCGGACAGACGTTGCTGCACAAAGAAAGCTGAGAATGCCGTGATTTACCCTGCAGGCAGGAGCCTGCTGAGGTGGGGACAGGGAGCCTGGGGTCTTGGTTGGTCAGGGGCCCTCGGGCAGGGGCCAGGCCTGGCTGCTCGTTACTGACTGCTGTCAGGCAGCCCCAGACACACACCACCACCAACGGCTGCTCCTGAAGACAAATCCCAGCTGTGGAAAAGCAGCAAAATCTGATCTTAAACGTCCCCAAGGTGGGTTTTGGAGGGAGCCCCGATGACCCAGACATTCTGTGTACCCCACCCCTTGTGTGCTTGCAACCAAAACCCCACCGTCCAGCGCTACTGTCCAACTCCTACCAGGACCAGGCCTTCTCCCGGGTCGTTGCTGTTGTTAGGTGCTGTAGAGCCGGTTCTGACCCACAGCGAGCCTGTGTACAACAGAACGAAACCCTGCCCGGTCCTGCACCATCCTCACAATTGTTGCTGTGTTCGAGCCCATTGTTGCAGCCACTGTGTCAATCCATCTTGTTGAGGGTCTTCCTCTTTTTCACTGATCCCCTACTTTACCAAGCATGATGTCCTTTCCTGGGTAGGCCCTTCCTATCTCACCTTTTGTTTAATCCTTGCCACAACCCGAGTGGTAGGGGCTGCAGTCCCATTTGACAGCGGAGGAAACTGAAGTACAGAGGGCAGGGAGCTGCCCAGGCCCAGCTGCTGTACACCACAGGGCCGCTTCAATGCGCATTTTGGAGTTAGAACTGAGGATTAAATGAATTCTTATTTCTAAAGTGCTTAAAAGAATGAGTGTCTGATAAATTAAAACCCAGGCTAGACTCCAAAGCCAATGTTTATTAGCTGGACTGGTTCCAAGGCTGGCGCCATGGCTGTGTACAAGGCACCTGGCCACCTGGGCACTCGCAGCACTGCACATGGTTTCCTTCTGGGTACAACCTAGAACCCCCGTAACCTGGCCTCAGCGTCACAGCAAAGGCTTGTCGGGCCCAGATTTGAAAAGAGCCTACGACACTGTGAGGCAAGAACAAGGCATGTCAGCTGAAATTCGTTTGCCCAAATTGGCCATCACAGCCACTTGCCCCCAAAGGTGACGCTGAAGCTACTATCTAGAGGCATCTGCCAACAATAGCCCCTCTGGTATGGTGCCTGGCACACAGTGCCTGCTGAGGGCCATCCACAGCAGTGGGGTCTACCTGCAAGTTTCCAAAGGCAACCCTGAAGCAAGCCAGCAGGGCAGGTGTGTGCAGGGACTCTCTGTCCCTCTGCCTCGCCGGTGCCTGGTGCACATACCAGTACCAGCTGCCATTGAGTTTAACCAAAGTCATGGTGGCCCCAGAGGGTTTACAGTGGCTGATTTGGGGAACATAGTATCACCAGGCCTTTCTTCCAAGGTTCCTCTGGGTAGACTTGAACCTCCAACCTTCTGGTTAGCAGCTGACCGCATCAGCCGTTTGTACCACCCAAACCAAAAACCAGACCAGTTGCCTTCAAGCCAACCCTACGGGTGTCAAAGTAGAATTGTGTCCACAGGGTTTTCAATGGCTGGTTTTTTAGAAGCAGATCACCAGGACACAGCCCCTGCCTGGCACACAGCTGCACAGGGGACGCTCAGTGAATGAGGTGAATGGGCGGCTTGTCAGGCGTTCGGAGGGAAAAGGGACTGAACAGAGGAGGTGACGGAAGGAGGGGTGGCTTCCTTCTCCTTTGCACGCACATTGGTCCCCAGTGGCTGGCCCAGGGAGGAAGCCAGGCTGCTGGCCAGCGGACTGCAGTGTCCTGTTGGAGCGGTGACTCAGCGGCCATCTGTTATTTGATGAGAAGATGACAAGCGAATTGGCGTGTGTCCCCCCGCTTTAATGTGGCAAATTGAAAACTGTGACTTTCTTGATCTTATTTTAATGGTTCTGACTTGCTCACTCTTACTTAATGCAGCAGTATATAAAGCTGTGAAGGTCCCAAGATTCCCTACTGGGGTTGCTTTGGATTTTGTTTTCGAGGCTGGGGTGTTTTTTTGGAGGTGGGGCTTTGCCAGGGTGGCATCCTCCTTGATTCTGTCACTGGGAAGGGCCAGCTCAGGCCCAGGCTGTGAGCCATGAAACAAAAGCCGCCACCCAGCCCACTTCAGAGAGGACAGAGCAGATGCTCCTGAGGCTGCCCACGAGGGACTAGGAGACTGGGGTCCCAGGCAGCTCTGCAGCTGACCCTGCTCGGCCCTGGGCAGGTCCCTGTCTGTAGAAGGAAGGTGGCCTGGTTGATCCCTGGGGCCACGAGCATCGTGGTACTTGGATTGGGCACTGCAGGTTAGCATGCTTCAGGACTTGGGTTTTCTAGCGGTCTGGAGGAACCCCCTGGCATTCTGGGCAGGACAGGGCAGCGTTTAGGACCCCAGGCTCCGGCAACAGGCGGCCTGGACTCAGCCCCTACCTCCACGGCTTACTCCTTGCTGACATGGGCAAGCTTGTGGGTTGAAGCAGCATCAGTTCAGGTCTATGAACTGGGAGGAACAATGCCTCTCAGAGGTTGAGGGATGAGGGGCTCAATGGAAAGTGCTGAGCCCCGTACCTGGGAAAAGGCAGCACCTTGCAAGTGACCAGGACCTGTCACATGGTGCAGTGGGCAGCGGGGGGCAGTGTGGTCAGGGCGCTGTGAGCCCAGCAGCCCATGATGGGGCAAGTCCTCTCCCCTCCCTGGCCTTGGTCTCTGATTTGAAGAGCCCAGACATGCAAGGTTCCCCAGTCCCCCAAGGAGCCACGTGGGGCAGTGGGAACAACACGGGCTGGGTAAGGAACAAACGAGGGTACATCCACTGTGTGACCTTGGGCCTCCGACCCCTCCAAGACTCAGTTTACATATCTGCTCAGCAGAGCTGAAGCACCCACCCACCACCAGCGTAAAGAGTCAACTGGCCAAGGTGGTACAGCGCCAGGCACCTCCCAGGGGTTTAGCCAACGGGAGCCAGGGGACTACCATGTCCTCAGAAGAAACTGTGGCTTTTCCCATGAGCAGCAAGTCCACCCCTGAAATGCCATCCTGAGCGCCAGGTTCTCAGCCCCTCCGTTCGCCACCACCCCTCAGAGTAGCCATTGACCCACCCGACTGGACAGAAGGCCTGGGGGGTGGCTGAGATCTGGCCACGTGCTCTGCCTCCGTCCAAGAGCCACGCTCACGTGACCATCGACAGCGGACTGATGAAATTAAGCACAGATGGCTACTTTGTTGTTGTTCTTTGAACTGACAGCTGCTGGTATAAAAATAAATTAAATTAAATTTCACATAAGTCAGGCTTTTTTGTTTTTTGTTTTTTTTAATGATCTAAGTTTTTTTTTTTTTCCATGTGTGTTGTTGTCGTTAGACTGTTTTCTTTCTTTCTGACATACGGAGGGAGAGAAAACTCCAGGGCAGTAGAAACAAGAATCACAAGAAGGTGGTTCTCACTGTGACCCTGGCGTCTGGAGAAACATCCCCCCCCGCCCCCCCGCTTTCAACAGACCCCACTTCTCAGGGCTTTGAAAGGGCATGAAGCTCCAGGGTTAAGACCCTAGCTCCTTCCTCTCAAGGCTCTGGGCTGGGGAGCCACATAGTCGTGGGTTTGGATGCAGGTTCTGCCACCAATGAACTGTGTGACCTTGGATGGGTCATTGGGCTTTGCTGTCCCTTGTTTCCTGATCTGAGACAGGGGGTAACAGCAGTTCTCCTTTCAGAGGATCGCTGTGCTTGGCACCCCGCGCTCCTAACTCTTGGCTGGTGTTATCAGCTGCGTGGCCCTGAGTCAGCAGAGGTTCTTTACTTACACCAGAGGATTGTCGTGAAAATTAAATGCCAGGGGATGTGGGAGGGAGCCCCCAGCTTCACCTGTCTCACATGAGGTGCTCAGGAATCACCCCCATGGCTGGCCTCGTCCACTTACTCGGCCCGGCCTCTGCTGCACACTCCCTGTGGCTCCAGCTGGGCACTGGGCACAGCCACCTGGGTACAGAGGAGCCATGGGAGCCTTGGGCCAGCCTGGGGTGGGCATCTGGCATCTGCCCAGCCCTCCAAGCCCTGCTCCTGGGAACTTCCTCCCCCTTCCTCACAGCAGAGTCCCTGGGTAGGTCAAGTGGTTAACACACTCAGCTGCTAACCAAAAGGTTCAAGGTTCAGGTCTACCCAGAGGTACCTTGAAAAAAAGGCCTGGTGACCTACTTCCAAAAAACCAGCCATTGAAAACCCTACAGGGCACAATTCTACTTTGATACACATGGGGTCACTGTGAGTCAAGGACTTGACAGCATCTGGTTTTCCCCGTGGCTACCCAGGAGCACTCATATTCTTGAACACTTACTTCTCGGCCACATTGACTGACCCAAGGTAATCCAGCTAGGTCAGTCAGAGCCCGGCTGTGGAATTTTTCTAAGGAGAACTGGGGGGTGGGGGATGGTAGAGCGGCACCCTCTAGGGTAAGGTGGTAACACAGAACCCTCTGGAGCTGCCCATGGCCCCATTTCTTGCTGGGGGGAAGAGGGTGGCCTGCACAGAGACCAAGGCCAGCCAACAAAGAGGGGCCGGGACGAGCGATGGAGAAGACCCCGGAGCCTCCAGTGCCTGGCTTCCCTCTCCCCTGCATGCCTACTGCATCCTCCCTCTTCCCACAATTCAGTTGTTTGGCTCTGTGGGCGCTTCTCTTTCTGCCTAAGCTGGTCTCTGCCACTGAAACAAAACGCCCTGTGGGTCCACCCCTGACCAGCAGACGGGCTCCAACCCGGGGCAAAGGTCAGGGGAAGGCTGCAGGAGGGCGGGGCCAGTGCTGACAGGGAGCAGAACCGGAGGAGGTGGAGCTGGAGGAGGTGGCGCGAGCCACTTGGAACAGGTGGCAGAGAGGAGAGGGCCTCCAGGCAGAAGGGCAGTGTGAGTGACGTGGAGGTGGGACAGCTAGGCCCAGCAGAGAAATACGCTGGGGAGGCAGGCAGGACCAGGCCACAACAGCCTCAAGTGCCACACTTGGCATGGCCAGTACATGGCCCACACTGGTCTGCCCCCAGGTTCCCACAGACACTCCTGTTGGCCCAGGCACGCTCCCTGCTGAGGGGGCCACAGTGTCAGAAGTCTTCTGAAGGCAGTGCTCCAGGCACTGTGCTCCAGGCACATGCTCCAGGTACGTGCTCCAGGTACCGTGCTCCAGGTACCATGCTCCAGGCACTTGCTCCAGGTACTTGCTCCAGGCACATGCTGCAGGCACTGTGCTCCAGGCACCGTGCTCCAGGACGTGCTCCAGGCACCGTGCTCCTGGTACGTGCTCCAGGTAGGTACTCCAGGTGTGTGCTGCAGACACTGTGCTCCAGGCTTGTGTTCCAGGTACCATGCTCCAGGCACGTGTTCCAGGCATGTGCTCCAGGCACCATGCTCCAGGCACGTGCTCCAGGCACGTAAGCAGCCACTGCTGACCCACTGGCATTGGCATGTGGGTAAAACTATCTGCCAGTTTGGGGGAAGCCCAAGAGGGAGACCCTGACATCCTGCTGATGGAGGAGGTGGTGCCATTTCGTTAGAATATGACGAGGTGTGACCACATTTGCGTCCCGGGCTGGTAACGCAGTTCTTAGTAGTTCTATATAAATGGGACACAGAAATCGCACTTGGTGAAGAAAAATGAAGTCCTATGTATGAACCCCACCCCCACCCATCTGCCCCCAGCAGGACGGCCCTCCGGATCCAAAGTGCACAGCGGGAAACCCCTGCCCAGCCAGTTTCTGAGAGCTGCCCACACACCCCCCACTCCCACGCTCCAAATTCAGTTGTTGGGGGGATCAGGGCCCTGAACTAGAAGCCAGAAAACCGTAACTCCTATGCCAAGCCTGTCGCTTACGACTAAGTAGCCTTGTGACACGTCGCACCAGCACTGTCTGACAGAATCGCTGCAAGACTGTCATTTTCCACACCGCACTGTGCATCATAGCAGCCACCAGCCTTGCGTGACTGTGAAGCCCTGGAAATGTGGCTAATACAACTGAGGAACTAATTTTTATTTAATTTTAATTGATTTTAATTTAAATCACCACGGGTAGCTAGTGGATGCCTTACTAGACAGCAAAGCTTCAATTTCTGGGCTCTATTTTCTAATCAATGAGCCTGGTGGCACCGTGGTTAACGGTTCAGCTGCTAACCCAGAAGCCTGCAGTTTGAACCCACCAGCTGCTACATGGAAGAAAGATGTGGCAGTCCACTTCTATAAAGTTTACAGCCTTGGAAACCCTGCAGGGCAGTTCTGCTCTGTCCTATTGGGTTGCCATGAGTTGGAATTGACTCAACGGCAACAGGTTTGGTTTTGGTTTCTAACCCATCAAATGGGTCTATGACTCCCGAGCTCCCAGGGATTCGAGGAATGAAATGAAATAAATGGAAAGGAGCTTCATAAATTAAAAATGGTGAAGAATGCAAAGGGTTCCTCTCAGCATCTTTTCATTTCTCCCACCCTAACTAGCAACTCTCTAGGAAGAACTGGATACTGGGCTGGGCTCTGGACTGCAGTGGCATGCAGGGCTGGCCCGGTCATCATGGGGCTTGCAGCATGGCTGGAGAGATGGACTTTGAAGACACAATCATGCCAATAATTGCCGTGCTCGTGGAGGAAAAAGACAGTCTGATCAAGGAAGCAGCAGTAATGTGGGCTTGTGTTCCTTGACCAGCTGCTTCTGATCAATCCAGTGTCCTATGATGACACCTGCGTGGACCCTTTGCTTACCCCAGGCCAACAGCCCAGCCCCAAAGCTCCCAGATGTGGGACCACTGGGACCCAACTTCTGAGGCCTCTGCTGCCCATCCTTTTGGTAACCCTGCCGGTGGAGGTGGCCTCTTCTGACCCTGATGATAATACCGATTCAGCAGGAATCCCACCTGACAGGTCCCTTCCCAAAGGGTCTGACGTGTCAGCGTAGTCGTTTCCAGATGCAAGTGCTTGTACTTCTCCTTCAGTGGGGGAAGGAGGGAGAAGCACAGCAGAGGAGCTGGGGGGCCAGGCCCCGCTCAGCTCAGCTGACTCTCTGTAGCACCAGGTTGAGCACAGCATTCCCCTTCTCTTGACCTTGGCTTCCCAACCTGTAAACACTGGCAGTTGGACCAGGAGACTCTTATGGTCTGTAACAGCTGTGACTTTCTCTGGCTCTAGAAAACTCTGTTGGAACAATGATGACCAACAGTAGCAGTGACTACCATTTCTGGCATGTTTAATTGCTGCCAGACACTGGGCTATAGCTTCCCACTTACCTTTTAATCCCTGCAGATGAGGCAGGAATTACTGCCTCTCACAGACGACAGAGCGGAGGCTCAGAGTCCACCATGGGCACAGTCAGCATAAGAATGCCAAGCCACTCTATGATGTGAACTCAAGTTTGCGGCTGCCGGTCTGATTCCACCTGTAAGTCCCTGCCCTCCCTGCCTTGCAGTGACTGGGAGACCCATAAAACAATATCAGGCCTACAGGCATCATCTGATCCTACCCTTCATTAAAAGGTAGGAACCAAGACCTAGAGAAGGAACTTTCTTAGGATCCATGGCCAGCGACGAGTGGTGAAGCTAACTCAACCCCAGCTATGAGAAGGGCAAGAAAGGGTCCCGACATTTGTGAAGGGCTCCTCCCTGGTCTGGGTAGGCCTGCATTGTGGAAGGAGCCCCTGGGATGGAGAGCAAGAAGTTGGGGGAGTTCCCGCTCGGCCACCGCCACCTAAGCAGACTTGACAGAAGCTCCCCAGTTTTCTGAGTATGCTCCCCTTCTAAAAATGCGGGTGATAACTGCTCCCTCCTCTGAGGGGACAGTGGAGCATGGCTGGCAGTGAAGCAGCCCAGGCACAGCTCTGGGTGCACAATGAATCTGTCAGCCAATAACTCAACCACCGTTTCTCTTAACATCTCTCTGCCCAGGTGCTCTTGGGGCTTAAAAATCCAGGCCAGGGCCTCAGGAAGGGCGTGGAACAGTAGACCCAGTCCCTCCATGGGACTACCCCTCAAGGCCGAGTTCCTGGCCACATGGCCGTAAGAGCCTGGCAGCTGCCCATCCCAGTAGCACCCAGAGAAGATGATTTTAAGTAAAATTAAAAACAAGCATGTGTGTTTCTCTTTTGCCCATCTGTGGCCGTTTCTCAAAGCACCAGCTCTTAATGGGGGAGAACAAGGCGGAAGTAGAATGGCTCTTGGAGAAGCTGGAAAAATTAGCAATTAGGAGCGAAAATTGTAATGAGAAAATGAGCCTTAATAAGGCAAACACAATACTGCTGTGGCTTTTTTCTTGCTCTCTCACGGAAAACAAGTGGTGACTTCATGTCTGGGTTTCCTTGCTTTCCTGCAGCAGAGCCAACTGGGAAAGAGCTGGAGAAAAATGTCTCCATTGTCCCTAGACAGCGCCCCAGGCATCCAGGAAAGAGACGAACAGGAGGCTTACCGTTGCCCTTTGTGGCACACCAACTCTGCGCCTGGCAACGCACACCATACGCACATGCTTCAGTACTCAGGATCGGTTATATTGTGGTAACAACCCCCAGACCCTGAGCATCTTAACATGGTACAAGTTCGCTTCTCACTCCCACTGGCTGGCAGAGGAGCCCTGCTCATCACAGGCCCTCGGGTTCCCAGATTAGGCAGAGTGTCCATCCTGATACGTGCTTCCATGATTATCATCCCAGTGGGGGAAGGAACACGGTGACTTTCAAATGGAAGGGACATTCACCACTTACATCTCATTAGTTGAAGCAAGTCGCTTGGCTGCACCAAACTTCAAGGGGCAGGGAGCCGCATTCCTAACGTGCACCCAGAGAGGGACCTAGGAAATTTGTGACCAGCCCTAATGACTTCAACATGTGTTAGTCATGTTGTCGTTGTTGTCTGCCGTTGAGTCCGTCCCCAACTCATGATGACCCCGTGCTTAACAGGACAACACCCTGCCCCATGCGGTGCCATCAATTTCTTCAAAATAGATGAAGAAATTGAAGATTTTTTACCAACTTATACAGTCTGAAATTGATCAAATATGCAGTCAAGAGGCATTGATAATTACTGGGGATTGGAATGTGAAATTTGGAAAAACAGAAGGATCAGTAGTTGGAAAATACGGCCTTCGTGATAGAAATGGCATCAGAGATCGCATGATAGAATTTTGCAAGACTAACGAACTATTCATTGGAAATACCTTTTTTCAACAACATAAACAGTGACTATAATTTTTTTTTATACACATGGACCTCACCCAATGGAACACACAGGAATCAAATTGACTACATCTGTGGAAAGAGATGAAGAAACACAATATCATCAGTCAGAACAAGGTCACGGGCCAACTGCAGAAGAGACCATCAATTGCTCGTATCCAAGTTCAAACTGAAGCTGAAGAAAATTAAAACAAGTCCATGACAGCCAAAGTACAACCTTGAGTATATCCCACCTGAACTTAGAGACCATCTCACGTAAAGATTTGATGCACTGAACACTAATTACCAAAGACCAGACAAGTTGTGGAATGACATCAAGGACATCTTACATGAAGAAAGCAAAAGGTCATTAAAAAGATAGGAAAGAAAGAAAAAAGCCAAAATGGATGTCAGAAGAAATCCTGAAACTTGCTCTTGAATGTCGAGTAGCTAAAGCAAAAGGAAGAAATAATGAAGTAAAAGAAGGTGAACAGAAGATTTCAAAGGGTGGCTCGAGAAAACAAAATATCATAATGAAATGTGCTAAGACCTGGAGTTAGAAAACTGAAAGGGAAGAACACACTAGGCATTTCTCAAGCTGAAAGAACTGAAGAAAAAAATTCAAGCCTCAAATTGCAATACTGAAGGATGCTATGGGCAAAATACTGAACTACACAGGAAGCATTAAAAGAAAATGGAAGGAATGCAGGGTCACTGTACCGAAAAATAATTGGTCAACATACATCCATTTCAGGAGGTAGGAGATGATCAACAACAGATGGTACGAAGAAGTCCAAACTGCACTGAAGGCGTTGGTGAAAAACAAGACAACAGGAACTGATGGAATACCAATTGAGACATTTCAACAAACGGTTGCAATGCTCGAAGTGCTCACTTGACTATGCCAAGAAATCTGGAAGACAGCTATTTTATTGACCATGCAGAAGCATTTGACTGTGTGGATAACACTGCAAAGAATGGAAATTCCAGAACCCTTAATTGTGCTCATGTAGAACCTGTACACAGACCAAGAGACAGTTGTTCAAACAGAACAAGGGGATACTGCATGGTTTAAAAAATCAGGAAAGGTGTGTGTCAGGGCTGTATCCTTTCACCATACTTATTCAATCTGTATGCCGAGCAACTCATAGCCACCTTATGTATAACAGAACTAAACATTGCCCAGTTGGGCTCCATCCTCATCAGCAACATTTGAGCCCCCTGTTGCATCCACTGTGTCTATCCATCTCATTGAGGGTCTTCTTTCTGCTGACTCTACTTTACCAAACATAATGCCCTTCTCCAGGGACTGGTCCCTCCTGATAACAAGTCCAAAGTAACCTAGACAAAGTCTCACCATCCATGATTCTAAGGAATATTCTGGCTGTACCTCTTCCAAGAGCAGGTGCCTATCTATGGAAAACAGTGTCTATGGCCACAAATGGCAGTTAGTTTTAAATTGCTGAATGATTTTTCACAGTTGGTGAGGAAAACTGACGGCCAACAGAAACTGCTCATTAGCACGCCCTACATAAGCAGCACCCAGAATACGTGCCCTGTCTGCCATGTCTGTTGACCAAGACAGATTTAGTCATTCTTCCGGCAGTCCACGGTATATTCAATATTCTTTGCCAATATCACAATTGAAATGCGTCAATTCTTCGTCAGTCTTTCTTTTTCATTGTTCAGCTTTGGAATGCATACGAGACAACTGAAAAGACCATGGCTTGGGTCAGGTGCACCTTGGTTCTCAAAGTGACATCTTTGCTTTTTAACACTTTAAAGAGGTCTTTTGCAGCAGATTTGTCCATTGCACTTGAGTTCTTGACTGCTCTTCCACGGGTGTTAATTGTGGATCCAAGTAAAATGAAATCCTTGACAACTTCAATCTTTTCTCCATTTATCATGATGTTGCTTATTGGTCCAATTGTAAGGATTTTTGTTTGCTTTATGCTAAGGTGTAATCCATACTAAAGGCTGTAGCCTTTGATCTTCATCAGTGTTATCAAATCCTCTTCGCTTTCAGCAATCAAGACTGTTCATTTGCATATTGTAGGTTAATTCATCTTCCTCCAATTCTGATACCATTTTTCTTCATATAGTCCAGCTTCTTGGATTATTTGCTCAGCATACAGACTAAGTGTGGTGAAAGGATACAACCCTGGCACACGCTTTTTCTTATTTTAATCCACCACAGTAATCCCTTGTTCTGTTTGAATGGCTACCTTGTGGTCTATGCAAAGTTTCTGCATGAACACAACTATTTTAGGACTACATCCAAGTTACCTGGCCAACCTATTGGAAGATACTCATATCCAAAGAAAAGTGATCCAAAGGAATGTGGAAATTATTGACTATCATTAACATCACACGCAAGTAAAATTTTGCTGATGATAATTCAAAAACGGTTGCAGTAGTGCATCAACAAGGACCTGCCAAAAATTCACGCCGGATTCATAAGTGGATGTGGAATGAGCGTTACCACCGCTGCTGTCAGAATGATCCTGGCTGAAAGCAGAAAATACCATAAAGATGTTTACCTGTATTTTATTGACTGTGCAAGCGCATTCGACTGTGTGGCTCATAACAAATTATCCATCCCCCAAAGATTACAGCCCAGAAAACCCTGTGGGGCGGTTCTACTCTGTCACATGAGGTCACTATGCGTCAGAATCGACTGAATGGCACTCAACAACACATTCGAATTATTGCCAACCACAGAAACACGGACTAGGTGAAGGGAGCGGGGTCCCAGAGTTCACTTGGATGCGAAGAAAAGTTGGAGCACAGACTGGGTGGGGTCATTTTCCAGCTTCAAAGATGGGCTCGGATATCCTGGGCCTATGAATTCATACCCTTGGGAATCAACAGGCAGGCGTCTCAACATACAACCAGCCGCCCTTTTATAAACGTCTATGCTACCGGCGGGGTCGACAGGGACACGCGGCCATCTTATATCTCAGAAGAGACGCCCTTGTGAGCACGCAGCCGGCTGAGCAGTTCCAGCGCCTCCATGAGAGGCTCTGATTGGCTCAGGCTGCCACGCTCCAGTATGGGGCGTTGCTATTGGGCAGAGTTGAGCCCACCCCAGCGTGGAGCGTTGCTATTGGGCAGAGTCGAGCCCACCCCATGGCTGCCTTTGGCTCCGCCCCCAAGCCCTGGTCCAATCAGCAGGCGGGGTCCCAGGTGCCGGAAGGGGCGTCGCTGCAGGGAGCACAGCTTGGCACGCTTTTCTCAGCCGGTCCAGGTAGTGGCTGAGTTCCGAGGTCGCTGTCCTCGATGATCTTGGGGAGTCGTTTTATGCAGAATAGGGCGAGTGGCCCAGCAGCGGCTGCGTGCCCTGTGGGGACTTGTTCCATCACTAGGGAAGAGGGCGCCCCAGCAGCTGCGCTGTTCCTGGAAGACACGGGAGGAAGGAGGAGAGTGGAGGGGAAGGGAACACGGAGGAGTTCTGAAGTCCACAGACTCACAGTGTTGTTAGCTGACCTGAGTGGGTCCTGACTCACGGCGACCCCATGCAGAAACGCTCCCCTGTCCTGCTTCATCAGTCCTGCACTATGGTCACCATCATGGGTGTGACGGAGTCCATGTTGTGGCCACTGTGTATTTTGAGTGCTTTCCAACCCAGGGGGCTCAGTGCTGTGTCACACAATATTCTGTTGTGATCCATAGGGTTTTCACTGGCTAATTTCCAGAAGTAGATTGCCAGGCCTTTTTTCCTAGCCTGCCTTAGTTTGGAAGCTCCACTGAAACCTGCCCACCATGGGTGACGCTGCTCACAACTTCCAGCAACACACCATCACAGTACGACAGACTGAGAGATGAGTGTCACAGTACATACCAATAAATGAAACAGCAGCAGGCAAACGGCAGCACCTCAGACCTGTTTCCTCCGGATCTCTGTTTCAAGCACTGGACCAGCTAGCTGGGCACCAGCACCATACCTGCTGTGAACTGAAGGCTCCTCTCTGCCAACGAGTGATAAGCCCATGAGAAGCCTAGTGCTCCACAGCCAAGCCTGCCCCTTCCAGGCCTGGAGAGGCCAGAGTGGGAGGAACAGCTGGGCTGGGGCGCAGTGTCAGTTAACGGGAGCTGTCATTTCTCCAGTGCCACCATCTAGAAACAGGAGTGATGTGTGTAATTCATGGGGGGTTGGGCCTGCACCCCCAGGCTGGGCACCTGCTCACAGCTGAGCGGATGTGAGAGAATGGCAAAGCACCCGAGCACCCTCAGGGAGCTGCTACCCTGGCCCTTCGGCCACTGTTCTTTGGGAAATATAGCACCCAGGGGCTGAGTTGAGGCCTAGAGCTTACAATGGGCTGGGCTCCAGTTTCCTGGGTCCATGGGAATTGGGAGCAGCTGGTTTTATTATTGGTGGTGACTTTTATAGCTCTGAGTTGCCTGCCCAGCTGAGGAGGGGGCATGACTGCTGCTTCCTTGGCATCTAAAATAGGGCCTGGTCCATAGTAGGTGCTCCATAAATATTTGTTGAATGACTGATTGAGAGAGCTCAGGATCTCAGCAGGAATGAGAGAGAGAGCATGTAGCTCTGAGTTTGAACCCTAGCCCTAATTGACTTGCTTTGTGACGTTGAACAAGTCACTTTAAACTCTCTGAACCTGTTTCCTTCTCTGTAAAATGGGGGAGTCTCTAATGGGGCATCTTCAGGCTGAGAAGTGGGGCCAGCCAGGCAGCAGGAAGTGTTGGCAGGGGGTCAACACAGGGCTCAGGAACTCATTTAAGACACCAGTGATTCTCAAGTCCAGACTACCCAGGGGATATTTGGGAATGTTTGGAGACATTTTTGGTTGTGACACTGGAGGAGCAAGTGGCATCCAGTGAATGGAGGCCAGGGATGCTGCTCTGTGTCTACAATGCACAGGCAGACCCCACAACAAAGGCTTACTAGGCCCCAGATATCAATCGTGCTGAGGATGAGAGACCCTGGTCTAGACCAAGAAGGGCATTCAGGGCCTTGAATTCCCTGTTTGAGAAATGAGAGGAAAAGATGATGACGACATAGATGAACTTCCACACAGATCAGAGCCCTCCAAGCCCCCAGACTCTCTCCGTCTACCAGAGCCCAGAGGGCAGTTGGAGGAAGAGGGGACAGGGAGCGATGGCTTCCTCTCCAGGGGAGGAGTGCACAGGAGCTCATGAGGGATCAGGTGAGTGAGCAAGCAGGGGCCGAGGGGAAGACCTCAAGTCTCTCTCCCGATGTAAACCAGCACGGGAAGCCAGGAGCAGTGGCAGTACTGACTGATGGCTGAGCAGCTGTGTCACAGTTCCAGGAACTTTCCAGTAAAAAAACCTGTAAGGAGAAGTATGGGCACCTGCCTTCACTCCCACCAGGGGCTTCCTAAACCACGTTTTCCTAAGAAGGCTTAGAAGAGGGCTGGGGAGCAAGGACCTCAGGTTTCCAGACTGGGGAATACCAGATTCCAGAACCATTGCCCAGGGCTCTAGAACCACCAGCTCTGAGGGTCAGAAGATTCTGCCCCACGGTTCCAGAACCACTCACCAGGATTCTGAAACCATGACTGTGGAACTCCAGAACTGTACCCCATGGTCTTTTGGCACTCCAGAACCATACTCAAGGGTTCAAGAGGTCAAAGGTTCAAGAACGGCGATTTCTCTGGCTCTGGAACCATGGACTTTAGCATTCTGCATCTGGCTAGGGGACCCAGTTCACACTGACCTCATGGGAGATGAATTGTCACAGAGGGTCAGGGCTTTCCACCTGGTGGCCCTGGCATGTCTATAGTCACATGACTGGCACAGTGCTGAAATGAGAGTGTCCCAAATTCCAGGTTTTCCTGCTGGAGGTCCCCTCCTTTCAGGAACCAAAAGAACAGTGCCCACCACCCCGAAAGGTCCTCACAGACCCCGCGTACTGCGCCACCTCTACCTGTAGGTGGATTCCTCAGAGCTTTGGGCTCCCATCAGCAAGGACACAGCTGAGCCGGTTCATCCAGGAGTCTGGTTGGAAAGAGCCCTTGTGCTCAATAATGCATTCCTCCCAAATGAGGACATCCATCAGGAGGCAAAAGCAACCCACGCCCCCTCCTGGGCTGGCCCAGACAGCACATCTGCCCTAGCGCGAGGAGCAGGCTGCCTCCCTGAGCCCAGCAGCATCCCCAGCCCCTGGGGGGCCTTTTGTGAGAGAACAGCTCAGCCAGCCCCATCAGGCTCAGTTCCTCTGCCCAGCAGCCTGAATATTCCATGGGCTTGAATAATGCAGACCGCCCACATGGCAACCAAGGATTGGGACTACTAGAAAGCTACAGAGAAAAAAGGTGGTAGAGTCCTGCCTTAGTTATCTAGTGCTACTATAACAGAAACACCACAAGAGGATGGTTTTAAAAAAGAGAAATTTATTCTCTCACAGTGCAGTAGGTTAGAAGTCCAAATTCAGGGTGCCAGCTCCAGGGGAAGGCTTTTTCCCTCTGTGGACTCTGTAGGAAAGTCCTTGTCATCAATCTTCACTTGGTCTAGGAGCTTCTCTGTGCAGGAACCCTGGTTCAGAGGACGTGCTTTGCTCCCGGCACTGCTTTCTTGGTATGAGGCCACCATATCTCTCTGCTCGCTTCTCCCTTTTATACCTCAAAAGAGATTGGCTTAAAACACAATCTAATCTTGTAGATCTCATGAATATCATCCTATCAACATCATAGCGATAGGATTTACATAGAAAAACCACATCAGATGACAAAATGGCGGACAATCACATAATACTGGGAATCATAACCCAGCCAAACTGATAACACATATTTTCGGGGGACACAATTCAACCGATGACAAATTCCAGGAATTTTTTTTCCCAAGTCAAGACTGCTTTGAACTAGAAAAGTTCCCGGTTAGGCTAGGGACAAGGCCTGACACATGGAGCAAGGAGGGCAGGGCACCGGACCTCGCCCAACATCTGTGATGTTTGAAGGAGCTGGAAGCTAAAGCGGGGGATGAAGCTAGACTAACCCAGGTTCAGATCTGGACTCTACAACTTCCTAGCTGTGGGCCCTATAGAAGTCACTTAACCTTGCTTACCACAGTTTCCAAATCTATAAATTGGAGATATTATCTACCCTTGGAATTTAGTGTGGGCCTTCAGTGAGGTTGGCCGGGGAAGGAAAATGTGTGTTGGCACCTGGAGATTTCAACACGCCATTAGTCCTCCTCCTCTTCCTCCATTTTCTTCTTCTCCTCCTCCACCCCCATCACCACCACAATCAGCATCCTCATCCTTGCCATCACACGCTTCACTCCCCAGGCCAGAAGAGCAAGGGCCTCTCTTATCCCTCGCTGTCACTATACCCAGCCTTCAACAGAATTTTCCTAGCTGCTTAGAGAATATGGTTAGCCAACAAATTTGGGGGCTGGAAAGGAAGACCTTTACAGAAGATAGTTAAGATACCTGACAGTAGATGATAAAAGAGCAAAATGAAGAGAGCCCCCAAGCCCTGCCCTCTTTTAAAAATTCTTTGTTTTTTAAATGCAAAAATGCTACATGCTCATTATAACAATTCAAACAATAAAACCAGATTTAAACACCTGAAAGCTCCTCCCACCCCCGTCCAATCCCGTGAGATAACCCATGTTAACAATGTGAAGAGGAAGGGCACTTCCTCACTTTTCTGTATACGAACACATACCTATATAAATTAATTTCTATTTCCATGTTACTCTGCAACTTTCTTTTTTCACATAAACATTTAGCCTAAAAGTTTTTCTAGGTCAATGTATTGTTCCAATTCATTTTCTTTAACAGCTTTACTGAGCTATAATTCACATGCCGTACAATTCACCCATTTAAAGTGTACAGTTAAATGGTTTTTAGTGTATTCACAGGTAAGTCCAACCATCACCACAGTCAATTTTAGAACATTTTAATCGTCTCTAGAAGAAACCCCATACCCTTTAGCTCCTTCCCTTCCTCCTCCTCCTCCCCGCCTCCCCAGCCCTAAAAAAAAAAGCGACCATAAAATCTATTTTCTGTCTCTACAGATTTACCTATTCTGGACATTTCATATAAATGGAATCATATAAATGTGTGGTCTTTTGTGACTAGCTTCTTTCACTTAGCATATATACGTTCAAGGTTCATCCATGTTGTCACCTGTATCGGTATTTCATCCATCTTTATGACCGAGTAATCCATCGCATGGATATACCGTATTTTATCTATCGGTTCACCAGTTGATGGACATTTCAGATATTTCCACCTTTTGGCTGTTATGAATAGTGCAACTATAAATATTAGCATACAAGTTTTTGTGTGGATAAATGTTTTCATTTGGTGGTATACCTAGGAGTAAAGTTGCTGGGTCATTTATGATAACTCTTACGTTTCACCATTTGAGGGACTGCCAGACTGTTTTCCAAAGCAGCTCCACCATTTAACACTCCCATCAGCAGAATGTGAAGCCTCCAATTGCCCTATATCCTCACCAACACTTGTTGTTGTCTGACTTTCTAATTCTAGCCATTCTAATGGGTAGGAAGCGATACCTTGTTGTGGTTTTGATTCGCATTTCACTGATGACTGATGGTACCAAGCATCTTTTATGTGCTTATCGGCTATATATATGTCGTCGTTATTGTTAGGAGCCGTTGAGTCGGTTCCTACGCATAGCCACCCTATGTGCAACAGAACAAAACACTGCCCAGTCCTGCGCCATCCTCACAATCGTTGCTATGTTTGAGACCATTGTTGCAGGCACTGTGTAAATCTATGTCATGAAGGGTCTTCCTCTTTTTCGTTAAGCCTCTGCCTTACCAAGCATGATGTCCTTCTCCAGGGACTGGTGCCTCCTGATAACTTGTCCTAAGTATGTGAGACAAAGTTTCACCATTCATGCTTCCAGGGAGAACTCTGGCTGTATTTCTTCCACGACAGGCTTGTTTGTTCTTCTGGAAGTCCATGGTATGTTCAATAATCTTCGCCGACACCATAATTCAAAGGCATCAATTCTTCTTCAATCTTCCCTATTCATTGTCCAGCTTTCACATGCATAAGAGGCAACTGAAAATACCATAGTTTGGGTCAGTCCTCAAAGTAACATCTTTGCTTGTGAACACTTTAAAGAGGACTTTTTGCAGCAGATTTGCCTAATGCAATATGTCGTTTGATTTCTTTACTGGTTCTTCCATGGTTGTTGATTGTGGATCCAAGTAAAATGAAATTCTTGACAACTTCAGTATTTTCTCCATTTATCATGATGTTGCTTATTGTTCCAATTGTGAGGATTTTCGTTTCCTTTATGGTAAGGTGTAATTCATACTGAAGGCTGTGGTCTTTGATCTTCAGCCTTCAAGTCCTCTTCTAGTATGCACACACGCACACACATATATATATATACACACATGTATATGTATATATATATGGATAAATGTCTATTCAAGTCATTTGCCCATTTTTAATTGGGTTATTTGTTTTTTATTATTGCATTATCAGATATGATTTGCAAATATTTTATCCCATTCTATGGGTTGTCTTTTCACTTTCTTGATAGCGTCCTTTGAAGCATTTTTTTTTTTTAATTTTGATGAAGTCAATTTTTTTTCTTTTGTTGCTTATGTTTTTGGTATCATATCTAAGAATTCATTGCCAAACCTGAGGACATGAAGATTTATTCCGTGTGTTCTTGTAAGAGTCTTAACTCTTACATTTAGGTATTTGATTAATTTTTTAGTTAATTTTTGTATATGGTGTGAGGTAAGGGCCCACCTTCATTGCTTTGCATGTGGGTATCCAGTTGTTCTTGTGCCATTTGTTGAAAGGTCTATTCCTTTCTCCACTGAATAGTCTTAGCACCCTTGTTGAAAATCAGTTGACCATAGACAGGTGCACTTATTTTTGGACTCTCAATTCTGTTCCTTTGGTCTGTATGTCTATCCTTATGCCAGAACCACACAACTTTATTAGTGTTGCTTTGTAGTAAGTTTTGAAATTGGAAAGTGTGAATCCTCCACTTTTGTCTTCTTTTTTTAAGATTGTTTTGGCGCTTTTGGGTCCCTTTCAATTCCATATGAGTATTAGAATCAACTTGCTAATTCTACAAAGAAGTCAGTTGGAATTCTAATCGGGATTGCATTTAACATATAGATCAACTTAAGGAGTATTGCCATCTTGACAATATTAAGTCTTCCAATCCATGAGTGTAAGACGTTGTTCTACTTATTTACATCTTCTAAAATTTCTTTCAACAATGTTTTGTAGTTTCAGACTATAAGTTTTTCTCTTCTTTTGTTAAATTTATTTATAAGCCTTATGTTCTTTTGATGCTATTTTTAATGGATTTGTTTTCTTAATTTCATTTGTGGATTGTTCATTGCAGGTGTGTAGAAATACAATTGATTTTTGCATATTTATCTTATATCCTCCAACCTTGATGAACTCATTTTTTAATTCTAATGGCTTTTTAGTGGATTCCGTAGGATTTTCTATGTACAGGATCATGCCATCTGTGAATAGAGAGACATCCAGTCTAGATGCCTTTTATTTCTATTTTTTGCCTAATCGCCCTGACTAGAACGTACAGTACAATGTTAAATAGAAGTGGCAAGAGTGGATATTGTTGCCTTGTTCCTGATCTTAGGGGAAAAGAATCCAGTATTTCACCATAAAGTATGATGTTATCTGTGGGTTTTTTGTAGGTGCGCTTCATTAAGTTGAAGGTATTCTGTTCTAGTCTTAGTTTGTTGGTGTTTTTATCATGAATTTGTGTTGGATTTCATTAAACGTTTTTTCTGTGTTTGTTGAGATGATCATGAGGTTTTGGTTTTTATTCTATTAACACGTTGTATGACATTAATTGATTTTTGGATGTTAAACCACCCCTGCATTCCCGAGATAAGTCTCACTTCGTCATAGTATATAATTCTTTTGACCATATTTTTACACAAATAACACATGCTTTCTGACTTTGCTTGCTGGCCGTGCCCTTCCCCCAAGAGGCACCCTCGCAATCATCTCCCGTATGTTGCTGTAAAAAAACATTAGCCTAGTGCGCTTAAGAAAATACCTAGCGTGGAGAGGGTACAGCAGGCATGCATTATTTTTGTAAAAATATGGAACATGTTGCTGGATTTTGTTTGCTAGCATTTTGCTAAGAATTTTTGCATCCATATTCATAAGAGATATTAGCCTGTAGTTTTCTCATTATATCTTTGTCTGGTTTTGGTATTATGGTAATACTGGCCTTGTAGAATGAATCCAGAAGTGTTCCCTCCTCTTCAATTTTTTGGAAGAGTTTGTGAAGAATTGGTATTAATTCTTTAAATGTTTGGTAAAATTTAGCAGTCAAGTCACCCGGGCCTGGGCTTTTCCTTGTGGGTAATTTTTTTATTACTAATTCAGTCTCTTTACTTGTTACAGGGCTGTTCAGACTGCGTATTTTGTTTTTTCAGTCAGTTTTGGTAATTTGTGCCTTTCTAGGATTTTGCCCATTCATCTCTCTAAGTTACAGGCATACAATTGCTCGTAATGTCCCTTTGTGATCCTTTTTGTTTCTTTAAGGCTGGTACTAATATCTCCGCTTTCATTTCTAATTCTGGTAACTTGAGTCTTCTCTCCCTTCCCCCCCGCCCCCCATCCTTGGTCAATCTAGATAAAGGTCTGTCACTTTTGTTCATCTTTTCAAAGAACCAGGTTTTGGTTTCATTGATTTTCTCTATTGTTTTTTATTCTTTATTTCATTAATTTCTGCTCTAATCTTTATTTTCTTCCTTCTGCTCTTTTTAAGTTTAGTTTGCTCGTCTCTTTCCAGTGTCTTAAAGTGGAAGATTGTCGATGTTGTTGTTAGGTGCCGCTGACTCAGTTCCCACTCGTAGCGACCCGATCTACCACAGAACGAAACACCGCCCGGTCCTGCACCATCCTTACAATCGTTGTTATAAAGTGGAAGATTAGGTTATTAATTTGATATCTTTCTTTTTTTTTTTTAATATGTGTATTTACAGCTATAAACTTCCCTCTAAGCACTTCTTTAGCTTTGTCCCTTAAATTTTGGTGTGTGGTGTCTTCATTTTCATTTATCTCAAAATATTTTCTGATTTCTCTTTAGATTTCTTCTTTGACCTTTGGTGTCTGTTTAGAAGTGTGTCATTTAATTCCTCATATTTGCGAGCTTCCCATATATCTTTCTGTTATTGATTTGTAATTTCATTCCACTGCGGTCAGAGAACATATTTTGTATTATTTCAATCCTTTTAAATTGAGCAAGATTTGCTCTGTGGCCTAGCATATAGTCTATCCTGGAGAATGTGCCATTTGCACTCGAGAAAGAATGCGTATTCTGCTGTTCTTGGATGAAATATTCTATAGATGCCTGTTACGTCTAGTTGGCTTATAGTGTTGTTCAACTCTTCTATTTTCTCGTTGCTCTTCTGCCTGGTTGTTTTATCCATTATTAAAAGTGGCATGTTGAATTGTCCAACTATTATTGTTGGATTGCCTGTTTCTCCCTTTATTTCTGTCAGTTCTTGCTTCCTGTGTTTTGGTGCTCTATTACTAGGTGCTTTCTTCCCTCTGGTCAATATTCATTGATTGCTGTGCCAGTTAACTTGATTTATAAAGGCTTTACAGGAGTTTTAATATCTGGTAGGGCAAGTCTCCCTTCACTAGCCTTCAAAACTTTCTTGCCACAGCTTGAGCATTTATTCTTCCATATAAGCTTGGAGATTATTTTGTCTAGCTTGCCCTCAAAAAATATATGTAGGGGCTCTGATTGTAATTGCATTAAATGTATATATTAATTTAAAAATTATTGACATTTTAATGACACTATTTTTCCCATCCAGGAACGCTATGTTTCTTTCTATTTATCTAATATTTACCTAGGTTTTGTATTATAAAATATTTCAAGAAATAGTTTTATTCCCATCATGAATGATATGGTTTTTTCATTTCCATTTCTGTTTATTGCTAATAGAAAGAAAAGTTATTTTTCTTATTGTTTATTTATCTCATACCCAGTTACCTTAACTTTTTTTGTTGAATCACTTAAATTTCCTAGATATGCAATTATGTCATCTGAATATAAAGGTGATTTTCTCTCTTCTTTTTACATACTTACATTGTCTTTATTTAATTACTGCATTAGCTAGAATAGTGTTGAATGATAGTGGTAATAATAGGCATCCCTATCTTGGTCCTGATTTTAGTGACAGTGGCTTTAGAATATGTTTGCTGTTCACTTTGGATAAAAAGCCTTTAAATATTTAAACCGTTTTCTTATATTCCAACCTCAGGAGAGTAAAATAGTTAAAAGTGTATATTCTGGAGTCAGACAGTTTATGTTTGAATCATCAATTACTCACTAGGTCTGTAACCTTAAAGAAATTACTCAACCTCTTCTTTTTCTCATCTCACTCTTCTATGGCAAGAAATTCCAAAGATAGCTACCTGGCCAACTGACCGGAAGAGATCCATATTTATGCCTATTCCCGAGAAAGGCAATCCAACCAAATGTGGAAATTATCCAACAATATCATTAATATCACACGCAAGAAAAATTTTGCTGGAGATCTTTCAAAAGCGGCTGCAGCAGTATATCGACAGGGAACTGCCAGACTCATTAACAACCTGCATTATGTAGATGACAAAACCTTGCTTGCTGAAAGTGAAGAGAACTTCAATTGCCTCATATACATGGGAAAGCTGGACGATGACTAAGGAAGACCGAAGAAGAATTGATGCCTTTGAATTGTGGTGTTGGTGAAGAATATTGAATATACCATGGACTGACAAAAGAATGAATAAATCTGTCTTGGAGGAAGTGCAGCCAGCATGCTCTTTAGAAGCAAGGATGGCAAGACTGCATCTTACACACTTTGGACATATTGTCAGGAGGGATCAATCCCTGGAAAAGGACATCATGCTTGGGAAAGTACAGGGTCAGTGGAAAAGAGGAAGACAGTCAATGAGATGAATTGACACAGTGGCTGCGACAATGGGCTCAAGCATAACAACGGTTGTAACCATGGCACAGGACAGGGCAGTGTTTCACTCTGTGGTACATAGGGTCGCTAAAAGTCACAACCTACTCGATGGCACCTAAAAACAATGACAACAAAATGTGGGGTGAACGGTAGTACTGACCTTACAGGATTGTAATGATTACATTGTTCCTATGCCTTCTGGCTTTCAGGGTGAGAAATGTGAAGTCTGATTTTGGTCTAGATTCTCTTAGTAAGTTAACTTGTTTTCTCTGTCTGGAGTTTTGAAAGCAACGCTTTCCCCAGAATTTAGAAATTTCACCAAGCATTGGTGTTTCAGCGACAGAATTCTCCGTTTCCATGTGTTTTTTTTTTTTTTTTATGTGGTAGATCTGAGTTTGATTCCCGGCCAATATACTTCAGGTGCAGCCACCACCTGTCTGTCGGTGGAGGCTTGTGTGTTGCTGTGATGCTGAACAAGTTTTGTGGATCATAGTGGTCCAACCTGCAACCAGTCAGGGGGATGTTGCAGGACCAGACGGTGTTTCATTCTATTGTGCGTGGGGTTGCCATGAGTCGGGGGACAGCTTGACAGCAGCTAACCACAACAGTGCTGCAGGAAACTTGTTGTACATTTTCAATATGGAAATGTTTGAGATTCTATTGAGGAGAAAAGGGGGCGAGCACAAAATCCTGTGCCTTGTCATGACATCATTCATATATGAAGGCCAAAGAATTTTTTTTTTTAATTTCTGGACAATGACAATTCTAATTATCAATGAGAATGCAAAACAATGGGATCTTCACACAGTTGGGAGTCTAAATTAGCCAAACATCTTTGACATTATGTAGTAAAGTTGAAGAAATGAATATCCTATGACCCAGCAGTCCTACCCTAGGGTTTATTTTATACCTTAGAGAATTTCTGGCCCATGAGCACAGAAGACATGAACAAGAATGGCCTTGAATAAGCAGCACTGTTGTTATAACAAAAAACTGGAAACCACCCACATTCCGCCAGCAAAAGAACAAGTCCATAAATTGTGGGGGAGTCATACAGCAGAAAGCTACACAGCAGTGGAAAAGAAAGAGCTGCTGCTCACAGCAACATGGATAAGTCTCAGGAACATCACGCAAGGCAAAAAAAAAAAAAAACAGAGGCCAGAAGAAAACCCACATATTTACTCCATTACATGAAGTTCAAAAACATGCAAAATGAAACCATGTAATAATGCTGAGGGCCACAGTCGTAAAACAGTAAAGAACAGCAAGAGAATGATAAATGAATGAAAATTAAGAAGAGTAAAGGCCTTGGAGGGAAGGGAGGGGAGGGAGGGAAGGCAGGGGTGAGAGGGTCCACAGAGGACTTCAGGGTTGTGGTATGGTCTTATTTTCTTAAACAGCATGGAGGATACGAGGGTTTGTGTAGTGTTGTTCTTTATACCTTATGCATTTTAACAAACACTCTTTTGTCTATTCTCAATATTTAACAAGACCAATACTTTATAAGGAAAGAATGGGGAATGAGGAAGCAGAGGGGTTTTGCTGTGAAAGGGAGCAGAGAAGTGAGGCAGCAGCTGGAGGGGTGTGTGGGATCAGCCAGTGGTGCACCAAGGGCGGGAGTGGTAGAAGCCATCTTCCCAGGCGCATTGTTTATAAAGAACTGAAAAACATAATAAAGCTGACTACAAGTCGGTTTCCTTTTTATTGTCACCGTGTGCCAGCCCTTCTAAGTAATGTCAGTGATAAAATAACTCTCCCTAAAAAAATTACTTAGTTGGTCTATGTTCTAAACCATTGCTGTGGTTACTGTTGAGTTTTAATAACATGTATCTAAGCTTCAAATAGGGACCCTGGTGGCACAGTGGTTAAGCATTTGGCTGCTAACCAAAGGTCAGCAGTTCAAATCCACCAGCTGCTCCTTGGAAACCCTATGGGGCAGTTCTACTCTGTTCTGTAGAGTTGCTATGAGTCAGAATCAACTCAGTGACAACGGGTTTGGTTTTTTTGGCTTAAGCTTCAGATTAGCACATTTTTATTACCCTATAACGCTATGGAGTGTAGTTCTACTCTGACACACATGGGGTCACCAAGAGTCAGAATTGACTCAATGGCTACCTTTTTTTTTTTTTTTTTTTAATAAACGTTGAAGCCTACATGGAAATAAATTTTTTTGGCCTTTGAAACATGCAGACAGCTACACCTGGGCTGTCTATGGCTGACACACTGGTCTCCTCCTTGTCCCCACCCCCAGGGATACACATCGGACTTTCTGCATCCAATCCCAGGCCTTCCATCTTGCCACCCACCCTTGACACCCCCTGAGTGGCACACAGGCCCAGAGGAACGTCAGTACGACTCAGCAGGCCTTCACTGCCAGGCTCACCTGCAGCTGCCCTTCCCCTGTGCTCAGGCCACCGTTCCTCCCACTCCCCGTCCACACTGCTATGTCTTGGTGCACACCACTTCCTCTCCCTGCAATGCCCCATTCCCGGTGCTGCCTGGACAACCCACCCTGCCTGCAAGCCTAGCTGAGAGGCCCCCCCTCTGAGAAGACTGTCCAGATGCCTCCCGGCAGGTAGTGGCTCCTTCTTAGGGCCCCCATGGCTTGCTACACATTCTCCAGTGGTGGATGAGGCTGCCTCCAAGCTCAGAGGAAGAGCCTCTGTGCGGCAGGAGTTTCTTGCCTGGCCCTTGGGTGGCTCCTGCACCTGGCACATTGCCTATCACTGTCCAGGATTTTGAATCTCAAGGAGGACCCCACCAGGTCCCCTAAAGAAAGCCCAGGACACGTGTACTGAGCAACACTCAATTGCCAGCCACACCACAAGGCGCTTTGACCCCAGAGGCCAGAGAGGCAGCCTCTGGCCCCCAGAGAGCGTGGAACGTCCACATTTTCCAGAGTCCACTCATGACTGAACGAGTAGTTATTGCACCCTTGCTCTGTGCTGTAGCACAGTGCTCAGAATCCATGTTATGCTCCATTTTAATCCTCCCCCCCAATAGATCTATAAATTCAATTCAATCCCAATCAAAATCTGATCAAGATTTTAATGGAACTTGACAATCTGATTCTAATGTTCAGACGGAAGAGTAAATGTTCAAGAATAGCCAAGACAGCTTGAAAAAAGAAACACAAAGAGGGGGATTTTGCCAGACTAGATGTCAAATCATATTACAAAGTAGTTGCAATAAATATAATTTGATATTAGCACATGAATAGATAAATAGATCCTTGGAACAAAATAGAGGATCAAAAAAAACAGACCCGTGCATATACAGGAATTTAGTATACAAATCAGTGGCATTTCAAATCAGTGGGGGAAAAGTTGATTATTCAGTAAATGTTGGAAATGTTGGAACAATAAAATTAGATTGGAACGATAAAATTAGAATGCCCCTTCACACCATTAACAAGAATAAATTCCAGATGGAATAAATGCCTAAATGTTAAAAAGAAAAAAACAAAAAACCTGTAAAAGGATTAGAAGAAAACATAGGAAAATATATTTATGACCTCAAGGAAGGGAATTACATCTTAAACCACGTTTAAAGAAATGCTAAGTGAAAAGAGAAGCGACAGATAAAGAGAAAATATTCACAGCATATATAACAAATTAAACATTAGTATCCAAAATACACAAAGAATTTTTTCAAATCAGCAAGAAAATAGGAAAAGAATATGAACAGACAAGAAATAGAACAGAAATTATAAAGGATCAATATATATATTAAAAGATGCTCAACTCATTAGTACAAATGGGAAATGCAAATTCATTTGACATATTTTTTCCCATTGGATTGACAAAAATTGAAACGTGCCAACATCCAGTGCTGAAGAGTTTGTGGAAAAATGGGTTCTCTCACACAGTGCTGGTGAGATTACAAATCGGTAAAGTCACTTTGGAGACCAACACGACAATATCTACTAAAATTTAATATGCAGCCTGCCTGCCTTCTTTTCTTCTGAATGTTCGCTCTAAGAGCCGTTAGAAAAGGCTGAGAAAGGTAGGTGTCCACACCAGAGGGAAGAAGGGGTGATGGCCCAGCATGGGGTGTGTGAGGCCAGATAGGATGAGAAGGGGGGGCCCAAGCCAGATGAGGAGATTTTCAAAGTGGAGGAGCAATGATGTGGGGTATCCAAAGCCCAAGTAGGGCGAGAGGGCAGCCACATTGCCCAGCGTGGGATATCAGAGCTGTTGCAGGAGAGGAGGGTGAGAAGGGCACCCGCACACAAGGGTGATGGTGGTAAGATGCTAGAGTTTGAGCAGAGTGAGAGGTGTCCCCCTGGAAGATGGTGATGGCACAGGAGATTGGTTACACAAGAAGGGATTGATCAATAAGTAAATATTCTGAGTAGAATGGGAGCCCAGATTTTTACTGTCAAAGAAGAAAGTTACAAACATGGAAAGGGAGAAAACTAAAATGAAACCTACGTGTTAGGATGAAATTAGAGGTATGAATTTATGGCTTTCAGTAGATAGACAGATCATAGATAGATAGATCATAGATAGATACATAGATAGATAGCTAGATGGTAGACAGATAGGTATAGAAATAGATGTAAATGGATGTATGTGAACATGTGTGTATCCACTAAGAGCCTGGGAGACTGACACCACAATAGTAATGAGCACACCCAATTCCAAGACCTTGATTCCTAATACCACGCTCCACTAAAAAGAAACAGGGTTCTTTGAAAAAATGGTTGATTCCAGGGCAGGGGCAGTAAGAGTACAACATGAATCTGAAACATCTTGTGGCAGAAAGTAAGGATGAGCCCAAAGAAAATTGAGGACAGAGGGGCCACCTTGAAAGGACCCTTACAGGCCGATTCAGGAAAAATTTGAGCATCAAAATAAATAACAATTGTTGTTATTGTTAGGTGCCATCGGTCAGTTCCAACTCACAGTGGCCCTATGTACAATAGGACTGCCTAGTCCTGCACAATCCTCACAATTGTTGCTATGCCCAAGCGCATTGTTGCAGCCACTGTGTCAGTCCATCTCGTTGAAGGTCTTCCTCTTTTTCCCTCACCCTCTACTTTACCAAGCATGATGTCCTTCTCCAGGGACTGGTCCCTCCTAATAACATGTCCAAAGTCTATGAGACGTAGTCTTGCCATCCTTGCTTCTAAGGAGCATCCTGGTTGTACTTTTTCCAAGACAGATTTGTTCGTTCCTTTGGCAGTCCATGGTATATTCCATACTCTTCACCAACACCACAATTTAAAGGCACCAATTCTTCTTCGGTCTTCCTTATTCATTGTCCAGCTTTTGCGTGCATACGAGGCAATTGAAGACACCGTGGCTTGGGTCAGGCGCACCTTAGTCCTCAAGGTGACATCTTTGCTTTTTAACACTTTAAAGAGATCTCTTCAGTAGATTTTCCCAATTCAATGCGTCTTTTGGTTTCTTGACTGCTGCTTCCATGGCCGTTGGTTGTTGATCCAAGTAAAATGAAATCCTTGACAACCTCAACATTTTCTCAGTTTATCATGATGTCGATTATTGGTCCAGTTGTGAAGATTTTTGTTTTCTTTATGTTGAGGTGCAATCCATACTGAAGGCTACATTCTTTGATCTTCATCATTAAGTGCTGCAAGTCCTCTTCACTTTCAGCAAACAAGGTGTGTCATCTGCATAACACAGGTCTTAACGAGTCTTCCTCCAATTCTGATGCCCCGTTCTTCTTCATATAGTCCAGCTTCTCGGATTATTTGTTCAGCATACAGGTTGAATAGGTATGGTGAAAGGATACAACCCTGACACACACCTTCCCTAACTTTAAACCATGCAGTACCCCTTGTTTTGTTCAAACAACTGCCTCTTGATCTATGTACAGATTCCTCATGAGCACAATTAAGTGTTCTGGAATGCCCAATTTCCACAATGTTATCCATAATTTGTTATGATTCACACAGTTGAATGTCTTAGCATAGTCAACAAAACACATGTAAACATCTTTCTGGCATTCTGTGCTTTCAACCAGGATCCTTCTGACATCAGCAATGATATCCCTGGTTCCACGTCCTCTTCTGAATCCAGCTTGAATTTCTGGTGGTTGCCTCTTGATATTCTGCTCCAGCCGCCTTTAAATGATCTTCAGTAAAATTTTGCTTAGATGTGATATTAATTTTTTGGTTCTATAATTTCTGCATTTGGTTGGATCGCCTTTCTTGGGAATAGGCATAAATCTGGATCTCTTCCAGTCAGTTGGCCAGATAGCTTTCTTCCAAATTTCTTGGCATAGACCAAGTGAGCACTTCTACAACTGCATCTGTTTAGTGAAAACATCTCAATTGGTATTCCATCAATTCCCAGAGCCTTGTTTTTCACCAATGCCTTCACTGCAGCCTGGGCTTCTTCCTTCAATACCATCAGTTCCTGATCCTATGCTACCTCCTGAAATAGTTGAACGTTGACAAATTCCTTTTGGGATAGTTACTCTGTGTATTCCTTCCATCTTTTTTTGATGCTTCCTGTGTTGTTTAATATTTTCCCCATAGAATCCTTCAGTATTGCAACTTGAGTCTTGAGTTTTTTCTTCAGTTCTTTCAGCTTGAGAAATGCCAAGCATGTTTGTCCCTTTTGATTTTCTGTCTCCAGCTCTTTGCATATGTCATTATAACACTTTACTTTGTCTTCTGGAGCTGCCCTTTGAAATCTTCTGTTCAGCTCTTCTACTTCATCATTTTCTCCTTTTGCTTTAGCTACTCGACATTCAAGAGCAAGCTTCAGAGTCTCTTTTGACATCCATTTAGGTCTTTTATTTCTCTCCTGTCTTTTTAATGACCTCTTGCTTTCTTCATGAAAGATGTCCTTGATGTCATCCCAAAACTTATCTGGTCTTTGGTCATTAGTGTTCAACACATCAAATCCATTCTTGCAATGGTCTCTAAATTCAGGTGGGATAAACTCAAGGTTGTACTTTGTCTGTTGTGGACTTATTCTAATTTTCTTCAGTTTCAACTTAAACTTACATATGAGTAATTGATGGCCTGATCCTCAGGCCCCTGGCCATGTTCTGACTGATGATATTGAGCTTTTCCATTGTCTCTTTGCACAGATGTAGTTGATTCGATTCCTGTGTATTCCATCTGGCGAGGTCCATGTGTATAAAAAAAAAAAAAAGTATATAGACACCATTTATGCTGGTGAAAAAAAGGTATTTGCAATGAGGAAGTCATTGGTCTTGCAAAATTCAATCATGTGATCTCTGGCATCGTTTTTATCACCAAGGCCATATTTTCCAACTGCTAATCCTTCTTTGTTTCCAACTTTCGAATTCCAATCACCATTAATTATCAGCGCATCCTGATTGCATGTTCAATCAATTTCAGACAGCAGAAGGTGGTAAAAATCTTCAATTTCTTCATCTTAGTGGTTGGTGCATAAATTTGAAAAATAGTCATATTAACTGGTCTTCCTTGTAGGCATACGGATATTATCTTATCACTGACAACGCTGTACTTCAGGATAGATCTTGAAATGTTCTTTTTGACAATGAATGCAACACCATTCCTCTTCAAGTTGTCCCTGGCATAGTAGATCATATGATTTTCTGATTCAAAATGACCAATACCAGTCCATTTCAGCTCACTAATGCCTGGGATATTTATGTTTATGCATTCCATTTCAGTTTTTACAATTTCCAATTTTCTTAGATTCATACTTCATACATTCCGTGTTCTGATTATTAGTGGATGTTTGTAGCTGTTTCTTCTCATTTTGAGTCATGCCACATCAGCAAATGAAGGTCCTGAGAGTTTGACTCCAACCATATCATTAAGGTTGATTCCACTTTGAGGAGGCCACTCTTCTCCAGAAGGAGGCACTCACTCTTTTTTGAGTGCCTTGCAACCTGAGGGGCTCATCTTCCAGCACTATATCAGACAATGTTCGGCTGCTATTCGTAAGGTTTTCACTGGCTAATTCTTTTCAGAAGTAGACCGCCAGGTCCTTCTTCCTGGTCTGTCTTAGTCTGGAAGCTCAGCTGAAACCTGTCTGCCATGGGTGATCCTGCTGGTATCTGAATACTGGTAGCATAGCTTCGAGCGTCACAGCAATACACAAGCCCCCACAGTACAACAAACTGACAGATGCATAAATAATGGTAGTAACAGATTATAACAAATGAAATAAGATAGGAATCCATGAGTCCGTATTAACATAAATAAATAAATGAATATGTATATGGGGGAGAATCGACTCGACGGCACACTGGGTTGGTTTTGTTATGGGGGAGAATGAATGATGAAATTAGAAAGTCACTGTCATTATTAGCATAGTAATTAATCCAGCCAAGAAACATCAATGGATGCTAAAACTAGCGGGTAAAATTTTGAGGAGGAGTGGGATACTCCCCCTGCACACGAACACACATACACAATATTTATGAATTACGAAGGGAAAAACAGTGAGTCTACAGTGGACAAGTGAGGCACTGGTGGTTCAGTGGTAGAATTCTTGTCTTCCATGAGAGAGATCCAGGTTCGATTCCCCGCCAATGCACTTCATGAACAGTCACCATCCGTCTGTCTGTGAAGGCATGTGTGCCATGGTGATGCTGAATGGGTTTTGGCAGAGCTTCCAGACTAAGATAGGCTAGGGAGAAAGGTCTGGCAATCTACTTCGGAAAACCAGCCAATGAAAATTATATATCACACAGGTCCAATTTGAAACCGATCATGAGGATGGCGCAGGGCCAGGCAGCATTTGGCTCTGCCGTGCATGGGGTCACCAAGAGTCAGGGGCCGACCCAGTGGCAGTGGGTAAAGCACCATAATCAAGCGCTCCAAGTTAACATCAGTGGCTACAGGTCGACAGACACTGCGCCCCACCTGGTAGGCTGCAGTGAGGACAGCGTCACTTGTGGGACCTTTAAGAAGGGTCAAGTTCACCAGAGCCAAGGAGTGACTGTAGAACTGTTCTAGTTTTAAGGTTGAAGAGACATGACAACTAAGTGCTAGGAGTCAGCCTGGGCTGAAGCCTTTGCTCTGAGACAACACTGGGACAGATAAGGTCTGAGGATTAGATAGGTGTAAGGAACCCTGGTGGCAC